>NW_022900950.1:44206537-44229002 GCF_012274545.1 Fukomys damarensis | reverse complement strand
TTTTTTTTTTTTTTGTATGAGGAATCAAACTCGGGGCCTTGTAATTGCCAGGCAGGTGATATACTGCTGACCTCCCTGGCCAATCTATCTTCTAATGCGTTAAATACTGGCTATGAGATTATAGTTCAGCTTTGGAAAACATTACAGCTTTTACACCCCCCACCCAATCTTTCTTTTACTTCTTTCTGTGCTGGAGATTAAACCCAAGGTCTTACACCACCAGGCAAGTACTGTACTGAACTATACGCCAGCCCCCATCACCACTGCTGACCTCCCTGGCCAATCTATCTTCTAATGCGTTAAATACTGGCTATGAGATTATAGTTCAGCTTTGGAAAACATTACAGCTTTTACACCCCCCACCCAATCTTTCTTTTACTTCTTTCTGTGCTGGAGATTAAACCCAAGGTCTTACACCACCAGGCAAGTACTGTACTGAACTATACGCCAGCCCCCATCACCACTTTCCGGCCTTAGGCTGATGTCTTTTGTTCATCAAACCACTGTATTAATCAAGTGTAAGATACTTGTAAATGGTGCTCAGAGCAACATATTAGGAAGCTTTGGAAACCTTTGGCTGCACAATGAAGATACTTTGAGTATCTTCCTCAACATTTTCTGAACTTCTTAACCAGAAGGAAAACAGTATTACGATGCTATTTATTCTTTCATGGCACCTGTGTTGTCATAAGTTAAACATTCTCATTAAATTTTCTAGGTGCATTTTCAATTAGAATAGATTTATTTACCTTTATGGTAAGAATAGCTACAATGTAAGACTTAGGAAATGTAATCCATATTTTAACCTTCATGGGGTTATATAGTATTGTGATTTTTAAAATTTTTGGTAACTCTTTTGGTAACCTTTTATTTGGGTTAATAAATGAAATGAAATCTTAATTATCAAAAACATTTAGTATTATATTTTCATAAAGTATTAACTTTTTATAGGAAAACTATAGAAACCTACAAATTCTTATTTTGGATATTTATATGTTTATATGGTGTAACATAGTAACATAGTAACATAGCCTGCTGTTTTTCACTTCTTTTTTTTTTTTTTTTTTTTTTGGTGGTACTAGAGATTGAGCCCTAGACCTTTACACTAAGCTACCCAGTCCTATTTTATTAATTTATTTTTGTTTTTGTTTTTGTTTTTTTTGAGACAGGGTCTTACTATGTAGTTCAGACTGGCTTTGTACTCACTATGTAGCCCAAGCTAGCCTCAGACTCACAGTGATCTTCATGCCTCAGCCTCCCTGTGCTGGGATTGCAGATGCACGCCACCACACCTGGCAATATTTTTTTTATTTTGAGACGGTTCTTGTTAAATTGTCCAGGCAGGGCTTGAATGGTGATCTTCCTGTCTTACCTCCCAGAATACTTGGATTATAGCCTTGTGTCACCAAGCCCCACTAAATATATTTCTCCAAGTATTATGGTTTGTCACTGGGCGTGGTGGTGCATACCTGCAATCCCAGCACTTGGGAGGCTGAAGCAGGAGGATCTCATGATTTGAGTCCATCCTGGACTGTATTAGTAAATTCAAGGCCAGCCTAAACTATATAGTGAGACCCTGTCTCAAAAAAAAAAAAAAACAAACCAAAAAACATCTGGGTGTGGTGGTGAACTCCTATAATCCCAGCACTTGGGAGGCTGAGGCAGGAGGATTGCTGTAGGTTCAAGACCAACCTGGGCTACATAGTGAGACCCTCTCTCAACCAAAAAAAAAAAAAAAAAAAAAAAAAAAAAAAAATTATGATTTGTATATTCTGAGAGGTATCAGGATAAGATAAAAAGAATGGTCTTGTTTTTTCTTTTCTTTTCAGTATTTGGGATTGAATCCAGGGCTTTTGAAGTGAGCTATATCCCCAGCCTTTCTTTCTTTGTTTTTGAGATAGTCTCTGAGTTGTCTAGGCTGAGTTTACACTTGCAGTCTTCCTGCCTCAGCCTCCCAGAGTACTGGAATTACATGCAGAGTCCACCACATGTGACTCCAAAGAGAGTTTTTGTTTTGTTTTGTTTTGGTTTTTTTGTGAGACAGGGTCTTGCTTTGTAGTTTAGGTTGGTCTTGAACTCACTATGTAGCCCATGCTGGCCTTGAACTCAGCATGATCCTCGTGCCTCAGCCTCAAGTGCTGTGATTACAGGCTGGTACCACCATACTTCCAAAGACTTCTTAGTTGTGCATATCTCAGTGCCAATCTCAGGCATCATTTATTAGTCATCTACCTTTGGGGACATTATTTCACCTTCTGAGCTTCAGGTTCTCATCTGCAAAATTGAAATATCATTAGGAGGATGTGAGAAGTTAGAAAAGTTTCTGAATTGCTCTACATAGTTCCTAGCATATATACTAAATAGATGTTAGTTCCTTTCATCTTTTTTTTAGGACCATAGAATTTTTAAAGGATCAAAAAGCTAAGAAAATACAATGTGTAGTGTCATGAAAATACTTCATTTACTGTTAAAACATCTTTTAATTTCATTGTTTGATGAAACCTGTGTGCTTTAAAGTACGCAGGAGTTAAAAACCCAGTATTGAGGAATAACAAGTGACTTTTTTAGGAGAGATGGGAAACATGGTGCTTAGAAGTTGAAGTTCCTAAGTGAGTCATAAATTTAATCTCTGAAATGATGAGAACTTATTATCAGGACTTACATTACAGGATTCTTCTGAGGAACAAGTTAGGTTATACGTGTAAAGCAGCATTCTCATCTGTTATTGCTGTACCCCAACCTAAGAACCAGTTCTGTTCTGAGAGAATGTTTTTAAGTTGGATTCATTTGTATCCAGCAAAGTGAGTGTTACACGGTACACCTATGAAAGTTCTCGAATACTCATGGGAACTTACTGTATTGTGAGAGAATTTGCTACTGTAATTTCTATACTGAACATTTAAAGCTTTTTTCTTTATAGTATAATGTTTTTAAATCTTCAAATATCAGTAAAGGTATCAGGTATTGGCTAGGAACCACCAATAGGATGGTGGAAAGCCATGAATTGGTGGTGCATTGTATCAACAGTATAGCATTTAAATCCATCAAACTTGTCAGTGTCCAAACTCCAAATGAATTTTTCTTTAATTTGACGTGATTTTTGAGAAAGCTTCCTTGAAAGGGGAGAGATACATATTTTTTAGTCAGACTGGAGAGATAAATGTGATAAGCGTCCTTATACACTGTACGTGTTATTGATAGGTCAGTGTTGGAAAAGGAGATATCTGGTTTTCAGCTCTGTGAGACAATTGTTATCTGAAGAAAAAACAGGAAAGAAGCCATGGAAACTCACTTTTATCATTCCTCTCAACACACATTTAGAAATTTCTGAATAGTTTGAAATTGACATTATACAAATATGTAACCTGGAACCTGAATAGTTTGTTACCTTTCTTTTGTATTTCTCATTTAAATTTTATGATTAATGAACTGTCATGCTTTCCCTACTAATAATTAATTAGCTTCATGAAGATTTACTTTGATGCTGTTGGGGAAAGATTTTTGTTTTTTAGTGGCTCAGTGTGTCCCTTTGGGATCACAATACTGAAAATGCTGTGTTCTGTGTTTACAGT
Organism: Fukomys damarensis; assembly: GCF_012274545.1. Lineage (NCBI taxonomy): Eukaryota > Metazoa > Chordata > Mammalia > Rodentia > Bathyergidae > Fukomys > Fukomys damarensis. Next base: position 44,225,430 of record NW_022900950.1, on the reverse strand, counting down.
TTACTTCCTAGTATTATATTTTTCCATTATATAACAAACTAAGGTTTAGATTACCTATATGAGACCTTTCCTTTAGTATGCTTTAGTGCTATATCCCTCCACTAGCCAATGTCCCACAAATTTTGAAATTTTTTTTGTACTTTCATTTTCATTCAGTTCTATGTATTTTTACAATTTCCTTTGAAATTTCTTCTTTGAGCTATGGGTTGCTTTTAAGTGTGCTTAATTTTCAAGTGTTTGGAGATTTTCCTGTTGTCTCTTTTGGTTTGTTTGTTTTTTGGTTTTGTTTTTTGGTACCGGGGATTGAACTTGGGTCCCTTCGCTTGCGAGGCAGGCCACCAAACTGCTGAGCTAAATCCCCGGCCCATCTTTTTTTCTTGAGACAGAGTCTCACTATGTAGTTTAGGCTAGCCTCAAATTCACAGCAGTCCTCCTGCCTCTGCCTGTGGAGTGCTGGGATTACAGGAATGAGACACCACACCTGGCCTGTTGTCTTTCTTTTACTAATTTTCAGTTTAATTCCATTTTATTTTGAGAACATATTGTATATTATTTCAGGGTTTTTTAATTTTTAAATTTTTTGTCTTTGTTTTTGAGACAGGATCTTGCTATGGATTCCAGGCTGGCTTTGAATTCACTATGTAACCTAGGCTGGCCTGGAACTTATGGCAATCCTCCTGCCTCAGCCTCCTCAGTGCTGGAATTACAGGCATGTGCTATGACGCCTGGCTTTGTTTCAGTTTTTTTTGGTGGAGGGGTTGTTTTGTTTTGTTTTGGGTTACTGGGGATTGAACTTGGGACGTTGCTCTTTCAAGGCAGGTGGTGGAATCACTGAGCCAAATCCCTGGCCCCTGTTTCAGTTTTTAAAAATGTGTTTGACTTGTTTGCTCAAGGCTCTGTATTTGATCCCCAGCAGTACAATGAATGAATGAATATATTGAAGTTTGTTTCATGATACCTTGCTAGGTAAATGTTCCTTGGGTGTAGTAGGAATTTGTGTCCTGCAGTTTCACAGTGTTTGATAGATGTCAATTTGATCTTGTTGCCAGGTGTGGTAACGCACACCTGTAATCCTAGCACTTGAGCGTCTGAGGCAGGAGGATTACTGTGAGTTTAGGGCCAGCCTGAACTACATAGTGAGACCCTGTCTCAAAAAGAAAAAAAAAAAAAAAAGATCCTATTGGTTGGTGTTCAGTTTGTGTCTGGTAGTTTGTTATCCTAGTAGTTCTATCAATTGCTTACAGTATGATGTTGAAATCTCCAACTATAATTTTGAATTTTTCTACTTCATTAGTTTTTCTTTCATTCATTCATTCATTTGTGGGGAGGGATTGAGACAGGGTCTCACTATGTACTTCAGGCTCGCCTCAAACTCTTGGTGATCCTCTTGCTTCAGCCTCCCCAGTGCTGGAATTATAGGCACACACTACCACCACCCCCGCCTCTTTCATTTATTTAGAAATGGAATTAGGATTGCTATGTCTTCTTAGTTGATTGATCCTTTATTTTTCTCTTTCTTCCTGTAACTTGTCTTTGCTTTGAAATACTACTTTATCTAATATTTGTATTGTCACTAATTTTTTTTTAATTAATGTTAAAATGGAAATAAAGTGTTGGTAAATGGGGAGGGGAGGAGGGTGTGAAGGGAGGGCAGGGAAAAGGGGAAAAAATGAGAACCAAGACCTGTCATGTAGAGGTACAAGATCCCAATGATGAATGTAACTGTACTGTATACCTAAAATGTACCAGTAAACTTAATTAAAAAAATTAATGTTACTGAGATAAATACTTTTCTATCTTTTTTACTTTTAATCCACTTATGTTTAAATAAAGTTTTTGTTGGACACCATATCCTTGGATAGAAAAGGGGAAAATGAGAACCAAGACCTGTCATGTAGAGGTACAAGATCCCAATGATGAATGTAACTGTACTGTATACCTAAAATGTACCAGTAAACTTAATTAAAAAAATTAATGTTACTGAGATAAATACTTTTCTATCTTTTTTACTTTTAATCCACTTATGTTTAAATAAAGTTTTTGTTGGACACCATATCCTTGGATTATACAGTAAATAGTACCTTGGTTCATGAACCTACTTATTTTTACTATTCTGGTCACAAACTGCCAAATCAAATTCAATAGTTAGGTTCAAAATTGATTTTATGGAGAAATTTGATTCATCCAATTCGGTTTGTGACCAAAATGGTGGAAAAAAATAAGTTCCTGAACCAAGGTACCACTGTATTTTAAACCACTGTGCCAATCCCTGTCTTTTGGTGTAGTTAGACCATTTGTATTTACAGTAACTATTGATTTGTTAGAATTTCAGTCTCTCCTATTTGTTTTCTGTTCATTTTTTCCATTTCTCATTTCTTTGTCTTGTCTTTGCTTCCCACCTGCCACCCCCACTGGGGATCAAACTCAGGACCTTATTGCTTGGCAGGCAGGAGTGGTACCATTGAGCTACATCCCTGGCCCTAATTTTGCTTTTTTTTTGAAAACTGCATACACTTTATTTTCATGATTCCATCTTGTCTTATTTACATATTTTAAAATACAGTTTGTATAGTTTTCTTAGTAGTTGCCCACACTGAACACTTCCTCTAGGCACTGTCTGTTTAATCCTTATTGAAACCACAGGAAGGTAGTCTTTTAATCCTTATATTATGCCTGAGGAAACTGAGCTCAAAGAGGTTAAGAAATTTGTCCAAAGTCACTTGTTAAGTTGGTGGGCAAGCCTAGGTCTAACTCCAAAATTCATGCCTTTAGCAATATTACCTCATTACTGTTAATTTTATGATATAGGCTTTATAATCAAAATTATAATTTTTGTCTTATTTTCTAGGTCTTGATGATGATGGTTCTGAATTTCATGAACATATATTTCTGGATAAATACCTGGAGGATTTTCCAAAACAAGGACCAATTCGCCACTTCATGGATTTGGTGACTTGCGGTCTTTCCAAAAACCCATATCTGAGTGTTAAACAGAAGGTTGAACACATAGAGTGGTTCCGAAATTATTTTAAAGAAAAAAGGGACATTTTAAAAGAAAATAACATACAGTTCAACTAAGACCTTAGAAATTTTTATTTCAAGCTATTGGAAATTGATATAATGAAATAAAAATAATTCTAGTTTAATGTTAATTAGTACATCTGATTTGACTGATATAAGTCATAAAGAATCCACTTGTCAAAAATTGCCTTTTGAAAGGAAAGTTTATTCTGGTGAACAGAGACTGAAATCAGGATATTCTAGCAGCTAGCTGGGAAAAGCTAAGTTTATCACGTGTGTGTGCGGATGGCTGACGTTGGGAGAGAGATAGTGGCAGCTAGCTGGGAGAGATTTCATCCGAGAATGGATGGGCTAACACTCGGAAAGAGAGAGAGCTACTAACTGGGAAAGGAATTAGACTTATACAGGTATTGAAGGGGCTAAGGAATCTGGGGTGAAATGTTCATTGAGTTGGATGCTCAAGGACAGTGTGATCAGTTGTGTACACAGTTACTCTGTTTCTTGGCACCAAGGGGGTTGTATACTACCTTTTTAGTCCATTTGCACTATGTACTGGACAACTGCTGTTGTCTGCTACAAGCAGCCTGTTGGCTTGCTTTGTCCCATTTGTTTGTGAAGAACTCACGTCATGCCTGACAATATGAATGAATGTTAGTTTTTAAGTATGATGGTACCTAAGGGATACCCTTCTATGGAGAAAAGTCCATTCATAGATTTAAAAGAATCTCTGAGTATTAGTGGTAGGTTTAAGGCAACTCCCATCTAACTTTTTTCTTTTCACTCAGTGCCTGTACTGCTTTGAAATACAGTGTAATAGCCGTATATCTGATGACACCAAAGTACTTGCACTAGTCCTTTTTTTTTTTTTTTTTTTTTTTCTTTTTGCCACTACAACAAAATACCAGAACCAGGCTTACTTTACAAAGAGGATACATTTATTTAGCTCACAGTTTTGGAGACTGAAAGTCCAAACAGCAAAATTGGAGATCTGGCAAGGAAATCACAAATGTCAGGAACGTGTAGCAGAAAGAGATCATACCCTCAAAAGGAGGCTGGAGGAGGAGGCTCCCACCATCCCTGCTGAGGACCTAATGACCTCAAGAGACCTACTAGGCCCCACCTCTTGAAGTCCACACTTTCTGCAGTGAGGACCAAGCATTCAATACAGGAACCTTTGGGGTAAATGCTCAAATATATCCAAGTCTCTACAGAGCTGTTTATAACAGTGCTGATTTGATTCGTAGACATGTCTATATGCATAAATATATGGTTTTCATGCCTTTGCATATATATTTTATGTCTTTCACACTAACTTAGCCTCACCTAAGTCTGTATCACTGTAAAGAAATAAACTTGGGAGGGCAGGGACATGGGAAAAAATGAGAACCAAGACCTGTCATGTAAAGGTACAAAATCCCAATAATGAATGTAACTGTACTGTATACCTAAAATGTACCAATAAACTCAATGAGAGATTAAAAAAAAAAAAAAGGAGAAGTAACCTTGGCCAGGTGTGGTGATACCCACCTATAATCCCAGCACTGGGGAGGCTGAGGCAGGCATATCATGAGTTCACTCAGGACCATCCTGGCTATATAGTGAATTCAAGGCCAGCCTGAACTGCATAGAGAAATCCTGGCTCAAATAAAAATAAAAAAGTGACCTTGTAGAAGTAAGTGGCGAAGTCTTTATGTCAAAGTTAAAACTATTTGTTTTCCATTATGATGTTTAGCAGTAACTCACCTACTTGAAGAATTAAAGATTCTTAAAACAAATAGACCTCTTAAGCCTAGCTTCGCGACACAGACCTGCAAAAAGCAAAAACCAAAACAACAGGGTGAGATGCCAGGGATTAAGCTCAGTGATTCCTCTGCCTGCCTTGCAAGTGCAAGTTCCCGAGTTCAATCCCAGTACTAAAAATAAAACCAGGGCAAGGCATGCAGCATAGTGGAAAGACCCTGGATTCAACCCCCAGTACCAATAACTAATTATTTTAAATATTAAAACTCAAAACAGGGCCAGGGATTTAGCCTAGTGGTTCCACTGCCCTCCTTGCAAGCACAAGGACCTGAGTTCGATCCCTGATACCAAAAAAAAAAACACCTCAAAACAGTTTTAGTTTGCATTGACCCCAGGCTAGTGGTGCTCCTGGCCTATCATACAAATTGACAGAAATCATACAAAAGAATTTACCATAACCTGAGGCCACAGATTACAAAACCATCTGGAGAATGAGGTACCATGAAGGGGTACCAGCAGAAACAAGACCACAGAATTAGACTTGTAAGGCCTTTGAATATTGGATTTAGCACATATACACATATAAAATATGTTTATAATAGAATATTAAGCAGGATATTTAAAAGTGATTAAGCAGATTTGAAAAAAGCCCAGGGAGATTAACAGCATATTAGACACTAGAAAATTGTTGTAAAGAAACCCCTTATGCAGCAAAAACAAAAACTAAAAAGGAACATTTGTATGATCAGATGATCAGGAGACAAGGGGGTAAATTATCTTGCAAGCTGTTAGTCATTTAAATGAGTTTCTTTTACAATTAATAAAAGATTAACTCACAATTAAGCAACTAATGACAGAATGCATTCTTTTCAAGTACATATTGAGCACTTTAAAATTGGATATTGGTATATGTGTTATTGATATGTTTGGAATATCTTTCAAAAATGAGGACTAAATGAAGTTGTCAGATACATGAAAACAATTGGCTACCCAGAGACCCTCACTAAAAGATGACCTGATGCCAATGATGACTGTAATTTCCATCTCACAAGGTTTGTAGGTATTGAGAGAGACATGTCACAGCCAATAACTGGCATAGTCTCTGCTTCAAAACTGATGGCGGAGCTGGGTGCAGTGGCCATGCCTGTAATCCCAGCTACCTAGGAGGCTGAGGCAGGAGGATCACAAATTTGAGGCCACCCTGTGCAGTTTAGTGAAGCTCTCTCTCACAATGAAAATGGCTGAGGATGTAGCTCAGTGGTTTTGTGCTTGCCTAGCTTGCACAAGGGCCCTGAGTTCAGTCTCCTGTACTGGGAATTAAATCAGTCAGCTCTGTTTCCATGTATTCCTTCCCAGAGCTTGGATGGACACAATGAGTCCTTTTTTCACTGTGCAGCATTTAATTGTGAATGTCAGCACGCGACTTGAACATTTTCAGATCCAGTTACCATTACCCAGCGTAGGTGAAATAGAGTACTTCATTTTAATCAACTATTACCCTCACTTTCCAGTACCTATAAACAGTCATTTTTAGCACTATTTTCAAAATCGGCTTTGTTGACTTGCACTTTGGAGGGAAGTGGAAATGGCCAGAGACATTGAAAAAGAAGGATTTGTCATCTAACCTCTGTTTTCAATCCCATGTTTAGTTGCTTCAAACTCACCACCAGGAAGAGAGACCAAAGTATGTACAGATGAGTAGTCCTTAGTGTTTTCTCTACTGTCTTTTTTGTTATTTTTTAGCTTTTTGAGACAAAGTCTTGCTATGAAATACAACCTGGCCTGGAACTCAGCAATCCTCCCGAGGGCTGGGACAGACAAGTGCCACTGTGCCTGATTCTGTGGTCTGTCTAAATATTCCTGTGGATATTCCAGGGAAGCAGAGTAAGAGTAGATCTCATATTAACAAAATGATAATGACTGAAATCTGTGTGGTACTTTGATGTCATATAAAGTGTTTTCACGTACATCATTCATTCATTTGTTAAGCATTTCCTAACCTGGTTATGTGCTACACCTCTACTAGCTACCAGAATTTTAATACACTGGTGAGGTGCTGCCTGACCCTTGAGGCCATGTGCCATCCTGAAGACAGCTTCTCTTCCTACTTTGTGGAGTTACTTCTTATTTTCTAATACTCTGAATGCTTTACCATATCTCCTGTCCTGGTCTTGTTTGTGTGGTGGGGTCAGCCTCCTGGTCCTCAGTGAGCACATACTGAAGTAGGCACTCAGTAAAACGAGCTGAGTGAGTAAAGGAATGGTTAAATAAAACAAGCTGGGGTGGGCAGGTGCCTTTACTAAATAATATGAAGGATGCCAAGGTGCAGACAGGTTAGATCACACACACACACACACACACACACACACACACACACACACACGTCTATCTCAGGCCAGTACTCTTGAGAATGATTAGGGAGATCTCCCTAATTCTGGGTGCAGAATTCAAGCCATCTGCCTTCAGGTAGGACATGTTGCCTGCATCAAAAGTCAGCTTTGTTCGAAATACAAGTAAATTTCTAGTCTCCATGTGCCGAGGTCTTTATTATTTAACTTGTTAATGGTTCAGAATTGGGCAAGGGAAGAAGTGCAGTTATTTTTCCCTTATGTAATTTTTAAGTATCTAATCCTTATTGTTTTGTTTGCTCTCTTATATCACTTATAAAAATAAGTCAAACTGACATCGTCATATCTTAGGACCGTGGTGGTGAACCTCTGACATGCAGGACACACAGAGCCCTCACTATTAGCATGAGAGCCAAATTACCTGGTAACCAAGCATCAGATTGTCAGGTTTAATTTCAGTCTCAGCACTTTGTGAAAGATAAGTGGGTTTTGGGTTGCAATTTGGGCACTTGGTCTCTAAAAGGTTTACCACCACTGTCTCAGGAAAATATGTTTTTGCTTTTGGAAAAGAAAACTGGAAAAAGATAAATGACTTAAATGAAATACTTATCACTGAAAAGGGGCAGAAATCCCAGTCTTTTCGGTTGCCAAAAATAAATAAGTAGCCAAAAAATAAAGAAAAAAATTTGTTCATGATTCTTCCTGGGTTTTAATCCATTCGTATGAAGAAACAGTACATATAAAAATAAAGATAAATTGCTGCAAAATATAAAATATGATGAAACCACATGTAATAAGGCAAAAACAACACAATTGACCCTTCATATATTAACAAAATAGAGTACAAGTATTTGTGTACAATGGAATATCATTTAGCCTTAAAAAGAAATAATATTTCTTATTCATGCTATAGCATGGATAAACAATGTAGCAGACACTATGTAAAGTGACATAAGCCACTTGGAGTGACAAGTATTGTATGATTTTGCTTAAAGGCAGTACCTAGAATAGTGAAATTCATAGAAAGTAGAATGGTTGTTACCAGGGGTTGCAGACAGGAGTAGGAATAGTGAATCAGAGTCAGTGTTTTAATGCATATAGGGTTTTATCAGGGGAAGCTGAAAACTTCATAGGGGTAGATGTTGGTGATGGTGGCACAACAATGCCTACGCAGTAGTACTTCACACTACCAAGTCATGCATTTAAAAATTATTTAGGTGGAGCCAGGCGTGGTGGTGTACTTCTGTAATTTCAGCACTCAGGAGGCTGAGGCAGGAGGATCACTGAGTTTGAGGCCAGCCTGGGCTACATAGTGAGACCCTGTCCCAGAAAAAAGCGGGGGAGGGAGGCACAAGGATTTATCTCAGTGGCACTGTGCCTGTCTTACAGGTGCTAGGTCCTGATTTCGATCCCAGTACCAAAAAAAAATTATATTTTACCACAAAACAAACTTTTAAAAGGCTGGAAAGGACAAGGGATTTAGCTCAGTGGTACTGCCACCTTGCAAGCACAAGGTCCTGAGTTCAATCCCAAGTACCAAAAAAAAAAAAAAAAAAAAAAAAAAAAATGCTGGAGATGTAGTTCAATACTATAGCACGTGTCTAGCTCAATATCTGTATCCCCTCCCCAAAAATGTAAGTGTGCTAAAGCACATGTATAATAAATATATTCCAACTATTGAAAAGAGGGATGTTCTGTACCCATGCCAGAGAATTGCATGCCATCCTGACAAAGAGCACATATTAGCAAAGGTGATTGCTGGCCCCAGACATTCAAGGTTATGCATCAGTCTGCTACCACTGCCAGGGTTCTTCTCAACAGTCTGGCCCTGTACTATGTACTTCACCTACCTAATCTCACTGAATTTGTAAAACACCCTGCAAAGTTAAGTGTTGTTCTCATTTGTGGAATTTAATAACTTCCCCAAGGTTGCTAAGTAGATAACTGGGGCAGCAAGGGTTGAAGACTGAATCAGCAAGACTAAATACTGTGTTCATTCCAGTACACTGCAAAAATATCTCTGAGGAGGACTGGGGAGGTAGCGCAGTGGTAGAGTACCTGCCCAACCTGCTTGAGGCCCTGTTTCAATTGTCCCTGTAAGGTGAAAGAAGAAGTGGAATGCATTCTGTAATACAGTGATAGGGCAAATGTTGGATGGTAGTGAAGTCTAAGGTGCAGATACCAGCAGCAGGACGTGGATTTTAACCTGCACTGTGAAAATAGCTCTTCAGATGAAACTTATTCTTGTTTTAATGTGTTTTCTTTTTATTTGAATTTTTAAATTTTCATATACTTTTGACAGGGCCGGGGATTTAGCTCAGTGGTGCCATGCCTGCCTCACAAGTGCAAAGTCCTGAGTTCCATTCCTGGTACGCGCTCTCCAACAAAAAAGTCATATACTTTTGACAGGTTTATGGGTAACATTAGACTTCCAGTCTTGCCATGGTAACATTTGTGTGGCATTCCTTTTGGATAATACCCATTCCCTTGATGTCTATAATGTCACCCTTTTTGTAGATTCACGTGGATGTGGCCAAAGGAGCAACCCCATGTTTTCTAAAAGGCCTGAGGACATTTTCTGGCTTCCCTTCCTCTTTCTCTTTGTGTTCGTCATTTTGGGAAACTACAAGATGGTGGTTTTGGCTGAAAGGGCCATGTTCTTTTTATATATAATTCATGATCCTGCGCTGCATTTATTTTTTTGATTTTTTAAATTTTCTTAGTGCATGTTTGCAGTTCATGCAGTTTACAGTCATCTTGAGTGGTTACATGCACGTACCACGTCTGGCTTCTGTTTTTAATCCTCTCCCCTTCCCTTGCCCTTTCTCCTTCCTCCTCCAGTTCCCTATCCCATTTTCATTCTTATTGATATTACTAAGCTCACCTCATGGCGTATAATGTTTACATTAACTGAGGTTATTAGATTTCTATACATGGCAAATCTCTATTGGATGTATTTGCCTTCCTCTCCTCCTTACCCCTCATGCATTTTCCCTTGGACCACTTTCCTAGGCAAGAGTTCCATCTCCTCGTCCCCTTCTATCAATCCTTTGTTATTCTCTTTATTTGTACTTTCACTCAAATGAGAGATAACAGTATGTTATGTAACCTTGTGTCTGGCTTATTTCACTCAGCGTTATATTTTCCAGGTGCATCCATTTTCCTACAAATGTCTCGAATCTGTCACTCTTTCTAGCAGAGTAGTATTCTGCTACAGGTGTCACGTTTTTTATCAGATAACCTGTTGAGTAGCATACAGGCTTTTTCCAGGATTTCGATATTACAAGTGGTGCTGCTATAAACATTGGTATGCATGTGTCACTGTAGTATGATGTCTGAAGCTCTTTAGGGGAGATACCTAGCAGATGAGTCTCTGGGTCACATGGAATTTCTAATTGCAGTTCTTTGAGAAATCACCATACTGATTTCCACAATGGTTGTGCAGGTTTACCTTCCTACCAACAATGAAGGAGGGTTCCTTTTGTACCACGGCCTTACCTGCATCTGTTATTGTTTGATTTCTTAATGTTTGAGATTCTTTCTGGAGTAAGATGGAATCTCAGCTTGTTTTAACTTGATTTCTCTAATAGCCAGAGATGTTGTGTATTTTTTCATATATTTGTTGACCATTTGTATTTCTTCCTCTGGGAGGGGCCTGTTCATTTCTCTCACCCATTTCATGACTGGACCTTTAATTTCAGTGAGTTCTTTTATATTCTAGATATTTGCTCCTCTGAGTAGTAGTTGAAAAATTTTTTTCCATTCTGTAGGTTGTCTCTTCACTGTACTGATTGAATTTTTTGCTACACACAAGCTTTTTAGTCTAATCCCATTCTTGGATTGCTGCTATTTCTTGAGACTCTATTTAGAAAATCCTTTCCTATACCTATGTCTTCTAGTGTGTCACCTATTTTATATTTCAGGAGTTTTAATGTTTCTGTTTTAATGTTTAGATCTTTGACCCATTTTGATTTAGTACATGATGAGAGATAAGGTTCCAATTTCAATCTTCTGTGCACCGATAACCAGTTTTCCCAGCACCACCTCCAGCATATGCTTTTGGCCCCTTTGTCAAAGATCAAATAGCTGAATGTTTCAGGAAGTTTTTGTACCTTCAATTCTGTTCCATTGATTCATGTATCTGTTTTTGTTTCAGTGCCATGCCTTTTTTTTTTTTTTATCACTGTTGCTTTGTAGTGTAGCTTGAAGTCAGATATTGCTGTCTCCTGCTTTGCTCTTGTTGCTAAAAATTGCTTTTGCTATTTTGGATCTCTTCTGGTTCCATATGAATTATATGATAATTTTTCTAGATCTATAAATTATGTTGTCGGTACTTTGATTAAGACTGCGTAGCCAGGTGGGATGGTGCATGTCTGTGATCCCAGCACTCGGGAGGCTGAGGCAGGAGGATCGCTATGAGTTCGAGACCAGCCTGGGCTACATAGTGAGTTCTAGGTCAGTCTCAACTACATAGTGAGACCCTGTCTCAAAATAACAACAACAACAAAAAAGACTGCATTGAATATGTTTAACAGTTTTGGGAGTATGACAGTATTTTGTTGTTGTTGTTTTGAGACAAGATCTTAAGCTTAAGCTGTAATTCAGGCTGGCCTTGAACTGTGTAGCCCAGGCTGGCCTCAAACTCACAGCAAACCTCCTATCTCAGGCTCCTAAATGCTGAGATTACAGGCATGCACCAACACACTTGGCCAGGCCATTTGACAACATTGATTCTGCCTACCCAGGAGCAGGGGACATGTCTCTATTTTCTGATGTCCTCTTTAGTCTTCTTTTTAAAGGAGTACTGTAGTTTTCTTTGTAGAGATATTTCGCTTCTTGATTAAGTTAATTCCTAGGTATTTTATTTTTCTTGGAGCTACTGTGAATGGTATTATTTCATAAATTCCTTCTCAGCTCATTCATTATTGGTGTACACAGATATTAATGATTTCTGTGTGTTGATTTTGTATCCTGCTACATTGCTGAAGTTCATTATTAAGTCTAAGAGTTTTTTGGTAAAGCTTTTCTATGTAGAGTACCATGTCATTTGCAAATAATAATTTCAGGGACCAGAGATATAGTTCAGTGATTCTACTGCCTGCCTCACAAGCACAAGGTCCCGAGTTTGATCCCTGGTACCAAAAGAAAATTAATTAATTAAAAATTTTTTTAAATAATAATTTGAGTTCTTCTTTTCCTGTATGTATCTCTTTTGTTTCTGTCTCTTGCCTAATTTCTCTGGCTGATGTTTCAAGTACTATGGTGAATAGAAGAGGTTATAGTGGATATCTTTGTTTTGTTCCTGATTTTAGTGGGAATACTTTCAGTTTTTCTCCATTTAGTGTGATGCTGGCTATTTGTCATATACAGCTTTTATCATATTCAGGTATGGTCCTTCTACACATTTTTTTTTCAGGGCTTTTATCATGAAGCGGTGTTGGATTTTGTCAAAAGCCTTTTATGTATCTATTGATATGATCGTGAGGTTTTGGACCTTGCTTCTGTCTATGTGATGTATTAAATTTTTTGACTTACATATGTTGAACAATCCTTGCATCTCTGAAATGAAATCTTTTGATCGTGATGTATGATATTTTTGATAATGTGTTGCATTCTTTTGTTAATGTCATATTGAGGAATTTTTCATCTATGTTCATTAGGAGATTGGCCTATAGTTTTCTTTTTTAGTTGGGTCTTTGTCCAGTTTTGGGGTCAGGTGATACTGGCTTCTATAAATGAGTTTGGGAGTACTCCATCCTTTTCAATTTCTTTGAAGAGCTTCAGGATTATTGGTGTTATAATAACCTTAAAGGTTTTGTAGAATTCAGTAATGAATCAGATCCTGGGTTTTTCAGTTGGTAGATTCTCTATTACTGTGTCAATTTCATTGCTTGTCATTGGGTTGTCAAGCATGTTTATATCTTCTTGGGTTAGCTTTGGTAGTTTGTATGTGTAGGAATCTGTTCATTTCTTCAAATTTTGCTAATTTGTTGGAATATAATATTTTGAGGTAATTGCTATCTTCTGGATTTCTATAGTGTGTCTGTTGAGATTTCACCTTTTTAATTTCTTTTCTTTTTTTTTTGAGGGGGTTACTGGGGATCAAACTTGGGTCCTTGCACTTGCAAGGCAGGCAGCAGACCACCGAGCTAAATCCCCGGCCCTCACCTTTTTCACTTCTAATTGCATTGATGTGAGTCTTTTCTCACTTTCTCTTGGTAAGTCTGGCTCTGGGCTTATCTATTTATTCTTTCAAAGAACCAGTTCATTAGTTCCTTGTTTTTTTTGTTTTACTTAGTCTTGATTTCATTGATTTCCACTCTCATCTTTATAATTTCCCTCCTTAATTTTGGTTGGGGCAATTTTGTTGTTTCTCAAATATCTTAAGATTGCTCATACCTTGAATTTGCTGTTTTCCTAATGTGAACATTGGTGGTGATGAATTTTCCTTGTAGCACCTGCTTTCATAGTGTCCCAGAGGTTTCAACAAGTTGTGTCATCATTGCCATTAACTTCCAGAAATTTTTAAATGAAGATTTGATTTCTTCTGTAGCTCTGGTTGTTTAGGAGTATACTGTTAATTTTCCAGGAGCTTTTTCCTTTTCTGAAATTTCTTCTGTCATTGATTTCTACTTTCATTGTATAGTGGTCTGATAGTTTGTATTGGGGCTATTTATATTCTTTTATATTTACTTAGGCAAGCTCTGTGGACTAGTATGTGATCTATTTTCAAAAAAGTACCATGAGCTGCTGAAAAGAATGTACACTTCATTGTAGAGAGATGGAATAGATGGAATATTCTGTATATATCCATTATGTCCATGTAGTTAAGGGAATGGTTTAGCTCTGAAATGTCTTTATTGGTTTTTTGTTTAGTTGATCTATCTCTTTGTGAAAGTGGGGCATTAAAAATTCCCTACTACAATTGTGTTAGTGTTTATTTGATTTTTAAATTTTAGCAGTTTTTGTTTTATGAAAATATGTGCTCCAGTATTTGGTGCATATATGTTTATCACTGTTGTTTCTTCATGTTGAATTGTTCCCTTAATTTGACTCTTCTGAACAGTGTTAGCTTGAAGTTCATCGTGTCTGATATTAGAGTTGCTATTCCTGATTGTTTTTGGGGAGTCCTGGTGCATGACATGTTGCTTTTCATCCTTTAATGTTTAGTCTATGAATACCTTTTTTAGATATTAGATGAGTTTCTTGAATGCAATAGATTGTTGGATTCTGTTTCTTGATCCAGTCTGCCAATCTGTCTTTTTGTTTGTTTGTTTCTACTGGGATTGAACTCAGGACCTTGCTCTTGTGAGGCACATGCAGCATCACTGAGCTAAATCCCCAGCCCCTAGTCTGTGTCTTTTTGGGGGGCAGGGGTTGAAACAGGGTCTCACTATGTAGTTGAGACTGACCTGGAACTCACTATGTAGCCCAGGCTGGTCTCGAACTCACAGCGATCCTCCTGCCTTAGCCTTCTGAGTGCTGAGATTACAGGTGTGCGCCACCATGCCCGGCTGTCTGTGTCTTTTAATTGGAGAGTTGAGGTTCTTAACAGTACTGAGATGTATTGGTTATTTACTATGATTGCATACTTTATCTGTTAGTATATCTTTTGGGGTTTTTTCCTGATTTTTTCATTGCTGTTTATTCATCGACCTTACTAGTTCTCTCAGTTTTTTGTTGTTGTTTTAGATGTGTTTGATTTGTTGTTTTTGTCAAGAATATTCTTAACTATTTTCTCAAGAGCTGGTTTAGCACTCATGTCTTCTGAGCTCCTTTTCATGGAAATACCTTATTTCTCCATCTATTTTTGAAGGATAATTTGGCTAAGTAAGTTAATCTGGGTTATTTGCTCTTAAAGCTTGAAACACTTCACTTTTGGCCCTTAGGGTTTGTGTTGAGAAGTCTGCTGTGACTCTAATTAGTTTACTGTTATATGTGATTTTTTGTTGTTGTTGTTTTTCTCTGACTGCTTTAAAAAAATTTTTTTGCTAGATATCTGGTAATTTAATGATAGGCCTTGGTGTGCTTCTTTACTCATCATAATTGTTTGGTGATCTATAAACCTTCCTTACCTGTATTTTAAATTATTTTCTTATATTTGGGAACATTTCTTCTATGATTTCTGTTAGCATGTTAGTGAATGCATCTTTGCTACCTTCTAATTTTTCTCTAACTTTGATTAGCCTGAGATTAATCTTCTTGTTATCTAGTAGCTGCTGGATAGTCTTCTCTTGTTCTCTTATTTTCTTTTTGGCCTCTTTGAGCTCTTTATTGTCATTCACTGTTTTGTCCTCGATAACAGATTCTCAGTCTTCACTTTGATCATTTCTGCTGTATATGAATTATATACAGTTTTTTATCTCAGGTATTTCTGTCTGACAACTTTTCAAGGAATCCATAGCCTTGTTGACTCTGTCACTTAAATTTTGAACTGTTTGTTTAGCTGATACAGTTTTGTGCCCATTTCCTTGAAATTCACCCTGGGCATATGCAGTGAAATTGCTGTGGACTTTTGGTTCATTTTCTCTTTGAATTAATTTATTTTCTTCATCCCTTCTATGAGTTTTTCATAGATTTCTGCTACCTGGTATTTGTTTTCTTCTTTCTTTGTGAACCCTTTCTCTGCCTTGAGAGAGTTGGGGGATTTTGGAAATCTATTTCCTTCCTTTCCTATTTTCCTATGTGTATTGTGTTTGTTTATAAATATATCTTTTAAAAATTATATATGACCCCCATTTCCCCCTCCTTTTGGCGGGGAGTTACTGCAGGTTGGGGACTAGAGAAGTGAGGAGCATCTGTGGCTTATATAGAGATTTTTAATAGGATTTGCCTCCCTGTGAATAATTTTCAGCTTTTTATATTCATAGTATCTACTCCTCCTGCTATTTTCTTTAAGTGATCTAGACTCTCCCTATTTTGCCAAAAGAATTACTAGTGATTATAACAGCACCCACAGTTCAGTCTTACAACAGTAGTCCTTCAGTCGGCACAATAGTCCTTGCAGGTGTACCCCCCGCCTTTGTTTATTCTCCGAGCACACCATGACAGTTTATTATTTATGGCTTTCCTGCAACGGCTTAGATGAGGTAGGATGGGGAGAATGGGAGGTGGTTGGATGAAGAGTGTTAGGCACTAGGGAAGGGGTTTGAAGGGGGAAATAGTGCTAGATGAGAAGAAAAGGTTGACGTGAAGTCAGATTTTATCGAAGTAATTTTAGTTGACTTGAAGTGTCTGTACTGAGAGTAATTTATGAGGACAAAGGTGAGATTGGTAGAAACGAGGTTCACTTTGTGATAGAGAAAAGCGGTATGGTTGTCAGAACTTGTTGATAGGGAGAACAGTAAGCTAGGTAAAATATGGAAAAGCTGAAGACTTGGGACATGGAGGATCAAGGAGTAATACTAGCGAAGATAGGAGTGACTGTGAGGGAGCTAAGTATGGGGAATTTCAAAATTTGGAGGAAGAGATTATATGTTTGGGGGAAAAAATAAATATGTTGATAACATTGTCTCAGAGGTTTAAGGCAAAGAGACCAGATAGGGAACTGACATGAGGGAGGCAACCGAGATACCTATTAAATCAGAACCAAAATTTAAAAACAAAAAAATCCCACAAAAGTAACAACCTAATAAAGACGGGAAACCGTTAAAAAAAAAACAACCCCACATTACTAAATAAGTCAAGAAACATACAAAAATTTAAACCCATAAAACATCCGATGGGAACACAGATTAAATATTCCAATGAGACATTGCAAATATGATTCCCAAGCAGTTTCTTTGCCAGTCTGAGCACTCACACCTGTAACCCTGATCCTCCACTGAAGAACCGAAGTGAATTCAGACTCAGGACTTCTTTTTTGTTTGTTTGTTTGTTTTGTTTTGTTTTTTGAGAACTCACTATGTAGCCCAGGCTGGTCTCAAACTCACAGCGATCCTCCTGCCTCAGCCTCCCGAGTGCTGGGATTACAGGCATGTACCACCACACCCGTCCTGAGATTCAGGACTTCTTTCTGCCAACTTGCAGGCACTCTTACAGAGTCAGATCCAGTCTGAGATCTTGGTTTAGGAAGTCTTGCTGTCCCTCTTCCTAGGTGTGACAGTAGCACTAAATTGTCCACTGAGTTAGAATTATTCCTATGCAATTGAATCAGCTACCGCATTAACAAGCTAATCCCTTACAGTGGTATCTATCAGGGTTAGTTGAAAAAAATAACATACCATAAGACCCTATTTTGGGTTTCCCTTTAGCCTAGAGAATAAATCCAGTTATAGTGTGAGAGCCATAACAACACATCTTGACCCACAGTTAATGTGCACTAAATGCAATGGCTGTGAAGGGTGAAAAACAGCATTGAACAACAATTTTATAGAATCAGTTATCTAAATCCAAGGGGGTTGGGGACCTGGTAATATTAGAGGGGGGAAAAGAAGAGAAAAAAGACCAAAAATAAATTTTTTTAAGTCCTCTGCTCTGTGGTAGGGGAGGGAGGAAGTAAGAGGGAGACAAAAATCCAAATGATGGTAATAGTGTGTTATATATTTAAAAGGGGACAAGATAGAGAAAAACTGAGCACAAAATTAGTAGTGACAAATGGGGGGATGTGAAAAGACCCTATGGCTGTTATAAATATTAGAGAAAAAGGGGAAGGGAAACAGAAGAAACATTGAGAATGTATAAGACACAGAAGAAAGAATCAGGCAAAGAGATATAAATAAAAGTAGGAGAGTTATAAAGGGATAAGGAAGAATTCCCTCAATAAACCATATTGGGAGAAAAAAGGCAAGAGGAAGAGAAGCACACAGACACACTTGTAAAAGGAAAAAGGGTAAAATACAGAATAAAAGTGTGGGGGGAAATGTACATAAGGAGGAAAATAGGAAAGAATAAAGTTTTTTTTTAAGTTTAAAGTAAAATGAAGATTAAAAATGGAAAAAAATATACTGTTTCCCTCAAAAAGAGCTCAAGCCAGGACATTTCTCTGTTCACACTGGCAGTCTGAGGTGGCAGTCTGCCCACAGAACAGCGCTGGGTGTAGAGCCCTGCTCACGGTGAGAACAAGGCGCCAATGTGAGATTCCAGTCCTGCGTAGCTCAGGCTGAACCCGGCCTCTGACTGCAGAAGCCTGGTCTGTGCTCACCATTCCGTGCCATCAGAACTACAGGGTCTGCTCTCCAAGTGCTGGCAGTACCTGTGATTTTCTCTCCCTCATCCTCCCTGGGAATGTGGCAGTGTGAAGCAGCCCAGGGATGCTCTGGGGCCCATGTTCAAACACTCAGCCCACCACAGTGGTGTCCCTGCCAGCTCTTGCCCCATGGTTGTGGTTGTGATTGTTAACTCTCATACGAAGGTCACTCACCAACCGCTGATTGTGGAAGGTCGCTCTGAAAGCAGTGTCCCATGTTTTCCATGCTGATTCCCACCTCAGATGATTCTTTTGGCCCTGATGCAGTTCTCGGGTTCTCTGTGAGCAAAACACTAGCTAGTTTCATTTTGCCTCCCAGCTGGTGGGTGGCCGGCCACCATCAGTGGCACTGAACGCAGTCTTTCTCCCACAGTGTAGTGTATTTTTCTGTATCACTTAATCCTATTTTCTCCTCTGTGAGTTCCTTCATGGTTCCCAGGTAACCTCACTCACTTCAGCTCCTCCCCAAACTACTGATTTCTAGATTCTAGACATTTTGTCCTGGAGAAGCTGAGTTGCTGACACTCATTGCTCTGCCATTTTGGTGCTCCTCTCCACACTGCATTTTCTTGCTTTTTTTTTTTTTTTTTTTTTTT
>NW_022900950.1:44194263-44206271 GCF_012274545.1 Fukomys damarensis | reverse complement strand
TTTTTTTTTTTTTTTTTTTTTGGCAATTAGTTTCGGTTTCTTGTCTCCTCCTATATGTGACAGTTCTGCTTTCTTTCCTGAACTTATTTTTTTGGTACTGGGGATTAAACTCAGACCTTGCTCTTGCAAGGCAGGTGCCGCACCACTGAGCTAAATCCCCATCCCTCTTTCCTGAATTTTTTGATGAATACTAGTCAGATGCTTTGTAGAATGCCTTACAGTTGGGGTTTACCCAGTGTTTTTAGCCTGAGGTTACAGACTTGGTGGAAGAAGAGGACAAGGTGAGATCTCTCCTCCTTGTTTCAGATGAGGGGATGTCCATGACATTTACCTTGATCATTTAGTTATGGCAGTATCTACTGTATTTCTCCATAATGAGTACTCTTTCCCTCTTTGTCACTGGTTAACATCTTAGAGAGACACTTTGTGATTGTTCTAACATCTTGATCCTTTTTCTCACCAAACTTTGTGATCACTGAGTTTCACATCCATTAGTGGATCTTGCCAGCGACAGTTACCCATTTGGTATCTTCCTCATTCCTTCTACATTTATAATTGGTATTCTCCTGTAAGAAGAGTTGGACTTTATCCCTCATCTTTATGTATGCAATTATTTATGTGTGTTAATATAGACAGGGTGTTTATTTTGTCTTGTGGGATACAATCTTTTATTTCATTGTTCAAGTTGTTCCAGCTTTAGCCACAAGGAGCATTTTCAGGCTGCTTCCTGCTGACAGGTCCCCATATTTTTAGAGCACTCCCCAATTGTTTGGTACCACAAGATGCTTCAGGTTCATGGTGTTCCTGCCCCAACCCTGAAATCAACCACATGCTCCCTGGAAGGAGCCTTAGAGTTTCTTTCTTTGGAGAATAATATTTAGAAACCAAGATGTGGACACTAGGTGAAGTTTATTCTTTAAGATTGTGTGTATAAAAGTTTTACAAAAATATGATCGTAAAGGGGCTGAGGATTTACTTCAGTGATTCCACCACCTGCCTTGCAAGCACAAGGACCTGAGTTCGATCCCCGGTACCAAAAAAAAAAAAAAAAAAAAAAGTGGTTATGAAGCATCTTCAGTAACAGTTCTGAAACAGAACAGCTGACATATATGGGTTAGCTTTAGGCTTGCTTTTAAATGTTTCTTTGGCTACATAATTTGCCTTAGGCATGAATGCAGTTTGATAAATTGAGAAGGTACTTTTCTTTCCTAAAATGTTCCTTCATTCTTTAGCAGGAATATTAACTTTCTTCCTTTTTAGTCTCACGCTCCTCTAGCCATAACATTAAACCTATTACATACATCTTATATTTTAAATAATAGAATGACAAAATAGTCTATCTCACTGATAATCAAAGATAAACAACAATGAGATTGCTATCTTATGAAAATATTAACAGATCTTTAAAAGACTGATATCTAATTATTTTTGAGAAATTAGATCCTGTGCTGCACCTGTTTAAGAACAATTAGTAGTATTAATTGAAACATAAAATGTACATTCATCTTAGCAATTTCACTTCTAGAACTTGATCTATCTGAAATATAAGTACAAATACAAAAAGGTGTGTGTGTGTGTGTGTGTGTGTGTGTGTGTGTGTGTGCACTACTGCATTACTGGTAATGACGAAAAACTGAATGCTGGGGATACAGCTCAGTGACACTGTGCCTGCCTGGTAAGCACAACATCCTGTGTCATTCCCTGTACTGAGAGAGAGAGAGAGAGGGAGAGAGAGAGAGAGAGAGAGAGCGATATTAAAACTGAAGACCACTTGAGCATCCGTCAAGCAAGGGCTGGTTAAATACTTTGAATTACTACATCATACAACTGCAGGTGAGTGGTGTAAGTCCTCCTAGAAGAAGTGCTGTTTAAGCTATGAACTAAAGAGTGAATAGGAATAAACTATGTATCTTAGTATATGTGAGGAGTAAGGAGAAGACAGCCAAGAAAAGCTGCAAGATATGGGGGGGGTTGCTGGGCCAAAAAAGAATGTTTTCAAGACATGGAGAGTGGAGAGAGTGACAGGACAAGTAGCTTAAGGAAAGGCTAGAGAAGAAGGAGGGATGAATCAGGTAGACCCTTGAGTGGCATTCTGGGCTTTATAGGGAAGACATAAAAAGCATAAGGTTCTTCACAGTTCAGCTTCCACAGTGGACTGCAGACTCAGATCCAAGTTCACTTTGAGCTCAAGTCACTCACTTGTTTTAGGCCTAATTACTTCCAAAGGCCTTTGCTCCTCCTCTGGATTCCTAAATACACTGAACTTTTATTGCACCCAACATATTGAATTGCCAGCATCTATTTATGCACCGTCTCCCCAACTGAGTACTGAGTTTCTTGCTGCTTATTTATCCTTGCATCTTCACAACTAGCACAGACCAGTGTCCACTGCATAGTTATTGAAGGGATGAATTCAAAAGAGCTCTCTAGAGCTGGGTTCTTGAGCTGGGTTCTTAACCTGGGATCAGGGGTTTCAGGATGGGGAAGAAGTCTGTGCATAAGTTTGTGGTGGAGACTGTAAACATGGACAAGAAACAAAGTTACTTATTTCCACTTACCTCTAATTGCAAATTAGCACTTCCTATATTGTGAATGTATACAACAAAACAAAGTAGTATCATTAGCAGTACTTATGACTTTATCACTTTAGAAGTCACAGTCATTTTCACATCACATTAGAGTTGTTGCAGATATCTCAAAATATAGTTTATACTTATTGCTACTTCAAAATTACAGTAATCACTGTAAGTTCTACCTAGATCTTGTTATTTAATGTGTCAGTAAAAATACCACTTTTATAGTGATATCATATGTTAAAAATATTTTGATAACTGTATTTCAACATAATTGGCTTCCTTTGTAATCCTTTGTCTTTTATTTTATATATTTAAGAACATTATTCTGAAAGACAGTCCAGTGATTACTCCAACCCAGCAAAGGAGTCCATGGCATCAGGGATGAAGAGGACACTGCCCAGGGGCGCAGCAGGTGTAGCTCTTCTCCCACACCTTCCATGGTGGACAATTCTGTAATGTAATGACAATGTCATACCCAACTCCCTTTATGTCCCAAAAGGTGCCACCTTTTCATCTCTCCACCTTCCACCTCAGGTCTTTCCAAGCTCAGTTAGGGAACCTACTCAGGCACATGCTTTCAATTCTTATTTCCATATGAATAACTATGAAATATGAATACTCGGTGTGACTACCTTTTGAGCCCCAATTGTGTATTAACAATTGTCTGTATTTCTTCCCCCATCCCAGTACTGGGGACTGATCAAGGACCCTGCACTGAACTACATCCCCAGCCTTGTTTTTTTTTTTTAAGTTTGAGATGGGGTCTTGCTAAGTTCCCCAGGCTGGTCTTAAACTTGTAATCCTCTTGTTTCAGTCTCCCAGGTAGTAGCTGGGATTACAGGTATGTGCCACTGAACTGGGCTCATTTATATTTTTTGTTGTGTGTCCAAAGCCATCTCCACTTTCACATCTTTTTTCACACCTTTTTTCTTGATGGCTCTCTTTTCTTATTCTCCCAAGAGCAAAACATAAGCTATCAGTTCTGATTCCTCTTTCTCTTACCCTTCTGGTAATCAGACAATGAAACCCATTAATTCTCCTTGATCTTTGAGTTTCACAGTGTTCAGTGGTCTGGAGGCTGATTCACTTTTAACTACTCTCTTAAGAATATTGTGGTGGCTGGGCGTGGTAGTCCATACTGGCGCTCTGGAGGCTGAGTCAAGAGGGTCACCATTGAGTTCACAACAGTCTGGGCTACATAGAGAATTCAAGGCCAGCCTGAACTTAATAGCAAGTCCCTGTCTCAAAAAACAAAAATTGAATACCATGGTGTACGTATTTTCATAGTCACTTTCCTGGTGTCAGGGCCAGTGGGCTGAAGGGAGGCCCGGTCAGGTGAGGTTCTCAAAGAAAAGAATATGTGTGGAGCAGACATCACAAAAAATCAGGAACCAAACTATTTTCCAGCACAGCAATTATAGTAGTTATTTGTCAGCTTACTAAGACATAGACAAGCATTCTGGGTGACACTGCAGGCTGTGTGGCACATGTGTGGTTGTTTATGCTGAGTCATTATGTAACAAAGCCCCACCGTGTGCCTGCACTAAGTGATGAGATTTTATCCTCGGGTGCCCTCAGACACCCTCAGATGCCCAGGCTTTGACACATCTCACAGTGGGCTCCTACAACCCACCTTTTCAAAGTTCAGGAGGTTGCTGCTTCCTATGAATGACGCACACAGCTACCCCTTGTGCTTAGAGCCCACGAGAGCAAAACAAGGAACAACACATAACCATCAACCATTGTTATTGCAGCACCGCTGAGAGCTACCCAGAGCCAGGTGGATCCTAAGGATTCTGCCACTGGGTCAGGGGGTCTTGTTGCACGGCCTGATGGTGAACATTTCCATATCCTTCTCTTGTAAGGACTCTTGTACTTGTTCCTGGTGATCAGGAATAAAAACACAGCCTTCTACATGTAGGAGGGCGCAAGACCCTCTCTGTGCTGAAATCAACAAATCCAGAGCCATACAGTTCTGTAACACTACTTTTCTCATCTGGTACATTTCATCCATGAGCCACATCAGAGACTGGTGCATGATATTTAGGGCCTGGGCTATCTGTTGAGCTAGAGCTTCAGCTTGGTGGGCTAGATCTATAGTCCCTGCCCCTGGTACCAGTACTGCCGTAAGATGAAAACACCAGGTTGCTTGTCTGACCCAGTGCCATTAAAATACAGTGTTCCAGTTGTGGGGTGTGTCTGTCAGAGCGGGCCTGGTAGTGCCCTTAATATAGGGAAAGCCCCAGGTGCAGCACCCTGTCCAGTGCACAGGGAAGCACGGCCAACTCGTAGCGCCGCAGACCCATAAGGCCGCCACCGTGTGCCACTTAGTAGGCACTGCACCTATGAGCTTCTGGTCATCTCATTCACATGTTGTCACCAAGTGCAGGTGTATCCATCCTGCTGTGTGATTTCCCACTGACGCATTGACGTGTTCAATACATAGTGGGGCAACATCCAATAATTTGACTCTATTCAGTGCTGAACCTGCCTGGCAAGCACAAGGTCCTGAGTTTGATTTCTGGTACTGGAACAAAAATATTACTTGATTCCCCATCAGCTATCCCCAACTGTTATGCATCATAGGTCCCAGTCCTTGTGGGGTGGTTGTGCTCTTCTGGATTAGCACTGTAAGACCTAAGTCTCACTTCCACTCCACAGAGCGTGAACAGCTGAAAAGGCCTCCACGATACTGGGTCCTAAAACCCAGTGAGGCTCCGGGAACTCGATGGAGGAATGAGAAACCCAGGAAGGAACACATCAGGCTAGATGGTAAATAGACCTTTATTAGTCTGGCCAGATGGCACTCTCAGAACCAAGTAGCTCAGACAGGCGCCAGCTCAGGCGCTAAGTTCCTTTTTATAGGGGGGGTAAAAAGGGGGGTTAACATTTTCAGCTTGCAGGCAGGGGCAAAGGTCTGCTGATTTGAGCTAGCAGTCAGCAGTCACGTACTTGGCAGTCACACATTGATGATTAACAGATACCTATAGGATGGTTCAAAGGCCACCAAGACATTTAGGATGAGCAAACAGTTTGACAATTAACTTGGGGTCTCTATGTATCTCATCGTCTAGAACCACTAACTTACAAGTTAATTTGGATCTGGACTTCAAACAGTACAAGATTGCCTTACATTCCTAGGCCAGGGTTAGAACAAAGGTTGGGCTATGGCTACAATGGGAGGGGGTTAGAGCACTGTCTCCTGGGCCCTTTGTCATTTATCATGGGCTTGTAATTTAGGTCTTACAAGCACCTCAACAGCCTGATATCACTGATCCCAGGTGGGTCCATCCAGTTCTGCTGTCACTAGTCCATCCAGTTGCACAGAGATGCTGGTATAATTCTCCACAGAAGGCCTTTGGCCACATCCGTTGGGAGTTCAGTGCACACCCATTCATTTGATTGCTGGTGCACACAAGCCAACTGGCCAGGAATACACTGCAGTAACTCCCTGGGGGTTCCTCCCTGCTGTCTGGTGCTGTTTCTACAGACAACATGGTGGCGACACTCACCTGATCACCCTGAGTTCAACTACACGAACAGTTGGGGCCAGTGGACTGAAGGCAAAGTTCTCAAAGAAACGAAACCCACATGGAGCAGATACCACAAAAAAGCAGGAACTGAACTTTATTTTCCAGCACAGCACTTATAATAGTTTTTTATCGGCTTACTAAGATATTGTAAGACAAAACATTCTGGGTGACCCTACAGGCTGTGTGGCACATGCGTGGTTGTCTGTGCTGATTCCTTGTTATATAATGAAACCCCATTGTGCACCTGCGCTAAATGACAGGCTTGTGTCCTCAGGTGACCTCAGATACCCTGTGATATCTGGGCTTTGGTACATCTCACAGAGGCTCCTTATACCTGGTTGTTGAGACACAATATCCAACACCCACAATTTAAAGGAAGAAAGGTTTGTTTTTTTTTAACTCACATATTTGTCCATATCCTGTTGGCTCCACGGCAGGATGGCATGGCAGAGACGCATGGTGGATGCAAGCTGAGAAGAGCGGTTCAAGGCATGGCAGCAGGGAAGGAAAGAGAGAGAGAGAGAGAGAGAATACCTGGTTGTTGAGACACAATATCCAACACCCACAATTTAAAGGAAGAAAGGTTTGTTTTTTTTTAACTCACATATTTGTCCATATCCTGTTGGCTCCACGGCAGGATGGCATGGCAGAGACGCATGGTGGATGCAAGCTGAGAAGAGCGGTTCAAGGCATGGCAGCAGGGAAGGAAAGAGAGAGAGAGAGAGAGAGAGAGAGAGTGTCAGAGAGGGATATATACCCTTTCAAGCCATACTCCCAGAGACCCACCTCTCTTGATCAGGCCCAACCTCCTAACAGCTAGTCAACCCTAAACCTCCTAATCCAATCACCTTTAAAAGCCCCACTTTTGCTGGGGATTTAGCTTAGTGGTTCTGCCACCTGCCTCACAAGGGCAAAGACCTGAGTTCGATCCCCGGTATCCCCCCAAAAAAGCCCCACTTTTGATTCCACGAGGCTTTGGAAGATATGTAGATATAAACCATAATCTGTATATGTAGCTCTAAACTATACCCTAGAGGCTGTTCACATTTGAAATACCCTAATGAGGACTCTCACTCCAAGGATAATTAGCATTTAAAGTAGTGTGATCAGAAATCCATTTTCTAGAGGTAGTTACATCTGCATTCAGATCCATTATTGATATACAAATGAAACAATCTGATGTCTAGGATTTGGTTCAAAATAATCCAGGAAGAGGGTAAAGGGTGGAGATAAGGATGAAACAAGATTGCCCCGGGCCAGGGATGTAGCTCAGTGGCACTGTACCTGCTTGGCAAGCACAAGGTCCTGAGTTCGATCTCTGATACTGCCAAAAAATAAAAAGATTGGCCAGGAGTTGGAAATTGTTAAACCTGGGTGGTGGATAACGGGGTGGGGAGGGTGGGGGGATTAACATTCTCTGTATTTTGCATATCTTTGAAACTTTCCATAATAAACAGTGACATTTGACATGTCATTACTATAATCTACATTAGAGTTTCTGTCTAAAGACAAGAGATTGAACACATGCCATCTACTTCCTGAGACCCCATTAAGTAACAGTAAGATTATTTTTTATTTATAGTAAAAGGCATTCAGAAATCTGAACAGTCTAGGAGGCTGGGGCAAGAGGATCAAAAGTTGGAGCCCAGCCTGGGAAATTTAGCAACTTGAGAGAATATTCTCTCAAAATAAATAAATAGGGATGGAGATGTAGCCCTGTGCAAAGGTCCTTGTAGAGGCTCAGCAACGCTCAACAAGTAGGCTACACACCGAGAGGTCCAACAGGAGACTTTATTAGGGAAGGCAGGTTACAGGTTAGGGAGAGAGGAGAGAGTGAAGAGAGACAGGAGAGAGAAGGAGAGAAAGAGAGAGAGGAACAAAGAAAGGAAGGTCCTTTTATTGATTTTGGGCTGGGCTATTGCTTATTTATGAGGAGTGAGCTACTTTTAACCCATCACAGCCCAGGTTGCCCTTATGGGTTCAGTCCTGCAGAAACTTAGGTTTAACCTCTCCGGACTGCTGTGGCTTTGTGGAGAGGGAAGCTAAAGAAGAGAGCATGAGGTCATTTTAAGAACCAAGAAGCACCAGGAAAATGCAGCCTGTGATGGCAGCGTCAGGTCCCTGACAGTCCTTGGTTCTATCCCTAGTATGGAACCTCAAAGGGGATTCAGAGCATGTAGTTGAAAAGAATAGGAAGAAGGATCAACAACCTTTGAAAGCTGGATAGATGATGGGTGCATAATAAAAGATAAGCAAACCCAGAAGATGTGGCTGGTCTATTTTATACTATGCAATTCTGACCCTGTCTCTCCCTTGAAATTAGTAACTGATTGCAGTAGATTTCCCTGGAAGTGATGGTAGAGGGTACGGATAAAATGGAGGAGACTGATTCAAATCTAAGAAGAGCTGTATCATTTCCCTACTGTGGAAAAACCCTGGAGATTGTCCTGGAAAGGATAATGCAGGCTTGGATTGAAAGATACCAGGCACTATTAAGAAGGTATTGCTGGGGCCAGGGGTGAGGCTTAGAGGAAAAGCACTTTCTAACATGTGCAAAGCCCTAGCTCGATCCCCAGTACCATAAACTTTTAAAAAAAAAAAAAAAGAAAAGAAAAAAGAAAATGCACATTTAGCTCCAGATTCTGGTTATAGAGCCTCAGAGGTGAGTCTTGGAGATCTGAAATTTTCAGAATCCTCCTGACCCAGGATGATGTAGAAAAAGAGCCAGGAGATCAGGTTTTTAACAAACAGTGCTAACTCTACTTAAATCATTTGTGCTTCCCCACTGATGTTGACATTTACTATACTGAGGATACGCTCTGCTTTTTATGAACGTGCTACTGAAGAGAAGAGTTAGTAAGTTATGATCCCTACTGGCAGCAGGTTCAGTCTGCAGTGACAGGTACACGAACACGTGACCGTAAGGCACTGCTAATCAGAAGGTAGCATATTTGCACCAACTAGGTGAGGTATCTTTCACTTATTTATTGATTATTTGTAGATTATTGAGTGTCTGGGTGTGGTGACCACTGTGTAGACCAAACACTTGTCCCTCCTTCAAATCCAAATTTGAGTTTTGAGGACATGTGCTGATTTTTTTGGTGACTTAATTGCAAAATACTCTGAACCTTTGCAAAAGAAACTACATTCTGGCTCTTTTTATTTATTTTGAGACAGATTCTAAGTCCCTAAATTGCCCACACTTGGCTCAGACTTTCGTTCTTCCTGATTCAGTCTCCCAGAGTGGTAGGATTATAGGCATGTACTGTAACTCCTGGCTTGAATCATTACTTTGATAAGACAGGCATCTAAAAAGAGTGGCTACAACTTAACTTATTTTTTCATTTTTGTTCTTATTAGTACATGTTTGCAGCACATAGTGGTTATATTAACCCTGGGGGGCTGGTAATGCACATAGCACATCTTAATTCTTTTTAAATCCCCTTCCCCTCCTCTCCCTCCCTCCATCTCCTGATCCCTTCCCATTTACGAAAGATGTCTTTGTTTCCTATTCTTTATATTTACTTTGCTCTTTATATTTTGAGTTCCTCATATAAGAGAAACCATGTAATATATAAGCTTGTGTGTTTGATTTGTTTCACTTAACATTATGGTCTCAAGATGCATCCATTTTACTACAAATAATTTGTTTGACCTTGTTGTTTATGACAGAGCACTACTCATTGTCTATAAATACCACATTTTCTTTATCTGCTCAGTGGTTGATGGACATATAGGATTTTCAAGATCCAGCTATTGTGAACTGTGCTGCTATAAACACGTGTGTGTGTGTGTATCACTGTAATAGGGTATCTTTCACTTTTCTGTGAAGAGTCCTAGAAGTTGAATAACTGGGTTGAAAGGAATTTCTAATTTTAGTCTTTTGATGAACGAACGTCCAGACTTTTTTCCATAGTGTACTCGTTTACATTCCTATCAAAGATGTAGATGGGTTCCTTTGCCCCCACAGCCTTGCCAGTATTTATTATTGGATTTCTTGATGCTAGCCATCCCTACTGCAGTAGTAATAGAAGCTCAATGTTGTTTTAATTTACATTTCTGGCCAGTGATGTTGAATATTCTTCATGTATTTATTGGCCATTTGTACTTCTAAGAAGTGTCAATTCATTTCAGTTGCCGTTTTTTGATTTGGTCTTTTGTTTGGAGGGATTTAATTTTTTTAGTTATTTAGATATACTAGATATTTGTCCTCTGTCTGAAGAGTAGGTGTGAAAAATATTTTCTTATCCTGTAGGTTTTCTCTTTGCTCTGTTAGTTGTTTCCTTTGTCATGCAGAGGCTTTTTTATTTGATATAATCCCATTAGTTGGGATGTTATTTCTTGTGTTATTCATGTTATTTCTTGTGCAATTGGGGTTCTGTTCAAAAAGTCTTTGCCTGACTCCTAATACTAAGGTTGACCATGATTAAAAGGAGAGGCACCTCTAGCTATACAAATTGCCCCAATATCCAGACAGGATTATAACTTCAGTGCTGGTGTAACAGACCTTGAGGTGTTCAAAGACCAAGGTTTGCAGACCAAATCCAAAGAAGATAACTGGGCTGAGAGAATAAAATATTTTTGGCTTTTCCCTCCAAGATCATCAAGGACCGAGGGCATGATGGGACCATTCTAAAAAGATCCTACAATTCTGGCAGATCACCCAACCTCCCAAAAGGGGAGATTGGACTCCAGAGGACAGGAGTCAAGCAATGTGCGTTGTTCTAAAAGGAGAATTATAAAAGAATGAAATGTCCCTCATGCTTCCAAAGGAAACCACATAGCCAAGCAAGACTCTGACCCAGCCTGGCAGACAATATAGCAGTGAAGTTCCAGCCAGAACATACAGACAGGTAGTTCAGGAGACTGGAAGATGCACCCGGAAGTTTTGGAGGCAAAGTGTATAGTTTTATTTTCAACACAGTCTGGGACTTTTCCACAAAGAGTCTGACCCCGCTTTGGGGTTGAGCAGGGCAGGTTATCCTCTCAGGAGTGGGCAGGCTTGCAGAAGTTAAGCATTTTGCATTGGTTACATACAGCGCAAGTCATTTGGGCCCAGCAAATTCACCTGTAATCAGATATTACACACAGCAAGCTCAGTGCCCAGAGACACATCCCATTTACATTTGGCAGGGAGATAGAAGCAATAAAACTGAGAGCAAAGAAAATTCCTGAGATGATTGAGAGGAAGTGTCCAGAAGCCCAGACACGTTGGGAGAATGGGGGAAAACTTTTTCACCAGTCAGTTTGGCTTTAACTGTAAAGAAACACGTTCCCTATTCAATAGCACAACTGGTAGAGGAAAAAACTAGAGGAGCTGGGGGATCCTCACACAGCCCTAACAGTAAGACTGGAGGAGCCTTAACTGACCTTGACAAATGCATATATGTAGTGAGAGGCAGATTAACTTACTTTTTTTGAGACACGGTCTCAGTATGTAGCCCATGCTGGCCTCAAACTCCTGTCTCTGCCTTCCTAGTGCTGGGATTACTGGAGTGCACTACCACACCTGGCTCCAGATTAATTTTTATTAACACAAGTCTTTCTTTGACTCGGTCTTAAACATCTAACATGAACGTATAACAAAAATATCTAATTAAAATAATATTAAAAAATGTGAGAGGATGAAAATAAAGTGTTTGTAGATGGGGAGGGGAGGAGGCGGTGAAGGGAGGGCAGAGGTAAGGGGAAAAAATGAGAATCAAGACTTGCCATGTAGAGGTACATGATCCCAACAATGAATGTAACTGTACTGTATCCCTAAAATGTACCAATAAACTCAATAAATAAAATAAAATAAAATAAAATATTATTAAACAGGGCCGGGGATTTAGCTCAGTGGTGCCGGCCCCTGCCTTGCAAGTACAAGGGCCCGAATTCAATCCCTGGTACCAAAAAA
>NW_022900950.1:44190682-44193990 GCF_012274545.1 Fukomys damarensis | reverse complement strand
AAATTTTACTTATTTATTTTTGCACTAGGGATTGAACTCGGGACCTTGTATTTGCAAGGCAAGCAGTGGAGTCACTGAGCTAAGTCCCCAGCTTGTGTAATTTATATTTTAATTTTTAGTTCCACTGTATCTATTCCAAAAATGTATCCTTCAGTCTCTCAGTATATTCCCATTACATTTCTTTATGTATTTTTCATACACCTCTCTGATAAAGATGCAGCTTTTTGTATGCTTAGAGAATAAAAATGGCAATATAAATATTGCAGCAACTAAGCTTTGCTACTTTTATGGTATGAATTAATTTTCTGTTATCTAGTCTAGGCTTTATATATTTATTATCTAGAAGCAGGCACTATAAAACTTCTTCAAATCTACAAAATAGTGTCCAGAAACTGGTCCTAAACCTTATAGTAAACATATTTATGACTCTGGTTACAAAAACAGGTGTCATTATTTTTGGTCTTTGTTTTCCATTTTTATAATTAAAATAAGCGATTTTTCTAATCAATAGGAAGAAGTTATATACTCTTAAACCCCACCTGTTGTATTTGGAAGAACAATCAAAACACAGATGTTCTCAGTGGTTCAGCCATCTCGCTTGCAAGCACAAGGATCCAAGTTTGATACCCGGTACCAAAAAAAAAAAAAAAAAAAAAAAAAAAAAAAATGTTAATAGCAAAGGACTGGGGATTTAGCTCAGTGGCACCCTCCCTGCCTTGCAAGCACAAGGTCCTGAGTTTGATTCCTGGTACAAAAAAAAGGTCTTCCAGATGTTAATAGCAAAGATAAAAGGCTTATGCTAAATGCTACTAACCCCTACCTTTTTTTTTTTAATCACTATTTATCAATATTCTACTTTTAATTTCTGGCCCCAACTTGTTGAACAAGAGTATAAAATGAAGCATCAATGGCTTGCTGATCTCTTTGTGCTCTTTTCCAGACTATCAAAGATGATGGTTCATCAACACCAAAACTCATCTTCTTTTGTCTCCCTTGATCAGTCAGGGTGAGACTTGTGATCGCTGAGTAGGCAATATCAATGCCCCTCCTCAGCTTGAAGCAGTTATAACAACATGGGCCCTCAGGCCTTCTGTACCCCTTAAGAACATGGGATCAGAGCTGGGGGTGAAGTAAGGCAGAAGAAATGAAGATAGGCAGAAAGGAGAGAAGAAAAGTCATAACTTTAAAAAACAAAAAGTTCAGCTTCAAGACACAGCCTACTTTAAATTTTTTTTTTTCTTTCTTTTCTCCCTGAGCAAACTAAACCTGGGCAATTCCATTTCATCTGCAAATGGGTTCCAGCCATTCCCTTTTTACTTTTTTTTTTTTTTTTTTAAAGACAGGATCTCACTGTAGTTAAAACTGACCTGGAACTCACTCTGTAGCCCAGGCTGGTCTCAAACTCAGAGCGATCCTCTTGCCTCAGCCTCCTGAGTGCTGGGATTACAGGCATGCACCACCATGCCCGGCAAGAATATGCAACCCTTTCTACTTTGAAAATGGACTTCTACCTCTGAATATACCACTGCTTTTCACCTATAAAATGGGCCTTGTGTGAATGGGCCCTTATCTTTCTGTGTGTGGGCCAACTTTTTCCCAAGACCAAGGCGGAACTTATTATAGATTTACAAATTCCATAGATTTTAAAGAAAACTGGTTACTTTGCATTTTAAATTCTAGAAACTTGGGAGTTGGTAAGGACAGGCTGCAACTCCCCTCAATAAGGAGAGGCTGCATTTCATGTTGCCTGAGGAGGGTCTTTCTTGGCCCAAGGTCCTAGTTCACTGTTTTTATTTTAATTCTTATCCATATGGCATCACCCAACCCTATCTTAGGTCCTTTCCTTAGCTAGCTGCCTTATTCATAAGCTAACTAAATAAGCTATTTTATACTATTAAGGAGTAAAGAACATTAATAGAATTAGATAAAAATCACAGAAAAAACAATAAAAAGAAAAAGCAGAGCAAAATAAAGAGCATAAAAGAAAGAAAAAGAAGAAACAAAGAAAGACACACCCCCCCCCCAAGAGAAAGAGAAACGAGTCCCCAAAAATGTCCTCATGTTTTTTAATGAATAATTTCTTTTCAGGGTTTTCAGCATTAGAATCCATCAGATATGGGGAAGGGATAGGGAGTCACTCCAAGAACGATTTTATTTCCACACACGCTTTTGTGTGTGAGCACCAAATCCCACTCCTTCTTTCCTCCTGGGTGTGGTCAGTCTAGTGTGTCCACCCTAGGGTTGTATTCAGGACAGCCACTCTCAGTTTCCGTGCCCCTTTGTGACCCCTGAGCCACAGCTTTCTCTGCTTAGCTTTACAGCCGTAGATTTGTGGGGTGCCCCTACCCTACCCAGAGGCCTCTCTGCCTGAATAGGTCAGGCTGTGGCGACTGGCCAAGCCAAAGGGCGCCCCTGCTCACCCTGGCAGATGGGGAAAGCAGACAGACTTTCTGCTGGGGAAAGATGGGGAAAACTGAGTCCTGTACTGGATACAGGCCGCAGGGGAGCGGCGGAGGCTCAGGCAGTCCATTGTACCTCGTACCAGCACTGCAGACCCAGGCCTCTCCAAAACCACACACGGCTAGCCTCTCTCTCTCTCTCTCTCTCTCTCTCTCTCTGTATTGTTCTTTTCTGTGATTTTTATCTAATTCTGTTAATTTTCTTTCATTCCTTAATAGTGTATGTAATATTTTATCACCATGGGGGTGGGATTCCTATGTCATTCTCAGCCTGAGTTTAAACTTTTCAGAAAGGTTCTGAACCTAGCTCGTGCCCTCTCTGCAACTGTCTCTTGTGGCTGTCTCTGTCACTGTGGTGGTGACCCAGAGACCCTGAAGTGCAGTTGTTCTACACCTCAATCTTAAAAAGTTAACTCTTTCCCCACATGGCTTCTGATTAAATACCCTCATACAAAGTCGGTGTTGAGCTTGATTTCTTCTCTAGCTCTAGCCAGCCATGGAAGGAGGTACTTTCAGAGTAAAACCCCACTTTTTTTTTTTTGCGGTCTACAGTAACTGTGGACTTTTTTTGTTGGGGGAGGGTAGCACTGCCAATCTGGTCCATTGTTTCTCCGTGGAGCTGCCAACCCTCGCTGAGCTTACGTTGTGTTAGTAGAGACAGGTTTCCCCCACCATCGGGAGTTGGGGTGAGCTTTCCAGACTGTTCTTTCTCTCATTGTGCCCAATTTCTCCCACTTTATTGTAGTTTCTAGTTATCCCGTCAGCTCTGTCTCAATTCCCTTCTTCCTCCTCCTCCTCCCCTCCTCTTCCTCCTTTTTTTTTTTTTTTTTTTTTTTTTTTTTTTTTTAT
>NW_022900950.1:44188729-44190465 GCF_012274545.1 Fukomys damarensis | reverse complement strand
TTTTTTTTTTTTTTGGTATGGGGGATAGAATTCAGGACCTTGTGCTTGCCAGGCAAGCAGCGGCACCACTGAGTTAAGTCCCTGGCCCCACCAATTTTAATCTCCTCAAATAGTCTATTCCAAATTCACCTTTCAGTAAATAAGCATATTATAAGTGTCTTATAGAGCATCCTAGAATTAGAGCTGGGCATGCTGGTATATGTCTGTAATCCCCACGCTTGTGAGGCTGAGACAGAAGGATCTTGAGTTCAAGGCCATCCTGGGCAATTTAGAGCGACCCTCTCTCAAAAAGTTGATATATAAGGGAAAAGAAAAAAAAATATGAGAAAATGAAAAAATGGAAATAAAGTGTTTGTAAGTGGGGAAGGGAGGAGGGGGTGAAGGGAGTGCAGGGGTATGGGGAAAAAATGAGAACCAAGACCTGTCATTTAGGGTACAAGATTCCAATGATGAATGTAACTGTACTGTATCCCTAAAATGTACCAATAAACTCAATGAGAGAAAAAAAAAGTTGATAATAGAGAGTCAGGGATTTAGCTCAGAGGCACCCCTCCTCCACATAAGTGCAAGGTCCTGAGTTCAATTCCTGGTACAAAAGAAAAAAAAAAGATATAGATTGATAGGTAAATAGATCCAGAACAGAGTTAGAACTCCTTTTCTGGGATGTACCTTAGGAATTTTACAAGTACACATAAGGTGAGAAATTGGTTTAGTTCACCTTTATTTTAACTTAGTATATAAATTTGGGCCTTTCATTAATGCCATTAATGTGGTTCATTCACAGGGTCTCACCTGTGATTGCCTGGCAGGGTTCCTAATTCTTATCCTACTAGCAACAAAGCCATTGTTTCTCAAAATATGTCAAATATAATTTGGCATCTAACACTTTTAAAGGGTGAGAGAGGAGGTGTTGGGTCTCTATCTTCAAATGAGTAAGATTTGAAAACTGTGTGCAACGCAGATTTGGAAGGCTTCCAGGATCATACAGGTCCTGCCAGAGGAATGGGCTTTGTTTAAAGGGAGCAAAATGTCCTAGAGAGAGTCCTCGTAGTTTCTAGTTAACCTAGAGCTCTATCTACTCCTTCCTCCTTTCTTTTTCTTCACTGTCGTTGTTTTCCAGATATCTTGATTTCAAGTCCATGTTTCTGATCTGTTCTATTATTTTCTCGTAGTGCTCTCACTTATCCTTCCACCCACGATGTTACGGATGGAATCGGTGAGCGATGCACAGAGGAGGCAGAACGGAAGTAAAATTTTAGAAAAAGGATTTTGTCGACAAATTAATCCTTTTTCACGTCCATTCTGCCACCTGTCTGTGTGTCACCGATTCCTTCTGTAACAATCCCATTATACACAGCACAGAGAGAAAGAGGGGTGTGTGTGTGTGTGTGTGTGTGTGTGTGTGTGTGTAAGGATACAACAAGCATTTTTCATTCCTCTGAAATTTGCAGCCAAAAAGTTAAATCCACCTGGAGACCAGATTGGAGGAAGTCTAACTGTGTTCATCACTGCTTTTTTCTTGGCCCATCTATGTTTGCTGTGGGATTGATTGATTAGAACAAGGTCTTGCTACATATTCCAGGTTAGCCTTGAACTCTATGTAGACCAGGCTTGTCTTGAACTCACAGCAATACTCCTGCCTTAGCATCCTAAGAGCTGGATTACAGGTGTGCATCACTATGTCCAGCCTGCTGTGGTTTTTCATTTCTTTTTTTTTTTTTTTTTTTTGTTTTTTT
>NW_022900950.1:44161390-44182844 GCF_012274545.1 Fukomys damarensis | reverse complement strand
CGGGGGCTCGCGCGCCGGCCGCCGGGTGATCGCAGGCAGGCAGGCAGGCAGGCAGCTCGGTTTTTCATTTCTGTATCGCAACCTCTAACTCATATGTATAGAAATAATCAGCTAGAAATAATATCATGGTTTCTTTGTGTAAATTCTTGAAAAGACTAGCACTCTGGGAGGATGAGGCAGGAGGATTGCAAGTTTTTGAGTCCCACCTAGGCCATTTAGCAAGACCATGTCTCAAAATCAGAAAATAAAATAACATTAAGACAGCCGGGGCTGTAACTGAGTCCAAAGGCCTTGACTACAATCCCTAGTAGAACCAAAATAAATAAATAGAAAATTTTAAAAGGATAAAAAAGGAAAGGGATAAAATCTGTTGCTCTCTCTGGTCTCTATTGTAAACCACTTTATGGACCCCTACGCACCCTGGGAATTGGCCCCCCAGGGTCAAGTTCCTTCTCCACATCTCTTTAGCTATTGTGTGCAGGGGGCTAAAGATTAGCCTGGTAAAACAAAAAAAAAAAGTAAAGCCAGGTGTGGTGGCGCACGCCTGTCACCCCAGCACTCGGGAGGCTGAGGCAGGAGGATCGCTGTGAGTTCCAGATCAGCCTGGGCTACACAGTGAGTTCCAGGTCAGTCTCAACTACATAGTGAGACCCTGTCTCAAACAAACAAACAAACAAACAAACAAAAAACCCCCAAAACTAACGATTAGCATGCTAAGCTGCCCCTCTGAAAGTTGTGGGTGGGTCAGTTTAAATTAGAAGTTAGTAGACATACTCTGTTGGCAGCCTTAACTTGCACCTTTCTACTTGAGAGACTTTGGGTGTCACCCTACATCCTTGAGCTTTAGTTCCCCTCTGTGAGTGGCTTTGTTCACACAGATAGCACTGGTGGCACAAGTTTGCTATGAGGAATCAAGGAGAGAAAAAGTGAGCAGAACAAAGAGCCTGGTGCATAGCAGGTTCCCAGGGAAAAACAACAATTACAGTTAACGTTCAGACAGTGAAGCAGACTCAGTGTTTTTGTTTTTGTTTTTTTAAGCACAGCCCCCAGAGTTCCTAAAATGTGTCATTTTCATTGGTGTACATGCTGGTTGGCAGAGTAGATGCACAGTGGATGTTTGACGGAAATAGAACAAAACAGTAAGTTTTCTTAAACCATCAGCATATGAAAACATCTGCCTACTCTCTCGTCCTGAGAAATCTTTCTCATGTCTGGCCTAATTTCCTAATTTCTCCACTGGGGAAGAGTGGGGGGCTGACACGGATCAGCCCCACTTTTGCTTTCCCATTTTTTTTAATTTGTTTGTTTTTGTTTTGGTACTGGGGATCGAACTCAAGACCTTGTACTCATGAGGCAGGCACGGTGTCACTGAGCTAAATTCCC
Organism: Fukomys damarensis; assembly: GCF_012274545.1. Taxonomy (NCBI): domain Eukaryota; kingdom Metazoa; phylum Chordata; class Mammalia; order Rodentia; family Bathyergidae; genus Fukomys; species Fukomys damarensis. The sequence goes on along the minus strand of NW_022900950.1, from coordinate 44,181,461 downwards.
AGGGGTCTGCTTTCCTGTTCTTGGCCCAGCACAGGGGAGGCAGGACCAAACTGCGGCCCGCTCCACCAGGCCTCACACCTTACTGGCTGTGCCCGTGAGATCCTCTGACAGCCTGCGACGTGCAGGAGGAGCGCTCCCTAGGGGACACAGTTTATCACACTATCTATTCTGTGCTTGGGACAACGGCCAGGGCCTCGGCCTCCTCCTGGGGCATCATATTTATGTCTCCCCCAAGTGCGGTGGGGTTACCTTGCTTATGTGTGCATAACCCACAGAGCCCAAGGTGAATCACGCAATTTCTCCAGAGTGATTTTTTTTTTTTTTTTGGGGGGTTGGATAGACTGGGGATTGAGCCCAGGGCTTTCACACTGAGCTACAGCCCCAGCGCTTCATTTCTAGATAGGTTCTCACTAAGTTGTCTAGGCTGGGATCTAACTTGTGATTTTCCAGCCTCAGCCTCTAGAAGGCTGAGATTACAGGCTTGTGCAGCAATTTCAGCCACCACATTTGCCTGGGTAACTACTTTTTATTCTTTTTAAAAGTGTTTTGTTTTTTGATACAGGGTGTCCCTATTCCAGGCAAGTGCTCTACCACTTAGTTGTACCCAAGCCTTGACCGTCTATTTTCACCCTTTCGTGTATGTATTTTATTCTTGAGTGAGATGTTTTAGCAAAGCTATTGAATTCAGTAAGAATGATTTCCTTTGGGAACTGAATCCAGGGCCCCCCCCTTTTTTGGAGACAGGGTCTTGCTTTGTACTTCTGGCTGGACTTGAACTCACTAGGTAGCCCAGGCTGGCCTCAAACCTGCAGCCATCCTCCTGCCTCAGCCTCCAAGTGCTGGGATTACAGACATGCACCACCATGCCTGGCTCAGGGCTTTTGGCATAGTAAGTGCTCTACAACTGAGCAACCTCTCCAGCCCAGCGATTTGCACTTTAGTAGATTTAGTTATAAGAATTTTTTTTTTCTGGCACTGTGATAGCCAATCCAACTCCGTCTCGTGCCTCTACGCCATTTTGTACCTGTGCTTGAACAAAGTGCTTGAACAAAGCACCCAAAACCCCCACATCCTGCTTGGCAGTAAACTTGCTACAGTTGCAGGATGTATGGTAGCTCACCCAGTGTGTGAAACTTCCTTGTGTCCCCCACGAACCTGGCATGTTTCTGTTTCTGTAAGATTCCGCTTGCTCTCCCTGAGCCCTCCCCAGCTGAAACCATGATTTAAAAGGAGAAATCAAACCCCTGCAGAAAGAGCTTTCCAGGGAGCAGCCCCCTTGGCTTCAGGCTTTAATAAATGGGCTCAAATCTGGCACAGGGTGTGGTGCATTTCTGTTGTTCTAACTCCTCATCCATGTCAGTGCTGGGGATCAAACGCAGGCAGAAGCGACGCCACTTAGCTAAATCCTGGCCCGACAAGAAATAGTCTTAAAACAGGCATTAGTGGTACAAGTTTGTAACACTAGCACTTTCAGACTAAAGCAGGAGTATTGAGAGTTCAAGGCCATCCGGGGCTACAGACTGAGATCCTGTCTCACATTAATTAATTAATCGATTAAAATAAAAAGTATTCTTCCTATGAATTTCTTTCCCAGAGAACATGAGCTGAGGCAAATAAACCATGGAGATGGGCGGAGAGTTTAACTATTCTAGTTCCTGTGAGATTATAATGGGTAGGTTTGACTTTAGAAGAACTCTGAGGTGAGGCAGCTTTTTAAAAATCCTACACCATGACTAATAGTGGTGGTTATTAAAGTGGAAGTCGGACTACCTAGAATAAAGCCCAGGGTGATGGCACACGCCTGCAATCCAAGGACCAGGAGGCTGAGCCAGGAGGATCGCTGCGAACTGGAAGCCATCCTGGTTACAGAGTGAAACCCTGTGGCAGACAAAGGTAGAATAAAGACTTTGGCGAATCCACGGAGGCACTGCATAGCTTTGAACACTTTAAGTATATGCCTTGGTCATTTATTCACTTCTCACTTAGATTCTAAAAGCAAGAAATGGAAATAAATGACAGAAATAAAAGTTAAATGTGCTTCAAATGCCACTCCTCCAATAAATTTTAAAATTAAATTTGGAAGGGCTGGGGATTTAGTTCAGTGGCACCGCACCCGCATGGCAAGTAAGAGCCCTGAATTCCATCCCTGATACCCCCCCAAAAATAAATAAATAAACAAAAGTAAAATTAGGATAAGGGGAGGAAAAAGGGAGGGGAAGATCAAGCTTAAAGGCCTGGAGAAAGCTTAGAAAATCTCTGAGGAACAAACGGAAGATTATTTTAGGCATTTGGATTCCCTGGGAAGTTTTCCTGGCTTTGAGGACCTAATACATGGAGAGTATTTTTCGCTGTCAGAGCTAATCTTTCAAATATTGTACAAGACTACAAGCACAACTCTACGTGGACTTTTGTTTTTACCTGACTTTAACTCTAGTTTCCCTCTGGCTTTTCAAAAACAGACCCGCCCATCACTGACTTCCAAGGCAAGAGTGGGTGGCTGGCGGCCCGCTTTGTCCTTGGGGTGCGCTTGGAGGTTTGCTTCCCTCAGGTTCTGGCAGGGGGTGGGGTGGGGTGGGACAGAGAGCTCTTGGCCATGCAGGGTCTTTCTTGGCTGGTTGGCTGTGCATCCTATCAAACAGTGAAAAAGTTTATTTCCATGTGGAAACAAATCTTGCAAAATTATCCTACTGTCTAAAGCAGGCTTACTTACTAGGGACAAAGCCATTCTCCGTATTAAGTCATAGTCCTTGCAGTTCCAGCTCTTACACCTTCTCCCCTGCAGCCTTGTTTGCTTTGGTTCCTGTTCTTGTCAGTTACCCTTCTATCCACCCATCCCATGTACCCTGATGTGTTTGTCTATGACCCTTCATGAATTTAGGACTTTATCGTAACAGCCATGCATTGATAGATTTCAATAATGGTTATACTAGTTCTGGAAAATGAAAGATAGGGTTTTTAGAGTTTGATTAATTCCCAATTTCTTTCCTTTATCTCAAGTGAAATGAAGATTCTATTTTTAGACTAAACAAAGATGCTATTGTGACTTATGTCCTGATGTCCCCTCAAAGCCTCATGTGGGCATACGTGAGGCTTTTTCAGAGGTGGCTGGATCTGGAGTGTGTGACACTGGGATCAAGGGCACCAGAATTAAGGGTGTGAGTGCCACCTGCTCTGAGCAACCTGGATAAGATGTAAGGGATAGAAAGAGCTGTGGTTGTTGCTTTGCTGTCTTTCTGCATACCATGAACTGTTTCTCCTCTGTGTTTCCACCCTGCCTTGAATTATCCAGATGATTTACAAACTGTGAGCTAAGTAAACCTTTCCTCCTTTAACTTTGGATGTTGGGTAAAAGTAATGAACACAGATACACAGGCAGGGTGTAAAGGGTTAGGTAAATAGTTTCTTAATAAGAGCCTTTAAATTGGATGTGGTGCACATCTGTAATCCCAGCACTTAGGAGGCTGAGGCAGGAGGATTGCCGTGAGTTTGAGGACAGTCAGGGCTACACAGTGAGTTCAAGACAGTCTGAACTACATAGCAGAACTCTGTCTCAAAAAGCAAAAGCCATGCCTACTGGTACACATCTGTAACCCCAGCACTTGAGAGGCTGGGAAGGAGGATTGCCCCAAGTTCAAGGCCAGCCTGGACTATATGGCAAATTCAAGGCCAACCTGTATTACAGAGCATGCCTCCTCTCAGAGTAACAAAAGCAAACAAACAAAAAAGTATCTTTTAAAAAGCCAGCCACAATGGTGCACACCTGTGATCCAAACAACTTAGAAGCCTGGGGCCTGAGGTAGGAACATCACAGGTTTGAAGCCAGTTTAGGCAAATTAAATTAAAAAAAAAAAAAAAAAAAAAAAAAGAGGCAGGGGAAGTATGAAACTCAGTGGTGGAGCATTTGTCTAGCGTGCATGAGGCCCTGGGTTCAATCCCAAAGTACCAAAGGGGAAGAAAAATGGCTTCCAAAATTTAACTGAAAGTTTTACTTTTTTCAGCAAAGCTAAATATTATGTAAGACAAAAGATGTAGACAGATTGTATAAAATATGCCTTCATAATGACCAATAATGAAAAAGGTAGTTTATGTTACTCCTAAGATATTTAAAAAATTAAGTAGTTGTAAAGGTACAGAAAAGATGCTTTTTAAAGCTTTTCTGTGCTAGCTTTGGCAGCACATATACTAAAGATTTTCTTGCAAATTTTACTGCCTTTTCTCTTAAAACTAGTAGTTCCCAAATGGCTACTAATATCATACACCAGTAGGGGGCGCTGCAACATTGCTTTTAAGTCTTACATAGGAATAGATTTTTGGGCAATTTTTCTTTTGCCCTTTTGCAAAATAAAATGATGAGGACACTGTCAAGGAAAAAAAGCAGTCCCATTAGAATATGAAAACTAGCAAACAAGTTACTAGGACCTAAGTTAGCAAAGGAGAGAATTATTTTCTTTGTCAAAACCAGTGTGAGAACAATGTTTAATACTAATGAACGTCTCATGAACACAAAACTTCATGCTAACTCTCTTACACCCCATAACTTTTGTGGGCAATTATGTATAAGGAACTTCCAAGCTGAAACTAATAGTAAAACTCAGTTGCAGATGGTCTGCTGTACATTATGGTGGTTACAACATGTAACTAAAAATCTCGAATGCAATAGCTTCCAGATAGATTGCGGTTTCGGGCATAAATTACTCAGCATTCACCTGTGTGAGGACAATGTACTGCGAGGTATGGCCAGATGCAGGTATCTGCCTGCGTTTACCTGCACAGTCTGGGATACTAGGTGCCTTGTCATTCGCCAGCAGAGACGACCAGAACTATGAGTCAATGTGCATGTGGTCCTAGAAAAAAGCAAATGCTGTTTCTCGGATTGTTTATTTCCATGAGAAGGAGAAAGAAAAGCAAGCCTATGCATTTCTCGTTGGCCTCACTGGCACAGCTATTATCATTTGTTTTACTAATTTTAGTCTTATGGAAAGAAACCATCAGCACCGAGGGAAAGATGCTTTGGGCTCCACTTATGTTCAGAGTGGTATCAGATACTGGGCCCAGCTGGGATGGGGTGCAGATCTGCACTGTCCCTGCCCACATGTTGACAGTTCTACCTGCAAGGTGAGTCCTCGGATAAGGCAGTGTAGACCCAGACCCTGTTGCCGAAGGTTGTGGTCCTGGGATTGAACCCAGGGCCTCCGTTCTAGGCAGCTACCATAACTTGTATTGAAACGAATGCCACTGCGAGCGGGAGTGCCGGTTCCTGGAGCAGATTCTCCAAGGGCCGTTTGTTTCTCTTCCTGGAGGAAGTGCCATGCTGTTAACGAGACTGGGAGAGAAATTCAATAAATGTCATCCTTGGTCTGAATGGGTGGATGTCAACGCTAAGAGTTGCTTAGTTGAAGTCCCAGACGTGGAGTAACAACTCGTACTTATCAGTGGTGACTCAGAGGGCTGGGGTTTAGCTTAGTGATAGAGCACATGCCTAACATGCTGGAGGTCCTGAGTTTCTGGATGACACTGGAAACAAACAACAACAGAAATATAGAAATAAACCAGCCAAGATTCCGAGAAGCCCAAACCAAGTGGCCTGAAGGAAGCTCAGAGGTATAGGGAGGGCCAGCGTTTATGAACTGGTTGAACAAGACCCTGTCTGGCCATCTGACCCACCTGAGGCAGCTCCGAGGAAGGCCGGTCTGGCCTTGGGGCCTCTTAGAGGAAACCCCAGGGCCAAGAGTTCGAATTGCACTTTGGGAACTGGGTGTGGGAGGGAGAGGACAGCCCAGGACGGATCCAATTGTCTGTGCTTGCCTGAACTCTAGGGGCAGGCCTTTCCTTTCCAGGAGACCCCCTTGGCAAAGGTTTTCAGCCCAAAGACTTTTCCTCTTGCTTGTCCTCAGGGCAAAAGAAAATGCACCTGCTTGGTAGGTAGGGTTGAATCCTCCTGCACTGCAAATTCCAGACCAACTGGAAGGGGATATAAATCCCCTGATGGACCTAAGAGTGGATTCTCACTCAGCTCAGAGTCCTTCTGAATATCATAAGGAGGAACTTCAGCCTTGAGATAAAAGGATCTGTAAACAGGCCTGCAAGGCCTAGGGCTAATCCCACGGAAAGCTCCTTTATGCCCTTATCTCCGGTGACCTCCACAGCAGGTCCGTATTATGATGCCAATCACAAGAAGAAGGAAACTTCCTGGAGCAATCAGCAGGGCTTGAATCTGAATTTAGGTCTTTAACTTCAGGCCTAAAAACCTCTCACGCCATTTTGCACTGCTGAGTATTTGGTCAGCAAGGGAGGGGTAATAAGTATTATCTATTAATTAAAGAAGAAGCATGAATTACTGGTTAAAAGCAAATAGTCTGGGCTTGGATCACAGCTCTTGGATTTGTTAGCTACATGACCTTGTAAAAGCAACTCAACCTGTCTGTGTCTGTTTCTTCATTGGTAAAATAATACCTGCCCCATAGTTTTGTGAGGATTAAGTGAATTTCTATAGTAAAGTTGTTAGAACGATCTGTAGCATATACTAAGGACCGAATACATATTTTCCTCTATGATGATGACAGTGATATTTGTTAATAAACAACGCATTAGGAGAAAGGGATCAGTTGAGACTTTGTCAAATTATTGCTTTTTTGTTTGTTTGTTTGTTTCATTGCTTTATGAATTAGGATCCTTCAGTTCCTCAAATGAATGTCAAAAAGTCTAGCCTAATCTTTGGGACGACAACTGATCATTTTGTCAGTGTCTGACTTTACTAGGGCTGCTGTAACAAAATACTGTATGGGTTAAACACCAGACACTTATTTTCTCACAGTTTTGGAGTCTGGAAGTCCGAGACCAAGGTCTCAGTGGTTCTGAATTTTCGGAGGCCCTCGCCTGGGCCGCAGAAACTTTCTTCTCCTGGGGTCCTCTCCAGGTTGTTTCTCCATGTGAGCTCGTCCCTGGGAACTCTATGCACATTTCCACTTAAAGACAGGGGAGACTAGGTTAGGGCACTCTCCAAAGGCCTCATTGTAACTTAGTCACCTCTTTAAAGTCTCTGGCTCTACACACAGTGGCTGGGAGCTGCTGGACAATGCGACTTCAACAAATGAATTTAGTGTGGGGGGTGCGGAGTGGGGAGCAACTCAGCCAGCACAGCCAGGTTCCTGGAGGAAGAAAAAGTTAGAGCTTTGGACCTAGCTCAGGGGTAAAAGCGCTTTCCTAGCGTGCAGCACGCTCTGCATCACATCCCAGCACGGGTGAGGGAAACTCAGTGCTGTCCTCAGTCACTAAGTGGCAGTCCCCTCCTCGGACACTCGGTGCTCAACCCCAGGGCCTTGCTAGATGAGCTCACTGACACTGAGCTGCATGCATGCCCTGCCCTAACAGGTACCATTTGAAATTTGGTTTTGAGTTACTGAGGATTGAGCAGTTCCTGTGCACTGAGTTATGTCCCCAGCTCTTTTTGTGTTTTTATGTTGAGACAGGGATCTGGATTGCCCAGACTCGGCTCTAAGTTGAGATCCTCCTGCTTTACCCTCCCAGGGTGCTGGCATTACAGGTAAGCTGTACCACCCTTGGCTCATAGGTACCATTTAGAGGAAGAGGTAGGCAGGCATGGGAGTGCACACCTGTAATCCCAGCACTCACACTAGAGACTGAGGCAGGAGGGCAATTGGAGGGTAGCCTGGACAATTCAGTGAGAACTCGCCTCAAAAATGAAAAATGGGGAGAAAAAGGAAGCTGCTGAAAGCTTGGGAGTGACTGTGGATTAGTTTTAGTGGAGCGCCATCCTGCAGTCTTATACTTGGTATTATTTTAGTTCCTCTCCTAGGGATGGGAGCAGGGCCTGTGCACACTAGGCAAGCACTTTACCATTGAGCTCCCCGCACCCCACCCCACCGCCAGCACTCCCTACTTAAGATTTTTGAAGCCAGGCTTGGTGGACAAGGCAGGATGATCGCTGCAGGTTCAAGGCCAGCCTGAACTACATAGTGAGACCCTATCTCAAAAAACGAAAGAGTAACAAACAAACAAGAGAATGTTAGCTCCCCCCTCTCTCCTACTCTTCTTCCACCTGCTGAGAGAGGAGGGAAAGCGGCCGGGCCCAGTAAGGGAGGTGAGCCCTGCGTGAGGGAACAGGGATGTCCTGCTAACCTGGTGCCACTCAGCAAAGGCCTTTGTCTTGCTGGGGAACGGGAACACCCACAGCATCTTATCTGCTATGCTCCTCTGCAAGTTCTCCATCGCGAAAAAAGTGTTTCTTCATTGTGACCCATTTAAAAATAATTTCCCATTATGACCAGTTTAAAAAAAAAAAAGTATTTGCTAAGAAGGTCACTGCTAACTAAACAACAATAAAGACTAAATAAACCTTTCGTACCTTTCAATGTTCTGTGGTAACATTTGCAATACTTATTCTGATTGTGTGATTTAGCAACTTGTTTTTTAAATTCTGATTTCTAATTTAAGATGTTTCTTTGGTTCTCCTTGATTTTTATTTATTACTGACATATTTATTGTGTATTTTAATTATGCTGCAAAAATAAGGTGGCATTTATGCTATCTTTTAATAGAATCCTGGTGTATCTACACACACAAACACGATTGACACGTGCTTTTACAGTGTAACTGCCAAGAATAACTAATCTAGGAATAACTGCAGAATCTGATAATACAGGTGGTGTGCCTTCTTAGAAATAATTTGTCTACATGAAGAGACATAAATCCCTTCCAATTTTAAAAGTGAAATTAAAATGAAGAGCCTGCCTTCTTCCTAAAGGAATATTTAACTACTCTTAGAAAAAAATTGATTCCGAAAAGAAGATTCAAGATTTAGAAACCACCATATTGCAATTCCTTCTGAGTACTAGACTTTTGGTATTACTATTCTGCATGTTTCCTTTTTTCCTCCCTAAGATCTGATTTTGCATGGTTTTGTTGTTTGTTTATTTTGTTTTGTTCTGCTTGCTCTTCACAAGATAGTCACTTTTCTCCAAAGTTTATGTTTCTTAGAGGCAACATCTAATTTTCCAAATAGGTTGGGGGCAATGCGTGGGCTTAATTTCAAAAAATGAGTGGGCTGTACCCAAGGCAGGAGTGGTGCTACACTCTGTGATCCCAGCACTCTGGAACACTGAGGCGAGAGGAGGAGCACAGAGACTCTGAGGCCAGCCTGGACTACACGGCAAGACTCTGTATCAAAAACAAAACAAAACAGTTTCTTTTTTTTTTAACCTAAAAGAAGCACAAAGAAACAAAGAATACATTGCATCAATTCACTTCAGGAATTATTTTAGAGAAATTTGCTCCATTGTTAGAGTTGTTGTTCTGTTTTCTATGATAACATTATCTGTTACAGAAGCTGCCAGCGCCATCAGCAGCTGAATTCCTGAAATGAGTCAGCTAACTTTATTTTTAACTGCTTGTCTTGCTGCTGTGACACAATACCCGATACCCAAAGTTAAAGGAGGAAAGGTTTATTTAGCTCACTGTCTGTAGAGGTTTCACTCCATAGTTGGCTTTCTCCAAGGCAGGGTGGTACATGGCTGAGGGGTGGTAGTTCTTGGCAGGCAGAAGATAGGAAGAGCAAGCAAGGAGATTTACCAGTATCTTTCTGCCCCTTTTATCTTATCTGGACTACTAAGGGTGGGTAGAACTCACATCCTTAATCTAGTGCCCTTAAGCCTAGCATTGCACCACTATAGACCTATAGATTCACACAATAGATCCAGCCACCTCTGAAAAAGCCCCACCTATGATGCATGAGGCTTTGGAGGACATCTAGACACAAGCCATAACACTGCTTTTTAATTGCATGCAGAGACCATCAAGAATAATATAAGAGGGCCGGGGATTTAGCTCAGTGGCACCACACCTGTCTCACAAGCACAAGGTTCTGAGTTTGATCCCTGATACAAAATAATAATAATAATAATAAAAATAATAGAATTTAAAAACATTTTATAGCAAAGCTTTCCCACTGAAGACTATATTAAAAGTAGAGCAAAGATTCAGAATTCTTAATTAATTTCGACAATTTTATTTCTTTTCAAACCTGGTGGCTTAGCTGGATGTGGTGACGCATGGCTGTGACAGAAGGCTGAGACAGGAGGATCCCAAGTTCAAGTTTAGCCTGGGCAACTTAATGAGTCTGTTTCAATGCACAACCCCCAGTCCAAAAAGCTAGGTAGCTTACTAAGTTTGATGGTACACGCCTACAACCTCAGCATTAGGAAGCTAAGGCAGGAGAGTCTCAAGTTCAAAGTCAGCCTGGACTACGTAGCAAGACCGTGTATTAAAAAAACCAAAAACTCAATTTGGTAGCTGGCCAGGCGGTTGTCCATGCTGTAGTCCCAACTACATGGTAGGCTGAGGAAGAAGAATCACTTAAAATCATGAATTCCAGATCAGCCTGGGCAACACAGACCCTATCTTTTGCAAAAGCAAACTCACAACTGGACTATGAGCTCCAGTAGAAAAAGTGCTTACTTAGCAGGCACAAGGACTGGGGTTCTATCTCCAGCATGGCAAAAAGGAAACAAATAACAATTTTAGAAGCTCATAGCTGTAGAGCATGGATAGGTAGTAAAAATCTCTGATGTTAGACACCTTTCTTAAGCTTTTGCTATGACAATCCTCAGATATATTACATGGTACCTCTGGATTCATAGAGAACAAGTTGTATTTTGGCAACCAGCATGCATAACACGTGAACATGAAGGTGCTGTAGTACAATTTAGAACGAATATCAGTGATTTAGAAATCATGTATTTACCTAAGTTAAAGCAATTTGGATAGTAACAAAAACCTACCCACAAGGTTGTACCAATATCAAAGAACAAATGTTTCATCCCTGTTTCAAGCACTTCAAGACATTATTTTAATCCATACAATGTTTCCTTGAGTTATGTAGGTGGCAAGTCATGCCAAGATAAAAATTCAAAATGCAGAGTAAATGGAACATTATGTAGAGAATAAAGAGCTGCTGATCATGCTTTGTTGATTTTCTGCTTTTCCTGGAAGATTCATTTGTGATTTTGCTTTCTTGTATTTTGCATGCAGCAGTCACACCATGCCACATTTGCTAATGGGCCACAGTGACCTGTAAGGAGCTCTGTGTTCCCACAGCTCTCTCCTCCCATCAGCCTTGGCTGGAGATGACTGAAGGACACAGTCCTCCCATACAAGCCAGCATCCCATTCCCTCTCCACCCCACTTCCCCAGATCTTCGTCTACAGCGAAAAGTGAAATAATTAAATCAAATGTCAAATACATAGATAGCAAAGAGAGCTCATGTATCTGGATGGTGCGCTGATTTCGCTTTAGTTAGGTATCATACAGAAGGTGGCGTTCACCCTCAGCATCTGCTAATGTCTCACGACAATGTGGTGTAGGCGTCAAGGTCCAATGGATCACTGAAACTAGGTCATTTCTTGGAGGACTGACTTGGCCTTTTGTGATTCATTGGAAAATCAAAGGAAGATCACTTGGATAAGTTCTTCTGACGAACTCTGCCCTGTAGGGTATAGCTGGTAGAGGCCAGCTGTTCTTCTGCTTGATGGGAGGCTGAAGGAAAGTTCACAGTTTGAACTTGTTGTAGCTGAAAGACGTTTTATTCCTAATTTTTATGAAAACTGGGGACGTGGATATCTACTGCCATCCCATCACCACGGTACGATTTTCTAAAAGTGCTTTAATTTTATTTCTGATATTTTATGCTTATTGGGCAGTAGAGGGGACACTCTCCAAGTCACATAGAGGCCAATTTCAAAACAGAGGAACACAGGGTTTTGTTTATTTTGCTTGTACTTTTGTTTATTGTCTCAAGAAAATATATCTTATGGCTGCCTAGCCTGGTAAGCACAGCCACAGAACTGGAGGAAATATTATTGAGACAAGAATATTCAACTCCAAACTTCTGATACTCAACTAAAAGATGGCTTTTAAATGAAATCGTGCTGCTAATCACCTTCTTTTGGTGCAGATAGAGCTCCATATGGCTGTTGAACTTGGTTTGATGTGCTTCCGTTTTCAGGATAAAGAGAGTTTTAGAAAAGAGTTCCAGAGAAGCCAACAATTCCGGAAGGGCTGGTTGCCCTTATTGTATATGATCTGAGGCTGACAGCTTAAACAAGCAAGTGCTAATGACTCAAAATCCCCTACATCTTTTGTATTATACACATGCAAACATCAGCATTATTATTGTTATTTATGTTGTCTCTAGGAGTCTTTCATTAACATTAACTGAACTGGTTTTAGGCTGATTGCCAAAAATACTCCCCAAAAGAAATATTTTCCAAATGTCAACTTTCTGGAAAAAAAAAATTGGAACTTCAAATTAGCCTTTGGCTAATTAACCTCTAATTGATTTCCAATCCTCTAGAACATTTCAACATTTTATGGAGGCAGAACATATAGTATTCAACAGGAGATGACCTCTGAATTTGGATAAATGGTTGACTCAAATCTGATTATAAATTGATTTGCTTCTAAGATAAGCCATTAGATAAATTTTATAGCTGTTTGTTTGTTTTGGTACCAGGGATCAAATTTGGGACCTTGTACTTGCAAGGGAGGTGGAGGAATCAATGAGCTAAATCCCGGCCCAATTTTGTAGCTTTTTAATCTGAATTTTAATTTATTTCTTCTCTCCCCTCTTCCTCCCCACTTCTTCCCCTCCTCCTCCTTCTTCAAAGGTACTGGAGATAGAACTCAGGACCCTCATCGGTGTATTCTGATTCTGTGTAAAAGTGACTCAAGATTTAGATCTCAAATATTCTGTAACAATATAAGTATATTTATATTTATCTTTTGTTTGTTTGTTTTGGTGCTGGGGATGGAAACCAAGGTCTTGCCTATGAGCTAAAGCCATACCATGTGATATGTCATCTTATGTCAGATAATATATAAATCTGAAAAACAGGAGACAGAGATTTTACTAAGCTTAGTCTTGGATTGTGGAAAGAGTTTTTTTTCAGATTGGAATCTTCTAGAGCTCAGGCATGCAACATAACTGTCAAATGTTCTGTTTTCAGTTTGTTGTTGAAATACAAAATTATTTAAAGTACATTTGGCATCATATGAGACAAATCAATTTTTTCTGCAGTACTACATCAGTGATCAGCCAATTCGAAATTGGATTTTTAAATGTTAAACCTTAGAATATAGAATGCTCCATGGGGGGTTGAAAGGCTGTATTTATCACAAACTAGAAACCGGATATCCTGAAGAAGTACTCACCATTCATCTCTGTTTACTTTCTGGCACTGGAGACTTTGCGAATGGGTGGGCCCTCTGAGTCCACCCAATCTGAAATTTGATGAACTCTTACCTTTCGGTGTTGTTGTTGTTTGTTTGTTTGTCTGTTTTTGGTAAGGGGGATCAAACTCTGGGACCTTGCATGAGGCAGGCGACAGCACCACTGAGCTAAATCCCCGGCCCTCTTACCTCCTGTTTTTACACACTAACTGACACAGTGTCTCTACATATTATATTAAAAATACGTGCATGTTAACACAGTCATTACCTCTTGTTATTGATTTTTATGAACAAATGACAAGCAACATGGAAGCCAGCAGTTTCTTTCTCCTTCATACTTTTATTACTATCCTCTACTCTCTTAGCCAGTCTTTTGTTTACCATCACATTTGACTTCCTTTCCCTGTTAAAATGAAGGAATAGGATAATTAGGGAAAAAAAGAGAACTGATTATTGTAAAACAGCAATTAATTCCTTACTGCTTTACTTGAACATTCATGCATGTTAGTTTTCCAAGGAAATCGGTAATATGCCTTGTTAAATTTCTTTTCTGCCAAAAATGCACTACCATCTGTGTTCTACATGGCAGCGTTTTCTTATTTAATACATATGTCCCCCTTTTTGGGAAGCTTGTTAAGAGCTTTAATATGACAAGAAACAGAAATAAAACAGTGAAAACACATTGTGTTTCAAATTGGAACGCAAGGTTCAGATTTGTGACATTCAGAGAATTTGGAATTTCATGTGCTGTCTATTAATGGTATGGCAATGCTATCAGTCCTCGATGTTAAAAAATGCTTAATTCTAATGTTTATGCAGTTTGGAGCCTGGGAGAGTCATGGATAGTTTCTGAGATCCTTAAGGACCTGGTATTTAAAAAAGATTGATACATTTCAGCAGGGCGTCCAGGTGCAGGCCTGTAACACTCTGCCATGGAAACTGGGGCAGGATGCAGAGTCTGAGGACAGCCTGGACTACAATGACAAGACCCCGACTCCAAAAGAAAAAAGGAAAAAAAAGGTTTGAGTTTAATCAGACAGTGTGAAAAACTTGTTACAAAAGATAAGTCACGAAAAGCCACGGAATGGAATGCAGAATTTTGGCTGCTAGGAGATCTGAATTCTAGTCCCAGTATTACTAGTTGTACAGCCTTTGGGAAAATTACTTAAATTCTTGGTGTTTGTGTTTCCTTGCAACGAGGGGATTGCGGTAGCCTAATACAATCCTAACATTTTTAGCTGACAGTAGTACAGTACTTTGCAAACTTTTCATGTATTTTATTATTATTTAATGTTTTTGTGCTGGGGATTGAACTCTTTCTTCCTCTCTCCCTCCCTTCTGTCCTTCCCTCTCTCTCCTCTCTTTCTTCTTTCATTTATTTTTTCGGGTACTGGGGTCTGAACTCAGGCCCTTGCGCTTTTGAGGCAAGCGTCTTGCCACTGAGCTAAATCCCCGGCCCCCTTTTATAATTTTTAAAAATTTGAGACAGGATCTTGCTAAATTGCTAAATTGTCCAGTCTCAGCTTGAATTTGTAATCCTCCTGTCTCAGCTTCTCAGAGTGCTTGTATTACAGGTGTGGCCCGTTATGCCTGATATTTTATTTTATTTATTTGATACTGGGGATGGAACTCGGGACCTTGTGCTTGCAAGGCAGGCTGCGGATATTTTATTTTATTTTAAAACCAAGGTCTCATACATACCAGATAAGTGATCTACTACTGAGCTACATTCCTACCCCACCAACTGCATTTTATTTACTGTATTTTAAATGACTATGTAAGACTCTATAGAGTCTGTGAGTTTTGCTGTGGTAGAGCTTGTGTCAATCATGCACAAGGCCCTTCATTCCAACCTCCAGAACCAAATAAGTGAATAGATCACTTAGGTTATATACAAGTATGTTTTAGCATTGCAGAGACCCACAAGTAATATCTAACATAAAAACTGTTCAGCAAACTTGACAAATATTGGTTCTTCACAAGAAAATTTAAAATGAGTCTCTGGTTCATGACTTGTCCAGAGCTTCTCTTCTGCTACAGGTTAATAGGTGTTGTATTTTACCTGTGATAGACACATAATCAGAAGTAGCTGTCCTCTTCTGTCCATTGGGAGTAAGATCATGCCAAGTCCAAAGCCTAGAGGCCAGAGCATATACTCCTAGTTCCTATGGATGGTTCACTTAGCTTTTCTAACTTGTCTCATTATCGTTCTTTGAAATAATGACTATGATAATATCTGAACTCTTCCTGCTTTAACATTCCTTATGTGCATTAAATCCTTTTTGTATAATTCATGTAAACAATAAATATTCTTTCAAATGTACACTATGCATAGTTATGTAGGTGATGAGCTCCATTATCCAATTTTCTTTGGTACCAGGGATCGAACTTAGGACCTCACACTTACAAGGCAGGTGCAGTGCCACTGAGCTAAATCCCTGGACCAATTATCAAATATTGCATTAGGGAAAATTTTAAAAAGCCATATGGACCTCAATGAATTTACCATCAAAACAATGGACTCTCAGACGCACAGCACTGGACATGTATGTAGCAGATGCCCTATAAACAGTTTTTGAATGATTAACATCCAAAGAAAATATTCTCTTTAGAGAAATGAATAATTATGTCTGATATTACTATAGCTACCAATTATTATGCTAGTTTTCAGGGGAGTGGTTTAAAATACTTTGATTATAATTTTCTATGGGCAAACTGAAGAGTCTGAGGTTGAAAGCCGACTTAATAATTCAGACAGAATACTGGAAATGGTCAATTGTTATGTAAGGCAATATGAAGAAAGAAGTAAAGGTCTACAACCAAAAAGTAAACATACAAGCTTTTTATATACTCATTATGTTGAACCTGAATTACCTACTTTGAACAGTAAGAATTTAAACCAGAACTATGTGTGTTGGTGGGGGAGGAGGTAACTGCAGAAGTGTCTGCCTGGAAACTGATGGAAGGGAATCCTCAGAGGATGCAATGGTTATCCTGAAAACCAGGCACAGAAAAGAGTATCATATGGGTTCGTGAGAATAGGTCTCGTTTTTCATTTTTGTCCTTATCTGGTGTGAAATGTTTTTCTTCTCTTCCCAGTTTGACCATATGCAGAAACGAACAAATTATAATCATGAGAGAAAAGGTTTTAAAGCAAATAGCAACTGCAAAAAACACAGAAGGGAAAAATAACTTTTTCCTCTTAAACAAAGCCAGGACACCATGCTAAATACTTTGGCATCATTCAGGGGAGAGAGAAAATGTTTACATTTTTGACTAAAAACCCAAACCACTTCTTTTGTAATCTTTTCTTTCATTATCTTACTATCATCTTTTTGCGTCTGCTTTCTTAACCTTTGAGATAAACCCTTTATTCAGTTCGGTAGGCTTTGTCTAACTAAAAGATCTGTAGGTTGACTGGAAGGAAACAGAGTACAAAGTTACAGTGCTTACTGCTGTATTGGGAATACAGGATCTGTGTATTGTGATCTGTGTATTATACATGGCAAATCCCAAATTGGTGCCCCACTCTTTTTGTGTCATTGTGGGCAAACTAGCTTGTCCCCTTTGCCTCCATTTTTCTAGGTATACATGTAAGAGGCTCAAAGATTGCATTCGACTTAAACATTCTATGGGGCTACCAGAAAAGAAAGTTTACCTTGGTGCAAGCTTTATGAAGGGCAATTAGGCTATGTTTTCAAAATGACAAAAACACATACCTGCCGACACAGTGACACCAATTCTGGAGGTTCCTCTTACATACGTGTATGGATGCGAAGTGACTACTATACAAGGTTATTCCTTACAGAATAGTTTATGATGGCTAAAGATAAGAAACAAGAATGTTTGCCAACACCCTACGGCTCAGTAAATTCAGATAGTACTTCTAGTTTTTTGAAGTATGTGTTAGTGGGATAGGTTCACTGGGCTTGCTTTACACACACACACACACACACACACACACACACACACACACACAAAATGTTTTTTTGAGGGGGTATACATTTCATTAGAAATCTTAAATACTCTTCAGACAATGTCTTCAATCAAGGCTCTTGTATGCCTACATGGAAAACTGCAGGTTTTAGGATTAGTGGCAAGGATAAAGACAATACAGAGGACAAATGCTTAGTCTGGCAAGAGCATCCGCCATGATGAATGCTCTATGAATGCTCTTCAGCCAGCTTTTCAGCATTTGCCATGGCTTCTTCAAGGGATCCCACCATATTTATTCCCAGGTCTGTTCTGGGAAAGTTTTTTAAAAAGACCAAATTAAACAAACTATGGCATTTATTATTATTATTGTTATTATTTCTCTTTGTGTGTGTGCAGGGTGGGGGTGAGGATTGAACTCAGAGCCTCCCGCAGGCTAAGCATGCACTGTATCACTTGGTTACACCACCAGCCCAAACTATGGCAATTAAAGAAGCAACTCTGCAGGCACAGTGGTGCACACTTGTAATCCCAGCTACTCAGAGGCTGAGGCAGGAGACTTGCAGGTTCAAGGCCAGCCTGGGAAATGTAGGCAGACACTATCTCAAAATAAAAATTTAACAAAAAGGCTAGGGACATAGCTCAGTGGTAAAGTGCTTGCATAGCAGGCGCAAAGCCCTGGTATTGAAAAATCAAGTAAAATTGATAAGGTAGCTTCAAAGACTTCAAGGATTTGGGGGAAGTCTGTAAGAAAACTCTTAACCACATAGTCTCTTCCGATTGAGGCCCTGAAAAACCAGAATAGAAGTGAAGGCAAGGACAAATTTGCAGCTGGCTTCTTGGCTAAGAATGATCCATTAGGGCCCCAACTATTTTGTAAGGTGCAGCTGCCTGAATGGAAGCTGCTTCTGTGAGCATAATTAGAAAGGACAGGGGTAGGGCGTGTGTGGGTAGCAAGTATTTTGTGGCCTTCCTTTCCTTTTGAGTTCATCATCTGAGTTGCTGAGGTCCTCTAGTGGTTGGCAGAAGAGGCCCCAACTGTCCAAATTCTATAGTAATTTGGAAAAGACTACTAAAGGAAGAGGGTGGCAACCAACCCCTATCTTTAGTCTATTCAGTTCACAATCCACACCCCATTCTCCTTCAACATCAGTAGGAACCTGATGTGATAAATTGCTTATGAAGAAATAGGGGCCTGGACTACCGAGATGATAGTGAAGATGCAAGGAAAGAATAAATCTCTAAATTGATTTAACTTTTGTAAGAGGCACACACATAAATTAAGTTTGTGTGTGTGTGTGTGTGTGTGTGTGAGACAAGGTCTCGCTATGTTGAACTCACTATGTACCCCAGGCTGGCCTCGAACTCGTGGTGGTCTTCCTGCCTCGGTCTCCTGCAGAGATTACAGGCGTGGGGTACCACACTTTCCCTAATTTTTCTTTATAGAGGCCACTTTTTCAATTGAAGAATTACATGTACGAAAGAAAGAAAGGACTTATTTTTCTTTAAGAATTGGGAGCTGATCTTTTCGGACAAGATATTTAAAACTCTACTATCTTCCATTCAGAGCGATCCCATCATTTTAAAAGGAAATGTTTTCCACAGTCTTCCTAAAAAAGCAAAAGCAAAACAAAACAAAAACTTTAAAACTGTATCTTCTGCTCTGAGACACAAGGGCCAATTGTCTTCCTACCTTCCGCCCTCCTCGATCTTTTACAGGACGTCCGGGCGTGAGCCTAGCCGGGAAAGATCGGGTGGGGGTTGGGGTAGACGGATGCACGCCAGCAGCCTAAAGTAATCTAGGGTAGAGTTGCTCCCCCAGACCTCTCTTATCTTCGCTTACATCTGCATTTCCCAGGACCACTTTAAAGAAACAAGCAACCAGTTTTAAGCTCATTTAGGGGTTATAAAGCAAGCGAGGTTCTCATTGAGCACTCGCTTCTGATCCTTTTGCCACCGTGCCTGCTCAGTGAGGCTCCACGCTAGGGAAGAGGTTCTCGTCCAGGGCATGGGTCTAGGGTAACTTTCGGACTCTGTGCACAACAGGAGCCTCTTCTTCCCGTGCCAAACCCCTTTCCCTCATTCCTAGCTTTTGAGGCCAGAATGCAGGGAGTCCGGCTAGTGGCTTCTGGACTGCACAACTGGCCCCCAGCTAATCCAATCGTCCAAGGCTGGGCTCTGGGGTGCCGGGAGGTGGTGGGCGTAGGGGCGGAGGGAAGCGCACTCAGCGGTGTCTGGACCACGCGGGGCCAGAAGACTTGACAGATCGCCGCGAAAGCAAACATTCCACAAAATAACACCGCCCCCCTTCCCACGCCGCTCCGCAAAGAAATCAAGGGTGGAGCCCAGGGAGGGGGCGGTCGAGTGGAATTCAGTGAGACCGCCTGCACCGCCCCACCCCGCGCCCACCCAGTCCGGGTTTGGGCTCTGAGGGGAGGTAGGGGCGACGCGGGCGTCTTGTTCCACTCGGGCTTCCAGAGTACTCAGCTTCGCTCCACCGTAGTAAACAAAAGTGTCGTCGCCGCCTCCACGCTGGTTTGCCTCCTAGCAATCAAAACACTGAGAGGGCTAGAGACTCACAGAAACGCTCGCAAATTACCAGAAAATAACAACAGGGATTGAAAAGAGAGAGAGAGAGGAGAGAGAGAGAGAGAGAGAGAGAGAGAGAGAGGGAGAGAGGGAGAGAGGGAGACTCCACCGTAGTAAACAAAAGTGTCGTCGCCGCCTCCACGCTGGTTTGCCTCCTAGCAATCAAAACACTGAGAGGGCTAGAGACTCACAGAAACGCTCGCAAATTACCAGAAAATAACAACAGGGATTGAAAAGAGAGAGAGAGAGGAGAGAGAGAGAGAGAGAGAGAGAGAGAGAGAGGGAGAGAGGGAGAGAGGGAGAGAGA
>NW_022900950.1:44160877-44161221 GCF_012274545.1 Fukomys damarensis | reverse complement strand
AGCGAGCGGCCCGCGGCACCCGTGCGTCTGTCTGTCCTTCCGTCGACGGCCCTGTCAGCAGGAGCGCGACGCCACCCCGCCGTCCAGCCTGCGCAGCAAGCTCCGAGGAGCCTGGATGCGGATGGACCAGCGAAGTTAAGTTCTGGGCTCGCTTTTCGTTACCCCGCGCTCGGCTCCGGGTTTCCGTCCGCCCTCGGCGTTAACCTTGGCCTCCAGACCTTGGCTGGCGCTCGGCGCCCCTTTGCACCCCGCGCTGCGCTCTCCCCTTCTGCGTTCTCCGCGGCTGGGGGAGGGGCGGGGGTCACCATGGCCGAGGCGCCCCAGGTGGTGGAGATCGACCCGGA
>NW_022900950.1:44160153-44160380 GCF_012274545.1 Fukomys damarensis | reverse complement strand
CGCTCTCGGGGCAGCCGCGCAAGAGCAGCTCGTCCCGCCGCAACGCCTGGGGCAACCTGTCCTACGCCGACCTCATCACCAAGGCCATCGAGAGTTCGGCCGAGAAGCGTCTCACGCTGTCACAGATCTACGAATGGATGGTCAAGAGCGTGCCCTACTTCAAGGATAAGGGCGACAGCAACAGTTCTGCCGGCTGGAAGGTGAGGGACCTCGGGGCCAGGGCACGC
>NW_022900950.1:44111896-44159955 GCF_012274545.1 Fukomys damarensis | reverse complement strand
GAAAGTACTCCGCCAGGTGGGCTTCAGGTGGGCAGAAAAGTTTTGCTTGCAAAGGGAGAATGGGGCTCACTTGGAGAGACTGCCCCTGTCCCCGCGGAACTCCCAGCGGAGGGCAGGGTCGCTCCCCTCCAGCGAGCGCCCTGTTTCCTTCGCGTCCGGCAGTGCGGAGGAGCGCGCGATGAAGTCACCGGAGACCCGGCACCTGGGGCCCGTTTGCAGGTGGTGGGGACTGGCAGGGAGCGGCCAGCGGCGCCGGATGTGGAGGCTGGGGGGCGTTTTGCTTTGTTTTGGTTTTAGCCAGATTGGCTTCGAGTGCAGGGGGCCGGGCGCAGCGAGCCCGAGGCAGCGTCGCCGACACGTGCGAAGGGGCGGCCACTGCCTGCAGTGCGCTGGCGCCCGGACGCGCTGGGCGAGCTAAAGTTCAAGTGTGACCCTCGGCGGGGGCGGGAGCTGCGGCAACGAGGGAGGGGCCGCGGGCGCAGGAAGCCAGCGCCTTTAAAGGGCCAGCGCTTTTCCACGTAGGGAAGAGTCTCCAAAGTCGGTAGTGCCCATAGTACGAGGCTTTTCCTTAGAAACGCAGAGGCTGCTTGGGTGTTGTTGCCTCGCCCTTTCAGTGTTACTGAGCACGGCGGCACTAGTTCAAGGCAGTTCTGTAACTAGTGCTTTGGGGAAGTCGAGTGGAGGTACGCATCTGGGAAACTGCGGGGATCACCTCCTTCGGAAAGAGCCGTAGATTTGCAGATGAGGCGCCTCAGACACTTCTTGCCTTTCTTAGCGGGACTGGAAGTGATTCAAGGTGGGGACAGACACAACCCTGCCAGGGGTATAAAGAAGGCCCCTGGGTGGGGGGGGGCGTTTTTAGGAAGACTCGAGCTAAGCAGGCTTTCCGCTTTCCTGTAGTTCTCGCTGTGTGGCCTCCTAAGATTGAGTTTCTCACTCACCGGTGGAGGGACTGATGTAAAACTACTCCAGTTGAATTCTTGCTGTTCGATCGTGTTAGGTACACAGTCATCCCTGTGGTTAGTGTGCCAAAAGGTCAAGTTAGTTACATCATGTTGAAGTTCCTGGAAAAAGGAGCCAAGAGTTACTTTATTTTTTCTAAAGTGTGTTTTAGATTAAAGGGTATCACTTATAACTTCATTGCTAGGCATTGCAATCGATTTTGCTTCACTGTTTTAGAAAGATAAAGGACCTTTTTGAGCTCAACTATTACATAGAGTAAGTCACAAAATTGGGATTGTCTCCCAAATCCAATTTTACTTAATATTTGAATTTAAGTAGTTCACTGGCTTGTCAGTCTTACTTCAGCTCTTATAAAGCATCTGTCATTAAAAAAAAAAAAATCTCTTGGCGTTCAAAGTACAAGTGTGTAATTAACACCATTTCTTTTATGTCCTTGGAAGTGGATACAACCTACTTTAACTTGGGTTGTATCCATTTTGGGATATTTTCAGTTTTGCCTTACAAATGGCATTGTCAAAGTATTCTTAACTGGGAATGTCACTTAAATTTCTCAAGATTTACTTATTTTTTGTTTCTTTTGGGACAGTCTCACTGTGAAGTGTAGACTGGTTTTTAGTTTGCCAGTCTTACTGCCTCAGCCACCAGAGTGCGGGGATTACAGGCATTGGCCAAGATTTATATATATATAAAAAAATTCTAAGGTCATATTAGTAGGACGAGCATTAGATTCTTGTTCTAATATTTGAAGTGCACATATAATTTTATAATTAAACTTTTCTTACCGGACCCAGGAGACCTATGAAGTGTGACTATGGGTATTAAAATGGAGGCCCAGGGACAGCTCCTTGTGAACATGAGGCCAAGCTTTTGAGAGGCACTGGGCTGCCTCGCTCAGATGAGGAGCTGTTTCAGGCGTTATGAGAGTCAGTTGGTGCAAGTTAGATTACAGCAAGTGCATTTTCAGTTTGAGTAAAAGGGTATTTTAAGAAGTAAAGAAACAACTTGGAACTGTTCTCATAACTCGTCTTCTGGTTAGTTTTCGTAAAAATGAGTTGTGTGTTAAAACCAAGTTTCACTCTCAGATCTGATCTAAAAATTCATAAAGGGAGAATTTTTACTATGACTTTAACTTAAAAATCCAATTCTAAAATGCAGATGAACCCAAACCTTAAGGATTTTAGGACTGAGGAGAGACCTCTTTGAAACAGAATATTTCCTGTGATTTACTATTGGGAATTAGACTGAAGAGTTAAACATGTTTTTTTTTGTATTTACTTCCTGGGCCTGTCTGAAAATTTGAAAATTGTTTGCAAAGAGCAGAATAGTTGGAAAGTTGTTAGGTACTCGTTTAAAGTTTCTAATGTAGGTAAGCGCTGGCTGTATATGAGGGATATGCTCTTTGTGTTTGTGGGGAAGGTATGTTACATCTGTTACACTTATTTTATTTACTTATTTACAAAACATTTGTTTTTTTTGTTTGTTTTTTGTTTTTGATAGTGTCCCACTGTGTAGTTCAGGCTGTCCTTGAACTCATTATGTAGCAGGGCTGGCCTTGAACCCACAAGAGTGCTTGGGACTACAGTTGTGTGCCACCACACCCAACTAATTGTTTTTAATATTGTGTAGAACTGTCAAAGTTACACACAAAGTGGAACCAAGACTTTTGGAAAACCCAGGATTTTTTAAACCACTACAATATTTATAAACAGTGAAACTATTTCCATGACCTGTTTTCTCACATAGAAAGCTTTCTAAAGCTCTGAGAAGTAGTAGTGTCAGCTCTTATTTATTTTTTCAATGGCAGTTTTGAATTGAGTCTTTTTTGTTTGGGCATTATTTGGGACACAATTTTAAGTTAAAAGAATGCATGGACTATAACATTTAAGATTTTTAAGGAGATTTTTAGGTTTTAAATGAAATGCCTTAGATAATCTTTAATTTGGAATAAAGTTTCTTTAATTTGGTCTGTGAAAGATAGTGAATTTACTTATATTTTAAAAATTCATTAATATTCTGTCATTTGGTGGTTTTCTTTGTAATTTGGGTTTTTAATCTGCCAGTGAGTAATTTAGCCACAGAGATCTGTTATGAAGATGGCTGCTATTTTGCACACAGTCATGTTTGACTTAAAGAATTATGATGAGAATGATTGAGAGGACCTAAAACAAGCTTTACTAAATCTGGTTTGTTCTGGAAGTTACCTTAAATAAAGCAATTTTAAAGTTGAACATAAAACTCAGTGTATGTATTTGGGGAAGGGACAGTGAAGAGAGAATTTAAAATGGCCAAGAGAATTATGCAGATAAATGGGATTATGTTCATTAAAGGCTAATGTTAATCTGTTTGCTGTGAATATGTCAAGGCTAAAACATTTTGTTTAGAAAAATTGAAAACGTACACCAAGAATATGTTTTAAGACTAAAATATTTTGTTTAGAAAATTTGAAAATGGACACCAAATTTTGAACACCTTATTTAGGATGCATGAGAATTTGATTTACCTTTTACCTATGATTTTGTGGCAGATCTTTGGTTGAGGAGATAGTGGAAAGGATGGTTTCTTTCTTTGGGGCGGGGAGGCTTGAACCTATGACCTTGCTCTTGCTTTCTTGCTTGGAGGCAGGCGCCGTGCCACTGAGCTAAATCCCCCAGCCAAGTTTTTGGGTGATACTTGGCTTTTATTTTTTAAGTTGCAGACATTTAAGCAATGAGAAGAAAATACAGTGGTATCTCAGTTCACGAGCCTAATTTCTTACATAAAATAGGAAAAGATGGCCATATTTGTTTTTGTGTGGGAAAGGTGGTTGCAGTTACATTTGTCACCTGAAACAAGAGTTTGCAAACAAAAACAAAACTTTGCCAAATACTTTGTTTTGCAAATCAAATTGTTCACAAAGAGAAAGTACCAGTGTATTTTAATTTTCAGGTAAACTTTAAATATTGGAGTTGTTTGAGACTCCAAAATTGCTGAAAGGGTAGCAGTGTACATAAATATCAATGAGTTTCGTGTTGTGCATTTGGAATCTTCTCTGTGGCCATATGAAATGAGGATAAGGGGAAGGAGTACTTAGAATCTTTGATAGGCCAGAAATGTTTTTCCTGTTCTTGTGCTCTATCCTCTTTATCCATGCTCCCAAACTGCAGTAACGTATTTAGACTTTCTAAGAGAGCAGCTCTGTATTTGCTTGGAATTTCTTTGGCAGAGCCTGAACTGCTTGCATTTTTCTGGAACACTCTGACCTTGTATGCCACCCAGTACCCTGGCATCATGGGAATTTACCCAGCCATTTTTTTTGGTCTGTGAGTGCTGTAGCTTTGGGGCTTCCTGGAATCTTCTTGGAAAGGCAGTATAAACCGCATAGTGATTGAAGAGTGCAGTTTTCAGTTGCATGGAAAACAGTGAGTGGGTTTGTCCCTTTCCTGCAACTCAAGACATAGCTTGGCCTTTATAGCAACAACTCGTAGAGGCTTGCCCAATTCTTCAGTGCCTCCATCAGATAACCAACTTTTTTTGATGAGGACAAAATTCTGAAGTTTGTGGCATTATTCCTTGCTTGTGAAATAGAGGACCAGTTTGCTTGTCTTATCAATTTCAGGGTTAAACACTGTAAATAGTGTTAGGGAATTGATCATGTTAAAGTATGCTGTGACGCCGCCTCACAGGCTGCATTCTCCTGGTACATCTTGGCTCCTAAAATGACCTCATGCCCTTATCTCTGGCCCACCCCCCCCAGGCCACAGTGGTCCAGGAAAGTTGAAACCTGTGTCTGCAGGACTGGGCCCATAAAAGCAATCTGGCCTGTGATAGGTTAAAAGTAGCTCACTCCTCATAAATAAACAATAGCCCACCGCAAAACTGATAAAAGGACCTTCCTTTCTTTGTTCTGTCTCTCCTTCTGCTTCTTCCTCCTTCTCTCTCTCTCTCTGCCTTCCTGCCTCCTGCTCGCCTCCCTACAATAAAGATCTCCTGCCAGACCTCTCGTTGCGTGAGTGACCTGATTGGGAGGGGGCGCCCGAAGGGGCACGTGCGACCCCTTTCAAATAGTGTGTTGTGGGTTGACTTATTCTTACCACTCAAAAGGCATTTGGGCCACCTTTATTTTTTCTTTAACTATTTTAGTATGTAGGTTTGATAAAAGCTTAAAAAAGCAAAAGAAAAGCAAACTTGTCTTGATATTGATGTTAATGCACTTGGAAAGCTAAATTGCAATCCCTGTTCTGAATATCATTTAGTAAATTTTTATCTTAGTATATTATTTAATAAGGGCATGCATTCAATATATGTTTTTTACTTCCGGTCATATTCATTACAGAAAAAAATGTCAAGTGAGAGCTTTGTGTGTGAATAGCCCGTACAGCCCTATTCTAGTTTTTGTTTGGATAATTGCTAAAGCTGTGCTCTGGTCAGTAATCGCTAGGGCTGGGGTGGGGTTGGGGTGTGTATTGCTAAGCCTTCCCTTTTCTCAACTTTCCTTTGAGAAATCTTTTCTCATATTGGGCCTGGCAACATTGTACTGTCCTCATCTTTCCCTCAGTCCCCCACCCCCTCCACTGAGATTGAACTTGGGACCTTGCACTTGCCAGGCAGGTGTGGTGTCACTGAGCTACATCCCCGGTCCATTTTTCCTCAGTCTTGCTTCTTCCTTTGCTTCACTTATTTTTCCTTTTCTTCTTCCCAAGTATAAGTATACCACAAGATTAGTTGTAGACTTTCTCTGGTCTTATTCTGGCTCTTTCATTACCCTGTGTTTCCAGTTACTTGAAGGCTGTGAATTTCCTGCTTTGACCTTAAACATAAGGTGTCCAAACCTTACATTTCTCATTATTCTCAGATAAGGTTCCATTTTGAGGTCCCCAATTGGGTTAGTGGTCTAGTGTTAGCCTTTCTTGTAGCTTTCAAACCTGCATTTTCTTTTCAGCATTCTCTTACATTATTTAGTGTCCCCAAATCTGTTAACTTTTCATTGAGTTGGCTTCCTGAGACTTAATCTTCCAGTCCCTAAACATTGCTTTGGGCTAAATCATATATTTTGGGCCTAACCCAATTGTCCCCATAACTTGGGTCATTTTGTTCTCCTACTGGAAAGTCTGTACATTTTGCTTGGTCTGCAAGGTCTTGTCAGTTCACCGACTTCCAGTTTTGGCTGCTGCCCAGAGGAATTTTTGTTGTCTCTGAGAGACTGTCTGGTAATCTCTTAATTCATGCTGCTGTGTATTATAAGTTAACTTTAATGTCCGCATGTTTTGGCTTCTTAGTTACATTGTAAATACAGTATATATGGTTAGGGGAAAAATTTCTTCCTTGAATTTTGAATGATTTATATTTCAGCTTCCCATGTAGCCAAGATTATTTTAGTGTGCATTATGTAAAAATAAATAGTAGTCTAAAGAGCAGTGATTATTTTATTTTCATTAGATGGTCAGACTATTTTTCCCATTTGTTTGTTGAATAACTGCTGTGTAAAAAATGTTGTGCTAGGTGTTTCTGAATGATAGAAAAGTCGCTCAAATATAGATCAAGTAGGGAGACTAAATGTGACATACAAGTAGCTGTGGTACTTAGTAGGAATGGCTAAATGCCTTAGAGATAAATGAAGTTCCTATTGGCCATTGAGCTGGTCCTTGAAAAAGAGAATATTGCCCTAAGCTTTCACTGTGAAAATTTTCAGACATTTATCAGCACATTCAAATACTCAGAGCTAGGTTGTATTACAACTATTTCATTGTACTTTATCATATATGTGTATTTCCATTTTTCCTTTCACAAATTCATCTTATTTTTAAAATAAGTCTAACATTCGTAAAGGCATGGGAATGGGGAAACATCATTTTCTCTGAATGATAGATGTGTGAAATAAAGTCTGAAAAGTATAGGTTGGACGATCTATTATTAGACTAAATTGTATATATATTAATGTGTTATAAGTATTTTTCAAACTGTCTTTGCATTCACAATATCAGAAATATGAAAATATGACTGCATTTGAAATTTTAAAAATGCCCCCCCATGGTTTTGGGGATCAAATCTAAGGCTTTGAGCATGCTAGGCAAGTACTCTACCCTTGAGCTATCTATACCTCTAGCTCTAAACATGACTTCTTAGAAACACACTCCTGTAACTACAGAGACACATGGAATGAAATTTAAAGCCAGTTTATTGTATGATATTAAAACTGATATGTAGAATTTGCTAATACATGGAACAAATTATATAATTAACATGAATTGTTGACATTTACAAAACATTTAGCCTTTTGCTTGATCTGTTCTTCAAAATTACCTTTCATACTCAGGCACCCAGCAGCAGAGTGGTTCAAAGAAAGATTATGATTAGACTTTTTTTTTTTTTTTTTGAGATAGGAGTCTCACTTCATAGTTCAGATTGGCCTTGAACTTTGTATGTAGCCTAGTTGGGCTTTGAACTCTTCCTGCCTCAATCCTTCTGCCTCATCTTTGTGAGTGCCGAGATTACAGGTGTGTACCACCAAGCCTGGAGATGAAATAGTTTTTATCTTTGAGAAAACCAGAAGTTCTGAATTGATGTCAGCAAGATCAAAATACATTTAAGGCAATTGTGAGGAAGTTATGTTGGATTAAAAAGATGTTTCAAAATGTAAATATCAATACTGCATTAGCTAAATGCTAGATATACTTGCTAGTGTTCTACCCGCCCCCGCGTACTGGGGGGTGAAACTCTGGACCTTGTGCTTGCAAGGCAGGTGCAGCACCACTGAGCTAAATTCCTGGCCTTGCTCATATATTTTTAATTTAGGTTTAAGAATAAAGAGTAGAATGAACTATATCAGATACAGAGGCTGTTAAATTTGGTTATGCCAAACTCTAGATTGATCTTAGACAGACGAAACTGAATGAGTCAGAACACTTGGAGTGAGCCTGACTACTTCATCATAAACCAAAAGGTTTATGAGATAAAAATTGAATTGTGCCATATCAAAAGGTATAAATCAGATTTATTAAAATTTAGCCATTTTGAAAATAACAAATATGTTGAAAGTATTTTACTAGTATGTTTGTATCTTGAAGTAGCAGACATTATTTTATTTGAAAGATATTCTGCAGGAGCATAGAAGACAGTGAAACAAAAATACATTGAAAAGCCCACTACTCTGAGGTTTTATTAAATGTGTTTGTTCCCTCTCGCATGAAGAAAATACCTTTAAGAGCATGGCAGATATTGTCATACTTCTATGGTTGTAAATTATGCTAGGTAAACCAGTCAAAGTCAATTAGGAAACAACAAGGAATTGGCCAGTCTAATTTCTTTGGTACCTGTGATCGAACTCAGGACCTTGCCCATCTTTGGTTTTTTCATTCTATAAGATGAGAAATAATATGTAAATCTTTCACCTGTGTTTCACCTTGGTTCTAACTTGGAAAGGAAAAAGTTACGGGGTCTTCTTCCTTCAGAGAAGTAGAAGTCATTTAGATGTGTGAGGGGATAGCATTTCTTCCAAGGCATCCTGTCATTTCTGACTGTTGCCAGATGAATTCTTTAATTCTTAGAGTGGGTAAAGATTAGTCTGCTTTCACAGAGAAGTGTGTCACCTCTCCCGTGTTTTATCTCATTGGTCTAAATGCACCATGCCTGCCCTGGGAAGTATGTGCCATTGCCTCTAGCAAGCCTTACTTGTCTTATACATCTGTGGCCAGTCACATGTGGAAATCCTGAGGCTGCCACCTTTCTTATTTGGTTCCAATATCACTGTATAGATCTCCGAGAAAAAGAAAACAATTTTGTCTTGGTATATATTCCCCCTAGATGATGTTTGCCTTAATTACAGTGTCATTCTTTGTGTGGCTTCAGTTACAGAACTGATCCTAATGACATACCCCAAGACCTTAACTGCCATGAAGTTACTTGCTGACTTCATATGATTCAAGTGAAGTTGTCTTGAGTAAAAGGTGGGAAGAGAGGGTCATTCTGTTTCTGCTTATGCTCTTTTGTTTGATTAAAGACATTTCTTGGCCAAACAGGTTTTTCTTCAATTGCTTTTTGTCACAAAATTGGAAAATAGGTCATGGTTTCATTGGTCTTTACTTTTGTTTTAATAGAAATTTGATAGTCATCTAATTTATGAAAAAACTTTTTGTATTTTTAACTGTGTTGCCTCATCTTGAAGTTATTACAGTACTGTCTTGGTCCTGCTGTGAGGATCTTCCATTATTGGTTTGCTCAGTTCAAACTTTGACAGTAGCTGAGTGAACCTGGTGTCGGGATCTGAGTGGTTGCCTTTTGTAATTGCAGTAAAAAATCGCAAAGAGTATGATTAATTCTGTAAGTTACATTTGGGGCTCAGGTAAGAGAGGGGCCTTAGGAAGGCAAGGGAAAGAGGGAAATTGGTTTGGATATTGTGAGAGAATAAAGATCTTTTCAGTGTCCTCCTGTTCTGAAGAATTAGCTTGAGGCCTAGAGGCACTGAGCCTTGCCTCCTCAGTGTCTGCCCCACACCAACAATTTTCTTTTCTTAATGTAGAAAATAAGTGCTCTCTTCCTCTAGTATCATGCTTCAGAAGATTGCCATGCAGATTTCTGAGGAAAGTCCCTTCTTGTCTGGAAGATCCTCATATATGAGGAGCAAGAATAGGAGTAAAAAGACATGCTGTTTATGCATCTGAAAAGAAATGTATTTAGACTTTGAATCTAACTTGGCGAAATTATAATTGAATCACCAGATTACCAGGTTTATATTGTGTTATCTTTCAAAGCTTGAAAACAAAACCACATGCATACAATATTTGGTAATCGTCTGTACAAATAAGTGTCAAATACTTGAGAGTTTGGTTGCTGGTAAAAAAAGTTAGGAAATAAATGATTTGCATATGGTTTAAGTAGAGACCTTATTTTGGCAAGATTCTTGAAGTTATAATGGCCATAATATGGAATTTATTATATTGTGTTGATACGAAAATTTTTTTCATTAATTTCCTATAACTTTACAGGGTTGCAAAATAACATCAAGACAGGTGTATTTGTTCACCATAATATTGTATCAGAGATAATATGGCATCAACTCTAGTTGGGAGATTTAATTTGCTGTATCAGTTTGTCATTCTGATGAAGGTTCAGTGTTAGGCTTCAGCCCTGCATTATTGTGCTTTGAATATAGGAGCAACGTAGCTCTCTTAAAGCAAGAGTTACAGTTACCTCATCCATCTGTATCAGGGACTTCCTGAAGGGGTGGCAGGAAGGAAGGGGGGAGGAGAAGGGAATTGAGAAAACTTGTAAAAATATCAGCTGAGATTGTTTATGTACTTGGTTGGTTCCAAGATGTTTGCAGCTTTCTTAAGCTTGAAGGTAACCGTTGTCCCCAAATGAGTTGGTTGGCAGGCCTACGTGCAACAAATGTGAGAACTTCCTGTGAACTATGGTACAGTTTTCTATAATCTATGTGACTGACTTGGTCACTCTCCTTCAATTAGAATTTAATTTTCTCTCTGTTGGCTCATTATGTTATTTTCATGCATTGAATGTGAAAGGTTGCTGTATTCACTCTTCTGTTACCTGTGTGCTTGTGCTTGAATTTGTAGAATTGGTGAAATACAATTCAGAATTCTGTAGGTCTAGATTTACCACGGAGGTGTTCAGATTCCCTATAACACTAAACACTCAGCATTTGATATCTTTACATTTTAGAGAGGTCTTTTGCTCCCCCTCCCCCTTCCCGAAATGTCTGATAAAATTAAGAATGAATGTTAAGGAAATTTAGGGTTAAGAACATTGCTGTAATTGAGTGTATTTTTGTGATCAACGTTGTTAGTTCATAATTGATACTTCTCTTCCTGTGACCCACTGCTGCATAGCATTCTTTGTGTAGTATTTTATTCCTTAAAGAGCTTTATATTTCTTTTCTTTTCTTTTTTTTCTTTCTTTTTTTTTTTTTTTTTGAGGCAGGGTCTGACTATGTAGTAGTCTATCCTGGCATTGAATTCACTCTATAGCCCAGACTGGCCTGGAACTCATAGTAATCCTTTGGGATTTCAAGTGTGTGCCACCATGTCTGGAAAGAGCTTTATGTTTCTTGAACTGTCAGTTTGACACCTTTGACCTGAGTTATACCAAGAACATGCTTAAGTTAAAAAAAAGAAAGCAGAAAGATTGTTTAGGTAAAAATTTAAAAGCATGATTGTCACAAGCTTCAAGAGTACCCTGCCTGTTTTTGAAGAGTTGAGTGGAGTTATCTCTCTCCCTGTGTTGGAGAAGTGGTCTCCCATGCTCTGTCATCACCAGATCAGTTTGCTCTTCCCCTGTTGCTTAGCCTGGAATTCTCCCCTGGCTGCCTTACCCAGAAGCACATATGCATAATCTGTTCAGTTTAGTTGAGTTTTTAAACCACTTAAGTTTGAAAGTTAAAGTTTGTGTTGTTGCCTATTTAGTGTGTAATATTTTGAGGTTGAGGGTGTAGGAAATACAGAATAAAATGGAGACAAAATATCGATTCAGATGTAGCCTATGTTTATACTGAATATTCCCCCCCCTCCGACTGTCAGAAGGTACATATCTGATTTTATTAACCATTTATGGAGCCCAAGCTGGCCTTGGCAATTCTCCTTCTCAGCTTCTCGAGTGCTGGGATTACTAGCATGTGCCACCACACCTGGCCCATAAGTCTTATTTCTAAGAAAAAAGGTTAAAAGGAGTTGTGTCATGTGGACACAGTGTAGATTATTCTGGGTTACATCAAATGCTGGCAATATTCAAGGAGGAACCTACTCAATATCTTTAGTGATGAAAGCATAGAGACATTTTAAAGAAGCTGTTAATGGCTGTGCATTAACCATGATTTCTTCCTGAGTTTATATAAAAAAGACAAGAATGGGGAAACATTTCCAACTATAGACGTCATGAGCCGAGATCTATTCTTTTGGGACTGACTACTTGGGAACCTTCAATTAAGCCTCTTTTAGAATTTGACCCCATTTGTGTTTCAAATGCTGTAACTCATTTTTTTAAGGTGTTCTAGAAGGAAGAAGAAAGTCAGGGAAAAATGAAAATTGAAACACTTTGGTCTCTAAGGTTAATAATACATCAGAGGGGTTCTTTTGGTTACTTAATTCTTTGTGATCCTTAACTGTGAACATACCCCTGAGATTAGAAATGGAGGCACTCTAATCGCGACATTTCTCCTAGTCACATGTCCTGTTAAGTCTGTTTCTGTGTGGGTGGCTGAGATTATTTAAGGATCTCACTTAAAAAAAGTGACTGACTTTTATTAGACAAATTTTATAGTCTGTGAGGAGCCTTTTGCAGAAAAGCTAATCTTTGCCAGGGGGTGGGGGTGGTGTCCCTGCTCCCTCTGTTGCTGTTTTGTTTCTGTGGCCTAAAACAAGTTAGCAGCCACCTTTCTGCAGACTTGTGCAGGGCACATCCTGTCCATGGCCTGTTGGATCACAGCAAATCTCATTCATTGTGCAATCAGATGTTACTAGGATAGCATACCTCTCTCTGCTTAGAAAACTTCATTTAATGCTCCTACTGTCTTTCATCACATGAAAGCTTTTGGGTTTATAGTTACTCAGACTATAAATATAATAATAGCATTTTGTTTTGGCCGATTATGGGGCATGACCTTTGATGTCCTGCTTGGCTATATCTGGAAATGTGACATCCTTCTATTTGGATGGAATTCCCTTGTTTTGTTTCCTGTGATATTGTGGGGGAAATACACATTTTAGCTTTTTCAGCCAGAGGTGGAGCAAGAATGGAAAAAAGTAAAATTAGAATGCATAAAGAGGGTATTGATCACCTTATTTCTGCTGGGTGTGGGTGAATTAGCATAGTTTTATAGAAGTCTGAGACTATGAAATTATTTAGTGCAAAATGCTAAGAAAACACTATAAGCATATTTGGTTTTTCTTGGGTCTGGATTCTTTTTTAAACTTAGACATTTTAGAATCTTGAACTGTTCTGTGTTTGTACAGAATTATTGTGAACATCTTGTTGATTCCTCTACCATTCTTGTGTATACCAATAGCTGAGAAGAGCCGCAAAAAGAAACCCATCTCTATTTCTCGAGAAAGGGGAGTGTTTTGCTGCTACTAAAAGTTTACATTGTGATTCTGTTCCTAACTGTAATCAGAACTACAGTCGACAGTTATTCCTTTGAATTATCACAGGATCCATATATCTAAAAGTAGCAAGAAATTATGGAAGCCAGAATTTTTATAATACTTTCCTTTTAAAAACTTACAAAAGTCAACTTTTGTTTTAAGTGCTTTAAACAGAAAACTCCAATTTTCTCACACTGTGCTTTTTCTTCATTAATTTTTTCATTTTTTTATCTAAGGCTGATGTCCAGGGTAAAGTAGTTGAAAGTGTTGATCTCTGAGAGAGTGCTTTGTTTTCAGTTATCCTGTAAATGGAGAATGCTTCATGTGTAATCTTCCAGGATTTTGGCTGTGCAAATCCGAATGGCTTATATCTGAAAGGATTTTTTTTTTAAAACCAGCCTTCCCCCTTTTACATTTTAATGTCCTTTTTGCTTTCCTTCTCATTCAGCCTCCTCTTTTAAAATTGTGATTTGAATTAATTGTGCTGACCTATTAATGTAAATTAAGTAAAAAGTTTCTTTAAAGGTCACTGCTAATTGCTGATGTGAGTTTTACATTCAGCAACCCTGCTGCTTCCTGCCTTTGGAAATGGTCATTAAATTATTAATAGAACTGATCCCATTCAGAGGTATTTGCAGGTAGAGGATTTAATATCTATTGATGACTGACAAACTGTCTGTAGAGTTCTCTTGAAGTTGTGGCATTTCCATTTGTTCCCTACCCCCTGAGTTTTAGCTTTTGAGTTTATTGAACTGTAATAAAAGGTAAGAGTTGTAAAGTTCTAGTTTGTACATACTTAGAAACTTTCTTGCTTGGTTGTCACTTTGCTTGGTTGTTCATTTGGAGGCTTTTAAGAGTCTTCTACCTCTATACTGTTAATAAGCTTCTTTCTATTTTGAGCCTATGATTTCTCCTAAAATATCCCCTCTCCTCATCCCAGTCTTATTTCTTGTCCTGGATTTGGAAACTATATTGGATTAGCTTGATAGATTTTCCCTTTAGATACATTAAACTCATTCCTTAACTGGGTTTCTCCAGTCAGCCTAACATACTAATAAGTTGCTCAGAGGATCCATTTATTTTATGGTGCCGAGGATTGAACCCAGGGAGCACTGAGCCACCCCACCCCCACTTTTAGTTATATTTTGAAGCAAGGTCTTGCTAAAGTTGCCTGGCTTGTTTTGAAGCATGTGATCTTGCCTCTGCCTCCTGTGTAGCTGTGGTTACAGGCTGCATCATCACTCTGGACTGAGATGTAGGGTCCCAAACTCAGATTTCTGCATGGGGAATGACTACATTGGGGTTAATAGTACCCTTGTGCCAGCTCTTAGTTGCTGTGTCACACTTTGACATGGAAGGGGGGTAGATACAAGACGATGGAGGTCTGTGTGTCTTCTAGCCAGTGTTTGAAGAGTAGTGGTTATGTTTTTTTTGGTACCGGGATTGAACTCGGGTCCTTGCGCTTGCAAGGTAGGCCACCAAACCACTGAGCTAAATCCCTGGCCCCTGGTTATGTGTTTCATATAATGTGTATGAATGCCCACCATGAGCCTTAGTGCAAGGCCCAAGAATAATTTAGGAGAGTGAACTAAATTGAAGCCTTGCCATATAGGTTACCTTTTTAAGCTAAAAGTAATCTATAAATATGTTTGTTGACATGTCTTTTGATTTTTCTTTTTGAGAGGGTCTTGCTATGTGTACAGCCCAGGCTGACTTTGAATTTACCACCCTTTAGCTCAGCTTCCCAAATCTTAGGATGACAGGTGTGTGGCACCACACCTGACCGATTTACAGTATTACTAACTTTGGTTTTTGTGGGAAGTAGGATCATTGAATTAGGTATGGGAAAGGAAGGAAATTATTTGCTACTGACAATTTGGATGTATAGATAAAAATATCTACTGAATCTGCATCTGCATGCTCCATCCTTCATTTTTCTGGGATTACAGGCGTGTGTCACCATGTCCTGCTATCCATTTCTTCTTGTGACATGTAGTTTATCCATATTGAATTTGGGAAAGGGGAACCAGAAACTCTTACAGAGAGTACAGGGTAAGTAATAAAAGCCTTTTCAATATTGTTTTAGGCATGCATTGTCCTCAGCTGTTCTCCTTGAGGTCTTTGTCTTTTTTCTTAGTAAACCTTGAATTGTCTCTAACCATGAGCTGGCTTAGCAAATTCTGCAGCCTTCCTGTTTCATCTGTTGAATGTTAAAATTACTTACTTGGAGAGGGATAGTGTTGCTTGCCTTCTCATTCTGAAGTTCTTAATTTAAATTTCTGGCCTAAAGAATATGAGATTATGGACTGAAGAAGTCTCTTACCTTAGTAAAAGGAATTAAAATTTTCAGGGTGGTTTAGTTTTTGTGCTTAAATGAGGACAATGCTGCCTCTGTTTTGGGTGAAAAATTCCATAGACATTTTGTATGTTGAAATGACAGGGGTTTGACCCAATTAAGCTAGGCCCTGTGTAATTAGGATCTCTACTGCCCGGGGCTTTCAGCTCCTGTGAACCTCTCTAAAATGTCTGTGCCAGCACTGTCTGTGTGACCTGATCGCCCCTGGATTCCTGTGCATCATGAGGTTCTCTCCAGCTCCACTTGGGATTGGCTCTCACTCTCTGGCTTTTCAGCAGCTCTTTTCATTCCCTTGCTCCCTTTTCCCCCTACTAAATTTTTTTCTCTTTGAGGTAGTAAATTCTCAATGTTAGTCTACATGGAAGCTGTGCTTACTGGGCTCCCTTGGGTTGGGGTCAGGTGGGGTCAGTTGGGTGAGGAAGTCTAGGCCTGTTTTAGTCAAGGATTGTTTGGGATGTGTTTTAGTCTCCTGTCTCTTTTTCCCACCTGTAATTGTGGGCAGTGTCCATGAAGTAAACTTAGAAGTCCTTGGAGTAAGGATGCTGGTTAGAAATATTTTCTAGCACACTCTGGCAGGGTCCTTAGATCACCGGGGTGTTCTAAAACCTGTGTTAGGATTACCTCAGAACTCAGAATTCCCTCTAGTAATTGCTTTTCATAATGCCCCATGAATCTAACCCAGACCTGTAATTTTGCTATACATATGAGGAGTCTTAGATTTTGCTTCTAGGTTGCTAA
This sequence comes from Fukomys damarensis, assembly GCF_012274545.1. NCBI lineage: Eukaryota > Metazoa > Chordata > Mammalia > Rodentia > Bathyergidae > Fukomys > Fukomys damarensis. Next base: position 44,143,830 of record NW_022900950.1, on the reverse strand, counting down.
CCAGATAATTCATATTTAGACAAGTCAAATCACTGCTGTATTAGCATCATCATCTTAAAGTGGGGTTAATGATACTGTTGGGAAGTACTTGTAGGACAAGTTGAGGTACTCTGAGCAAGGAGCTGTGTAATCAAGACACATTACAGTTTAGCATTAACCAAATACTTGGACTTAAAATTGAGAGGACCTGAGAATCTGGGGCTTTCATTTTTTTATTTATAGGCTTCATGGTTATGTTGAATGTTTAAACACACAGACCCAAAGACAGTTGTGGTGGCATAGGTGTGCAATCCCATCACTTTGGAGGCAGAGACAGTAGGATGTCAAATTTGAGGCCAGCTTGGGGTACATAGTGAAGTGCTATCTCAATTTGAAAACAAAAAATGGATCATAATGGAAGAAAAGAATCCAAACAGATCAGTCTTTTCTTTCATTTCTGTAAGCAAGCACTCTGGGAGATTTGTGTTGTTTTGTGCTTTGGAAGAACTTCTGATGGGTTGGGGGAATCTTGACAGCATGAAAAAGCACAGTCTAAGATTGTATATAGGTTGGTGCAGTGATGTGTTAAGAGGAATGGTCCCAGCTACTTGGAGAGGCTAAGGTAGGAAGATCGCTCAAGCTCAGGAACTTGAGACCATTCTGAGCAATCATAGTGAGACTCCCATCTAAAAAAAAACCCCAAACCAAAAAACTGTGTAAACTGATTCTCTAAGTTATCTTGGCTTTATGTAACTATACCTGGAGAGAATTTTGTGTTCAAATGTTAGATTGTAGAAGTATGGGTAAGTTACCCTTCCTGTATAACAAGTGCTTTTAATAGAAATGCTCTTTGTGTGTGGGGTGGGGAGGGGACTTTGCACTGAACTCTGCTCCGTATCATCCCCTGTACTCCTTTTTCCAGACAAGGTCTTGATAAGCTTCCCAGGCTTGTTTTAAACTTGTGGTCCTTTTGCCTCAGCCTCCCAGTGTGCTGGGATTACAGATATATCCACCACCCAGTGCATTAAGATTTTTGATAAGAAAAATGCAATTTGTGATTTTCCAGCTCTTTTTCTTGTGAAAATTCAAGTAAGTGTTGAATTTGGAGTTAATAAATTGTACTATTAAAGTGAAGAAGAAGTGTATTTAGACTCTGGAGTCAATTTTATGTGCTAGGTTAGGAGACAGGATTGAGGGGATTTGTTGGGATTCTGAAGGTCTAAGTTTGCCATGATTTATGTGGAGACAGGCATGAGGTACCTTTTCACATGCCATTGCACAGGTGAAGATGACAGCATGGTCAAGGGAAATAGTACACTGTAGACTCATTTTGTCAACTGGATTTTGATTGCAGTGGCCATACATCTTGACAATTCTTAGGAACACACAAAAAGAAAATCTATAGAATTTATGTTTTAACTATAAACATGGCAGCTGTTTATATTGGGATCGAACCCCGGAGTGCCATTGAACTATACATCTCCAACTCTATTTTTTAAAATAGGGTTTCGCCAAGTTGCTTGGGCTGGCCTCAAACCTGAGTACTACGGATTACAGGCAACACAGATGTGTGCCACTGTGCCTGACTGTGTGTGTGCGTGCGTGTGTGTGTGGTGTTAGGTGTCCATCTCAGGGTTTTGTGGATACTAAGGAAGGGCTCTACCACTAAGTCTTATAGCCCTCCAAATAGCTAATATTTATTGTATACTTATTAGGCCAGGCATAGCTGTTAATGCTAAGCACATAAGGTAGATATTATTGTTTCCAGTTTTTAGATAAGGTAGAGTACATACAAAGTTAAGTCGTTTGTTCAGAGTGGTACAGCAAATGATAGAACGGAGATGACAATGATTGTTTTAGGTTTCTGACTCTCAACTAGTTTGTTGTTACGTCAAAGAGAGTAATTGTCTTTGGAATCTTGGAGGGAAAAGCTAGGACTTAATGAATTGGAAATTCTAACGTAAGATAAAATAAATGGATAATCAATGAGCATAACCTATATGTTGCATGTACTGATAGTCTTAAGCAGTTTTACTGCTTTTCTTATTTATTTATTTATTTATTTATTTATTTATTTATTTATTTAGTAGTTTTTGAGGCAGGGTCTCACTATGTAGTTGAGACTGCCCTAGAGCTCAATATGTAGCCCAGGCTGGTCTCAAACTTACAGCGATCCTCCTGCCTCAGCCTCCTGAGTGCTAGGATTGCAGACATGTGCCACCATGCCCAACTTTTTTTCCTATTTATTAATCAGATTTTTACCCCTTTTTTGGTGCTGGAGATCAAATCAAAGGTCTCTGCCCCAGAGTACTAAGTAGGTGCCATACCACTGACCCATCTATGTAGCCCAGGCTGGTCTCAAACTTACAGCGATCCTCCTGCCTCAGCCTCCTGAGTGCTAGGATTGCAGACATGTGCCACCATGCCCAACTTTTTTTCCTATTTATTAATCAGATTTTTACCCCTTTTTTGGTGCTGGAGATCAAATCAAAGGTCTCTGCCCCAGAGTACTAAGTAGGTGCCATACCACTGACCCATCTCTCCCCATTTTTTTAATCTTTTTTTTTTTAAGAGGAGAAAAATTCAGGTGTATTTGTGATGATGGTAGATAAACAGTTCAGAGGAGTTGACTGGGCGATCCAGTCGTGGTCCACAGCACAGTGAAGAGTTGCCCATGGCTTCTTCACGAGATGAATGGGTGGGCTCTAGTTGGCTCCAGTGTTAGCTCTGCCACTCCCTCCACAGAGTGCTGGAGAAGGAGGAAGAATATTTTGTTGGAGAGGGTGTAGATCTAACTCTGATTCAAAGTGGAAGAGTGACAAATAGAAATAACAAATAATAAAGCAGGTATGATGGCTCACATAATTCCAGCATGCTGGGAAGCTGAGGCAGGAGGATTGCAAGTTGGATTCCAGCCTGGGCAGTTTAGTGATTTAGTAAGGTCTTTCTCAAATGAAAACAGGTAAAGAGCTGGGGATGTAGTCAATGTGAAGGAAGGCCCTGGATTTAAAATCTTCGGTACTGCAAACAAGCAACAAAACAGTGACCCATTTGGACAGAAAGGACTTTGATTTTAGGGTAGGCTTGGGCTTTTAGGAAGGCTGTGAAACCTTCTTTTAAGGGACAAGGTCAAAATGAAATTATAAACTGTTGTCCACATGTAGCATTTTGCTAAGTGCTGGGTAGTCATTCCTATTTGATACCATTGCTATTGCATGGATAGAAAACCAAGGCCAAAGAGGCTAAATAACCTGCTTCCAACTGTGCTCTTGGTTTTGGTTAGCTCTGAGACTCAGGCTGTGGAGGGCTAAAGTTCCTTTTTTTGCTAGAACATTAGTTGGTTTGTATGACTCTTGGGCATCCTTGTGTTGAGAAAGTCTTTGGGTTTGTTTGTTTGGTTTTTTTTTTTTTGGAAGATGCAGGGACAGAGTGATGTGATTCAGACGCAATGATAGCCTGGCTTCAGAGTTACAAATGGCCTGGCTTAGGGGCCAGATTTCAAATTATGCATATCTGGAGCTGGGGATTTAGCTCAGTAGTTCTGCTTCAAGGACCCCGAGTTCAATCCCTGGTACCAAAAACAAACAAAAAACAAATAATGCATATCCTCCCTTTCTTTTCCATAGCGCCTTTAAAAATGAAGTCAGCTAACAATGATTCCTTCTTTTGAATCCTTTTACATATATTGCTGACCCAATAAAATGGGTCTCATTAGCTTTTTCTGGAGCAAATGGTTCCTTTTGTACAGGGTTTATACTATTTAGCATAAGATTACATAAAGGGTTTATGAATACTTGTTTAATTAAAACAGTGGAATTTCTGTTTACTTAAGTAAAAAGGCTCTGTGGGCAAAAGTCCTGAACTGTTTAGATTAGAGCCTTCAGTATTGTTACCCAATCTATTCAAGTTTGTTGTTCAGTTTAAATTTGGACAAGTTAACATCTGAAGTGTAGGTTTCCTCATTTGTAAAGTGAAAAGAATAATTCCTGGAATTGTAGAGGGCTAAGTGATCGGAATTGCCATGTAAGACAAAGATTACCGTCTCACCTCTCATTTTATTTATAGAGATTTTTCAGATAGAGTGAGAAATTAAAAAAAAATCCTTATGTATTCTTCCTGTATAAAAGATTGAGCCAGTGCTTCCCCTATTGACCACCCCCCAACTTGGCAGGCAATCCAGGAAACATTTTTTATGGTCATAAATTTTGGGAAGGTGTTTGCTATGCTACAGTCCTCTTGGGATTAGAGATCAGAGATGCTGCTAAACATCCTGCAATGCACTGGACTAATCTGCCACAAAAAAGAATTATCTGGACCCAAATATCAAGGGTGTTGAGGTTGAGAAACTTTGCTCTAGAAAAAATTACTATTTTTCTGCAGGAAAATTCCTTTAAAGAAGATCAAGAAGATGACTTAAAATCTTTTTATTTGTTGTTTGCAGAGTGACTTTAAGTAGTTGGAACAAGCAATTGAGAGAATTCTAAACTTAAGTTACAGTTATCATTATTTACTGTACCTAAAGCTAGAGGAATGAATAGGGTCCTAGGTTTTTGGAATATGATTCTCTGGGAGAGCCATGAAAGTTATATTGTTAAGAGGTCAAACAGGAGCGTTTATTTTTACAAGGTGGCAGAGGTGCCCTGCTTCCTTTCTTCTGTATAACCTTGCTTTCGTTTTTTATGAACCCAGCTACTGTATTGTTTTGGAGTTACCGAGGTGTGGTGAACTGTTCTTTCTCTCCCTCATCCCCCAATCCCCAGTTAAGACAAAGCAGAAAAGTCTTTCTGGAAATGTTTAAATATATTTATTTGTCAGTACGGTTTAGGTTTTTGTAGAGAAAATAATTTATCCTCTTGTTAGGCTTGTTTGTTTATCGCTTCCCACTCCTCTGTAGCCCCACTCCTCCTTTTAAAGTGTAAACATTTTTGAGGCCTTGCCCTGTGTGCACCATCCTTGGGGAATGGCTGGGTGTGGAACTGAATGGCCAGAGGGTGCAGTGGACAGAAGGTGGCCAGTTCTGCAGACCTTCTCCACCATGTGTTATTTGTGGGTGAGCCACAGATGGCAGTCTTAAAACTAGTGTTCCTTCTCTTTGATAGCTTTTCATCAGTAATACATTTTCTGACAGGAAGATTTCTTATGCAGTATGAAGTATTACATTCACATTAGTTTTCAAAGAGCAGTTGCCTAAGTTCTTTGGTTGTTTTTTTGTCAGGCCCTCTTTCCATTTCTAGTACCATCTTATGTGAGTCTTTGAGCAGCTTACCTGAGCAGAGCTAGTGACTCTTGAAGGCCCTCCATGCCCTCCCAGGCCTCCCCATTCACACCAGTCTACACCTACCCACCTCAGGGCATTGCCACTTCTCTTATTTCAGTTTGAAGACTTCCATGAAGATTTCTTGTGCCTCCAGAGTCCACAGCCTGGCATGAATGTAGTTTGCTTCACTTTCACCATTATCATAAGAGAGCATGTATTTGCTGCAAGTAAGTAAGGCCATTGCTGCTTTCTGGAAATCTGAGGTCTTTGGGGGATATGTTCAACAAAGTGCTCAGCAGAGCCTATTTTCACACCTGTACTAAGTGAGTTGCTGCTCCTCCTGTACCTCCTGGGATACCTTTTCCTCCTCCCAGGTTGCTTCCCACGGGAAGCCTGCCTTCATCTCCTTCCCGGGTGAATGGGATCTCTCTACCCTTTGATTCTCCATAACAGGTGTGTGCTCCCAAAGAACTTCCTGTGGATTAGTCCTGGACCCTTTCAGTGAACTGCAGGCTCTTCGGGGCAGCATTCCATTCACTTCTCCTTCCTTGCTCTTGAAAGCATCTGGGTGTAATGCATTATAGTTAAAATATAACAAAGCACAGTTTTAATAGGGGGAATAAAAACAATTCTTTTGTATTATGTCTTACCTCATTTTACATTAATATTCTTCTGTAAGTTATATCATGGTGATGATTCCAGAGGTTCTTATCTGGTTAGGTATGTTCTTCTAGTATAACTTTTTAAACTGCTCTTTAAATTATCTGGGTCACTGCTGTCATTGTACTAAACTAACCCTACACCCACCCTTACACTGTTAGATTTAGAAAAAGGAAATAGCCTTTCAGAGTATTCCAGTTCTTCTCTGCCACTGAACTATAGTAGCAGGAAAACAAATTTCAAGAAAAGTGGACAGGCCTACCGTTAACTAAATAGTGGACTGTTGGCAAAAATGCGTACTTGCAACTTGGAAATGACTGAGTATGGTGCTTCCAAAATTTTAGTCTTTTCTATAATCCAGTTTATAAATAAGCATAAATGTTTTCTGAACCATGCACTTGGCAGTTCTTCGTACTGTAAGGTTAGTAGTTGCTGAAGAAGTTGATAGACTAGAGTGGTTGAGAGCTCTGGGTTTTGTGAGTCACATCACCTGGATGGAATTCTGCCTTCAGTAATTAGCACCTTTGTCACTTGGGAAGTTGACTTTACTGCATTGTGTTTTTCTCATCTGAAAATGTAAATAATAACTTACAGGCTGTGAGAAATGAATAATATAATTTAAAACTTGTTCTTGAGCTGTGTTTGGTGTGTGGGAAGTGTTTAGTAATTGGTAGCTGTTATTATTATCATTACTTTAGCATGGAACATTTTATATATATATATATAGCAGACACAAAATAGTAGGCCAATGTCTAAATTTAGAATTGGTTAAAATTTGATAGGAAGGCTAAAGTCAGGCTGAAGTTCCTAGGGGGACTTGGAGGCTTTTGCACTAGGATTAATGGTCATTGTTTACTGCTACCTGCATTGACCTGGGGATTGTATTGATTTTGAATCTATCTCTTCTTGTGAAGAAGTTCTTAATCTTTATGCCTGGTTTCCTCACTGATAAATTAGGGTTATTATAGAGGGTTGATGTTAGAATTCTGTGAGTTAATACGTATAAAGTGCTTAAAGAAAAGTGCCTGGCACACAGGTGATGGTTTGGGAAGTTTTTTTTTTTTTTTTTATAATTATTGTTATGTATTCAGCATGTATTCTGGGCCAGTCATGGTGATAAGCTTGAAGACATTACACCATTTTCTTCTCATAGTAACCTTTCAAGAACAGCACCTCATTTTACAGAATAGGCTCTTGCCCAAGATTATGTAGCTTTTTATGCCAGAGATTTAGCTGACCCTGCTGCTTTTTCTTTGTATACCCTATTGTGGGTCTATGATGTGCATTTTTCGGGTACTCAGGGAGGGGACAACTTGGACAGTGCAGTACATCCTGATGACTGGCCCCACTGTCAGGCTCCTGACAGTGGGCCGGGTGGGCCCTCAGAGGTGGACAGAGGATTTGGTGAAGCCTCGTCGCTATTGGAGTGTGTGCCTGTTGGCCAGAGGCCCTACTCAGTTGTAGAGGGCAATGACTAGTGGGATTGCTCTGAGATGATGTCTTCTTTCCCCCATTACTGAGGATTGATTTCAGCGCTTCACACTAAGGTACATTTCCAGCCCATAATTTTTTTTTTTTTTTTTTTAATTTGAAGACAGAGTCTTACTGACTTGCTTGCCCAGGTAGGACTTCAATTTATCATCCTCTTGTCTCAGCCTCCCACAGTGCTGGCATTACATGTGTGCACACTGTGCCTGGCATCTTCTAAGTTTTCATCTGTGAAAATGCTCTACTAGAATTGTTTTGAAAATATTTTCATTATAAGTTTAACAGAGTATTTGTTCAAGGATCATAAACTTGATTGCAGAAATGTCAGTAGTGTTTCACAAGAGATTACAAAACTGGGTAAAGACAAAATTGACCCAGATTAAAAAGAAATGTCCTCAGCTATGTCTGTGATATCTTCTCCCCACACACAGCAGTATTAAATTGGTAAAGTGAGTCTTTAAGAGTTGTCCTCTGTGTTAACAGGATCTTTATTAGAAATGTTTAATTTCCTCCTAAATATTAAAAGAAACTGGTAATGAATGGATGTTATAGTTTTGTAAAGCTGCAGGTATTTAGTAGCTTGCAGGAAAATTTCTGTCAGTTTACTCAATTCTCTTTTCTTAGGAACTGAGGAAGCAGAATGATAGAAAATAGTGTTTTTCTAAACTTTTTTTTAGTTAGTGAATATGGAATGAGGACTCATGGCTTCTTTTGGGAGGCTCTTTTGTAAGCTCTTCCTGTCTGATATTTTTGTCTCAGGCAGGTAGAACAATGCCAGATGCCCCACAGGGAGGATGGTTTTTGTTTATTTGTATTTTTTAAAAATATTTTTTATTGGTGCATTTTTAGATATACAATACAGTTACATTCATCATTGGGATTTTGTACCTTTACATGACAGGTCTTGGTTCTTATTTTTTCCCTATCCCCCTAGCCTCCTTTCCCCCCTCACCCTTCCCTATTTACAAAGACTTTGTTTCCATTTTTCTTATTTCTTCTAGGGGAAGATTTTTTTTTATATGTGTAATTGGCTATTAATCATAGATGATATGATTTAGGTGTAGAGGTTTAAATTTTAGTGAATGTTGCTAAGTTAACATTGAATTTGCAGAGATTTTTATTTTTAATTGGGACCAAAGCCACCCTTCTTAACAGTATACTTAGTGATTTACAAATTGTATGTTTTCTCCTGCAGCTTCCTAGGTTTGTATTGAGTTTATTGAATATGATACTGTTTATTTGTTAATATCTAAATGAAGTTTGTTTTACCTATATAGCAAGGTGATTATTATGTATGCTTGTTATGTGAGTCTTGTAACAGGAACTGGTTAAATTGCTGAGTTCTCTCTTGCAGATGACTCCCAAAACAAAGCCATGCTTTGTGGTATCACTGGGAAAGCTCTTTGTCATGGGCAGCTTTATTAGAAAAGTGAAAGTTCCTTAAATTTTGCTGTAAAATCACATATGGAATCTCAAGTTTTGATATTCTGTCATAAACCTAAATGTGGGCTAATAATTTAATATTCAAGAACTAACCTTTTTGTGAATGTGTTTGGCATAATACTTCATAACTATTTTTATGACAAAATATGTATAATGTGATTACTACTGATATATGCCTGTGCTAAGGAACATTTGACTTTCTCATGTTGATTTTAAAGATAATTTGAATTCTTTTGCCATTTGAAAATAAATGGGTATCTTTTAGTAGAATGGGTAAAGATATACTCATTTTTTTCATAAGTTTTATTGAAATTTTCACATATAATTCCACCCATTTAAAAAGTACAGTTTTCAATATATTCACACAATTGTGCAAACTTAATCACAGTTTTTGAACATTTTCATCACTTCCCAAAGAAACTCATGCCCATTTAGCTACTCTATATATATTTCCCCTAGCAAGCCCTAGGCAGCAACTCATCAACTTTCTGTGTCAGTGTACTTACCTCTTCTGAGCATTTCTCCTAAATACTTACATATAATATGTAGTCTTTGCTGGCTGGTTTCTTTTTACTTAGCTTAGCATTTTTAAGGTTCATTCATGTTAAAGCATTCCTTTTTATTGATAAAATAATTCATTTTATGGAAGCAACTGGATTTTATTCATGTATTTATTAGTTCATGGACATGTAAGCTGTCTCCATTGAATTTATTGCTGTTATTAATGAATAATGTGGCTGTGATCTTTCCTGTACAGTTTTTCTTTGCATATAAGCTTTCATTTTTCTTGGCTTGGTTTTATACGTAATTGCTGGGTCACATACGCTACTATATGTGTAGAATTTTTCTTTTTCGGTGGTACTGGAGCTTGAACCCACGGCCTCAGTAATGCTAGGAAAATGCTTTAGCACTGAGCTACATTTCTCACCCTTTTCAAAATTTTTATTTTGAGGGCCGGGGATTTAGTTCAGTGTTGCGGTGCCTGCCTTGCAAGTACAAGGTCCTGAGTTCAATCCCTAGTACCCGCCCCCCAAACTGAGATAGTGGTTGCTAAGTTGCCCAGAGTGGGCTTGAATTTAAGATCCTTCTTAGCTTCCCAAGTAGCTGCAATTACAGATGTTTAACCTTTTGAGGAACTACTACACTGTTTTCCAAAACAGCTACATCATTTTACTCCTTTTATGTAGCATTTAACGATCTTTGCAGCACTTGTTAAAGAACTATTCTGGCGAGCATGAAGTGTAACATCTCGCCATGATTTCGTTTACCATTTTCTCCTGACTATGAAGTTGAGCATCTTTACTGCTTATTGGTAGTTTTTCTTTGAAGAAATATCTGTTCAGATCATTTGCCTGTTTGTAAATTGTATTATTTATTACTGAGTTTTAAGAGTTATTTTACATTTCTAGGTATAAGCCCTCTCATCACATACATGATTTACAAACGATTTTTCCAGTTTTGTGGTTTGTGTGCCCCCCCACCTCACAGCCCCCACAGGAGGGTTGAGCCCAGGGCCTCACACAAGGCTAGGTAAATGCTCTGACACCAAGTTACATCCCAACCCTTCTTTATTTTATTTCGAAACAAAATCTTTTTGAGTTGCCCACCCTGGCCTGGGACTTATGATCCTCCTTCCTCAGCTTTCAGGTAGCTTGGGACCACAGGTATGCACCACTACACCTGGCCCTTTGAGTGGCTTTTTATCATTTTGATGATGCTACACCACACTTTAAAAAAAATTGTGATAAATAAACTATTTTAGCTAATTTAGTTGTACTTATTGAATAATGTTATTAAACATTATTGTGCAACCATTATCTCCAGCCAGAAGTCGTCATTTTGTAAAATTGAAGCTCTGTATCCATTAAACATTAAATTCCCATTTCCTCCTCTGCCCCTTGGCAACTACTATTCTGCTTTCCGCTCCTATGAATTTGACTGATCTAGGTACTTTATAATGGATACTTTCTAGTGTGAAGGTACGATATTTATCCTTTATGACTCCTTTATTTTACTTAGCATACTGTCTCTCAGGTTCACCTATGTTGTGGCATGTATCATTTTATTGTTTGTATATAAGTAATTTATTTGTTGGTGAACACTTGGGTTGCTTCATCTTTTGGCTGTTGTGAATAATGCTGCTGTGACCATGGGTATACAAATAAATACTGATAGTGTTCTTTGAAGACGAAACTTTTTAATTTTTATGACATCCAATTTATTTTTTTGTTGTTGTTTGTGCTTTTTGTGTAAGAAACCATTGCCTAATGCAAGGTCACAAAGATTTATGTTTGTTTTCTTTTAATAGCTCAGTATGAGTCTTAGGTTTGGATCTTTGATCCTTTTGAGTTAATTTTGATACATACTGGGAGGGCACATTCATGTTTTATTGAATGGTGGCTCTAAACTTAAACTGCAGAAAAGTTGGAGTGTAAAACCTTTCAGTGGGGTTTTCTTCTCCTTCAAGACACTGCTCTACCACATTACAGGACCCCAAATCTGGTTCTGTGAGAACTTTGTGAGGTTACCTATGGCAAGTTCATACTTTGGCAATAATTATTTTATATGTTTCATTTTTATTTGTGATAATGGCTTAATTCCTTTTCATGTAGCTTCTCCAATAACATAACTTATGTTAGGCAGAAAACCCTCCACCCCCGGCACCTTTCTGGGGTGCTTAGGTGAGGCCTGCATGGAGGTCCTTTTGCCTTCCTGTCTTGTCCTGAATCCCATTGCAACACAGTACCCCAGAGGGAATCTTGGTGGTGTGTCTCAAAATGTCTTCCCTTCCCTTTAAGAAATTAAAAAGGTATCAACAGAGAGAATGACAAAGTGCTGTTGCCGAAGCATGTGGCCTTCATAGTACTTCAAGGGAAAAATAGATCATTTTAGGTTCTTTTCTATGGTTTGCAGACCATCATCACAGGATAAGCCTTTCCTGGCTTTTCTAATGTTGACAAATGATTTTTGCTCTGTAGTAGAAATAAAAGGAAAAACAAAACAGCACTAGACTTTTTCAAAAGATCCCCGTTGGCATGCCTGTAAAAACTATACCCACATTTCTGTGTAATCAGAGATTCTCAAGAGTTTCAGTTCCCCTTGCTCTTTAATTAGTAGTGGTTGAATTCCTAGAACAAAATGCCAAGCATTGTGGCAGGACTGGAGTTCCTGGCTGGTCTGCTGACATTTTAAACCTCCTCCTCTGATTTTTTTTTGGAGGTAGAAGGACAGAAGGTACTATCTATTTTTTAAAAGTAGTGGGCATTACTTAATAATACTAAATTGATATAATTAAAGGTTATTATGCTGTATATTGATGGGCTTGAGTGCTGAGTGTAAGGAAAGCATAAACCTGGTTATTGATTCAGAATCTTCCTAACTGCTCTTCTCATCTGTATTCTGGGTCCTCTGATTTGAGAATGATTTATGCACTTAGTGAATTTTCCTAAACCCTCTCATCTGGAGCTTCTTACAGAGCCCAGTGTCCTACAAGGAACCCTTAGATCCACGATCTCCTACCAGGTTTTAGCCAAGACCCACAACCACTGGTGAGTGGGCGGGCCCATGAGCATATGCCTCATCTATCTCTATAGGTTATGTGGCCTGAGGCAGTTCATCATTTCAGCTACTTCTTGGTGTTGGCTGGCTGGGGCCTCTGTGGTTTAAAATGTTCACAACAGGGTTGTGATTTGTGTATCTTGCTGCTGGGCAGCTCTGAACCACAGAGATTCAAGGCAGTGAGATCATGTTAACTGTAGTTCAACACTTTACTGAATTCAAATATTGAACTCTTGATGAGCAGGGCTTTGACTGGCACATAAAAGATGGAAGCACAGGCAAGATCTGTTCTTGTGGAGATTTATAAGCATACACACTTGTGGGTAAGCATGGTAGACCATAGGTGACCTCACAAAGAATTTATAGTAGTGCTGTGGAATTCAAGAGTACAACTTTGTGAAGGAGATTGAGCCTGCAGGACTTTGCTTAACAGTGTTTTGTATTACTTCAGTGTACAAAGTACAGGGTTGGCACTTCTAATTTTAAAATCAGAAATATGAAACTTTAAGCATTAACGTGGCACTCAGAAAGAAAGCTTCAGATTTTGGAGCATTGCACATAGCGTATACTTAATTTGTACATTCTGTGTCCCTTGCTGACTCACAACCACCCTGTAGTTCTCATTTTTACCTTGTCAGTATTTGGTCTTGTCCCCGTTTCGCAGATGAGACTGGGCTTCTAACTGAGCATGTGACCTGCACAACTAAGATTTGAGTTTAGATCATATGAGTATAAATTCTGCCAGCACTGTTCTAGGAAGTGGAAGTAGAATGAAGAGGACAAGTACACGAGCTCAGGGAATGTGGGAGAGGAGGGAAAAAAAATGTATGAGAGGGCCAGCACTGTGACAAGACATGTTGAGAGGTTGTCAGAATACCCAGGAAGATTGCAGCCCTTCAAGGTGTGTGTGTGTGTGTGTGTGTGTGTGTGTGTGCGTGCATGTGTGCACGCATGTTCATGTGTGTGTTAAATAGCTTTACTAATAAATAACAGACACATATAATCTATATGTAATTAAAGTATATGATTTGGTGAATTTTGATGCCTGCATATATTACTGAAATATCACCACAATTCAGAGAACAAACACCATCACCCTGAAAGATTTGCTTGTGCTACCCCCTCAAAGGGGTTTTAAAAAACAAACTTTTTATTTTGAAATTATTTCAAAAGATAAGGTTAAAAAATAATAAAGATAATTTCTATAATACCTTTATCCACATTCATCAATTTTTAACCTTTTGTTACATTTACTTCTTCCTCCCCCAACTGGAGCTTGAACCCAGGGGCATTGCACATACTAGACAAATGCTGTACCACTGAGCTATTAAACATCTCAGCCCTTCGTGTGTTTGTGTTTCATTAAGTTGCATAGTCTGGGGTTATTGAGATCCTTTTTCCTCAGCCTCCTAAATAGCTGGGATCACAGGTGTGTGACACCATACTTGGCTTACTTTCTTCATGACTGTGTGTGTCTGTAAGAGTGTATGAATATACCCAAACACATTTTTTCCCAACCCCTTTAACACTTTGTATATTTCCAAAAAAAACAAGAGTAATCTCTTACTGATCTATCTTATAGCCATCACAAGAAGAAATTTATTGGTAGTGCAGTATTTTTACTCCGTTTTTTCTGTTTCAGTTGTGTTATTTCCAGTAAAGTTCTTAATAGCACCTTTTTCTCCTAACGTAGAATTCATTGCATATGGTTCAGTATGACCTTTCTTTAGTTATCTTTAATCTGAACAGTTCCCCAGGCTCTCTTCATTTTTCATGCCGTTGACAACAGAGTTCAAGCCAGCTGTCTTACAGAGTCCGAGAGTTTTGAGTAGTTGTGTGAACATGATCCATCTGGCTTGGAAAAGTTGAACACAGGCATGAATGAGATAGATTTAGGTACTGGGCAGAATTGTTGGCAGTGGCCTTACACTCTGATTTTGAGAGGCTCAGGTGGTGAAAGCTTCAGGGGAGGAGGAAGTGTTGTTAAAACTCCTTGGATGTAGACAGAACTATAGAAGAAAACAGTCTTGGCAGCATTCTTCTGCTCATGATCTACAGAATGAAAGAGGAGGAGGCAGGTATAAAGTTGGGGAAAGTACACTTTTGGGTCAGGAGTTGTGTGTACTCCTCTTAAGAGTAATATGGAATATTCCCTTTAGAAATTTTGTTTTGGATACTGTGGCCAGATAGAAGTTCACTGTGTGCAGGGCAGTTGCTGTGAAGTTGCCCTCGGGCATATGTTGATACCCTTAAATGGAAGAAAACTTGTAGGATTGAGGCTGATATTGTGGGGCAGAGTCCGCTGGACCTAGTTTAGGAAAATTCATGAGTGGTGTCCATACAAGTGAAACTGGCATCTTTCAGAGAGAATATGTGGAGATTTTTCCTTGAGAACAGGGTTCAAAGGGAAATCTTGATGGAATTTATTTCCTTTGTTATGTAGTTTAGTCATTTTTGTGTATGTTTAATAATAGTTTATCAAATGCGAGGTTACCTTTAGATCTTATTTGCAGGACAGTGGTGTTAAGAAGTCGTCCACATCTTCAGTGACATGGAATTCCATTTATTACCCTGGCAAAGGTGCACTTAACACTTTTTTTGCTAAGTAGAAGCAGGAAATGTTTCAGCATGTGGAGCAGGAGCTTTCTCACTGTTATGAAAGCTTAATAGGTTCATCACTTAGATTAGTCACCATAACTGCTTGAGACCAGTGTTCTTACTTGGTTCTTTTGTAAGGAAGCATAACTATCTTAATCCTTCAGAGTTTTTTTTTTTTTTTTTTTTTTTTTTTTAAATTGTAATGGGTGTTGTGGCGCACACACTTGTAATCTCAGCACTCTGGGAGACTGAGGCAGGAGGATTGCAAGTTAGAGCCTAGCCTGGGCCATTTAGCAAAACTTTGTTTCAAAAATTTGAAAACTGGGTATGTAGCTCAGTGGTATAAAGTCCCTGAGTTCAAATGCCAGCACCCATCCTTGCCATCCTAAAAGGGACAGAATAGTAGAAAAACAAATTCTATCCAGCAGACATCCTGGAAATAGATTATAATTTTAACTAATCCCACTTTTCAAAACATTATAAAAAAATTGAGGGTGAGTGATACTGGGGTTTAAACTCAGAGCCTTTGCACTAGGTTGTATCCCTACACTTTTATTTACTAGTCTTGCTAAGTTGTCCAGATTGAACTCAAACTTGTGTTCCTCCTTCTTCAGAGTGCTGGATTAGAGGAATGTACCAACATGCCCAGCTATTACTTTGTCTTAACAAAATATGTCATATAGTAGGCATTTTTCCTAAAATTGGCTTAGGTTTTAAAATAAAAAGTAAAGATGGAAAAAAAAGATTTTTTTTCCTTTGGTCTCTGATCCCTGCTTCGGTACATCATTTAAGTTCTCTTCTCAGTTTCTTTTTTTTTTTAATTGAGTTTATCAGTGTATTTTAGGTATACAGTACAGTTGCACTCATTATTGGGATCTTGTACCTTTACATGACAGGTCTTGGTTCTCATTTTTTCCCCTTGTCCCTGCCCTCTCTTTCCCCCGTTCTCCCCTCCCCCCATTCTCCCCTCCCCATTTATAAACACTTTATTTCCATTTTTTCATTTTCTCATATATATTTTTTCCCCTTCCCACTTTCCCTACACCTTTAGCCCTTTTTTCCTGTTTCACATTGTGAATTATCTCATTAGGATCTTATGTAGTACTATTATAGTTTATTCACACCAGAGAAACTATTCAGTATTTACACATTTGTGACTTACTTATTTCACTTAGGAGTATATCCTCAATATGTATCCATTTTCCTATGAATGAATCTAATTTCTCATTCTTTATGGCTGAGTAGTATTCCATTTTGTAGAAGAACCACAACTTCTTTATCCAGTTTCCAACTGATGGACAAATGGGCTGTTTCCAACTTTACAAACTGTGCTGCTATATACATAGGTGCGCGTATGTCACTGTGATATGATTCTTTTAGTTCTTTTGGAAAGATACCCAGCAGAGGGATGGCTGGGTCAAATGGAACCTCTAGTCCCAGCTCTTTGAGGTATCTCCATATTGATTTCCATAGTGGTTGCACCAGTCTGCACTCCCACCAACAATGGAGAAGGGTTCCTTTCTCCCTTCAACCCCACCAACATTTGTTATTGGTTGATTTCTTGATAGCAGCCATTCTTTGTGGGGTGAGGTGGAATCTCAGTATTGTTTTCATCTGCATCTCTCGAATGACCAGTGATGTGGAACATTTTTTCATATATTTACTTGCTGCTTTTACTTCTTTGTATGAGAAATGTCTGTTCATTTCAGATGCCTCATCTCAGTTTCAATATCTGTAAATTAAGGTTTATAATCGTACTGTCCTGGATTGCTTTTCACAGGGTATATGCCTAAGACTATATAATCTATCACAAGTTACATTTTCCGTTCATTTACCCTTAAAATATATTAAAGTGTAGCAGTTGCCTTATGTAGACTTATGACAGATGATATAGTCATTTTTCCCTTTGTGGAAGTTAAACCACCATCCTTTTAACTGAATCTAAGCTAATGGAGATTTGATTATTACAAACATCTTTGTTTTATATCTAAGTCTCCTGTTTCTTTTTCCTCTCTTTTTTTTTTGGTACTGGGGATCGAACTCAGGTCCTTGGGCTTGAAAGGCAGGTGGCAGAATCACTGAGCTAAATCCCCGGCACTCCCCTCTTTTTTTCTAATAATGGGGTTGAATCCAGGGCCTTAACACTGAACTGCATCCCAGCCCTTTGTTGCACTTTTTTGAAACAGGATATTTCTAAACTGTCTAGTCTGGTTTCCAGCTTGCAGCCCTCCTGCCTTAGCCTCCCAGATTGCTGGGATCACAGGTGTGTGCCAGTAATTCTATGTCCACCTTATATCTGAATTTTCTGCTGGGTTACATACAGATTTTTTGTTCTTACTGTCCTGAAAGTTTCATTGAGACATTGTAAACACTTATCCAACAATATTTAGAATTTGCAGGAAAAGTAGCCCATTAACATTGGAAACTGCAAGCAGTATAAATTGTTGATAACTATATTTCTGTCATTTTCTTTAGGTGGAGAAAATGATACTTTCAATTAGAGTTTTTAGATGACACATATTTAAGTACTTAATCGTTAGTACATTTCAGTTTGGTTCCATATTATAATAAATAACAGTATGCTTCATTCACGGTAGTCATGTCAGTACTTTCATTTCTTTTTTTTTTCCACCCCCACTTTGAATCCAGATGAATATATTTGTTTTTTTTTTCAATTCATTATGATAATTCTATTTCCTTAAAGCTTGAAACAATTTTATCTTTACTAATAATACATTTAAACCTATTGCAGTAAAAGCACTTTTATGATGTCTACTGAGTTAAATTATTCATTGAAAACTTTATTATTAGACTTTTGGTTATTTTCTACTAGCATTTGTTACATGTTTATAAATGCTTGGCCAAGAACTGTAGCACATGAGCCTTAATACTGAAATTAATGGTGTTAAAAGTTCTACCTAGTAGGTTGCCAGAAATATTATGTATATCTTAAAAAAAAAAAAGCTAGCTGAAGAATTCTTAGTGAGATGATTTCCATTACTGAAGAACTATTTTGTAAGTTCAAATAGTGTGTTCCATTACATGTTTACAAACAAAAGATACTAGGTTTAGGGAATGAGTATTTCATATGCTTTAAACTTTTCAAGTGATAATTTTTTAAAGCATAATAGTAGTTGGTACATTTTAGATATACATAATGATATCATTAATCATAGGGAATTTGTACCAGTGTGTATCTTGCTGCTTTTTCTCCACCCCCACCCCCAGTTATGCACAAAAGCTTTGGTTCCATTTTTTCTTCGATTTTCTTGTCCTTTTCTTTCCCTTTCCCCCCTCCTTTGTTCCCCTTCTCATTTGAACATTTTCTTTCCATTTCCCGGTGTCGGTTGTACATTTTAGTCCTTTTTTCCACTTTTTGTTTCTCATAGAGAAACATTACGGTATTTAAATATGCATGTTTGATTTATTTCGCTTAAGAGTATGGTCTCAAGGTCCACCCATTTAGCTATAAATGTCTGAAGCTTGTCCTTCTTTATAGCACTGTGTAAGTACTCCATTGTATTAGAAAACCACATCTTCTTTTATCTATTCCTTGGGATGGGCATTTGGGCTGTTTCCAAGGTTTGGCTGTTAGAAATTATGCTGTTATAAATGTGGATGTGTATATATTTCTGTGGTATGATGCTTTTAATTCTTTTGGGAAAATACCAAGGGGGATAGATGGGTCAGGTGGAATCTCCAGTTTTAATTCTTTGAGGAATGTCCACACTGATTTCTACAATGGATGCACCAGTCTACACTCGCACCAGCAGTGAAGAAGTGTTCCTTTTTCCGCACAGCCTTACCAAGCATTTGTTATTGGTTGATTTTTTGATAGCAGCCATTCTTTATGGAGTGAGATGTAATCTCAGTGTTTTAATTTGTATCTCTCAAATGACCAGTGATGCTGAACATTTTTTCATATGTTTATTTGATATTTCTTCATCTGAGAGGTATCCATTTCAGATTTGCATTTTTGGATTGGGGCTTTAAATTTTAGAAGTCTGATTTTTTGAGTTCTTTATATTTTAGATATTAGTCCTTTGTCTGAGAAGCACCTGGTGAAAATTTTTTCCCAAATTGTAAGTTGTCTGTTTGCTCTGTTGATGATTCACTCAGGTAGTTTCTCTTGCTGTGCAAAGGCTTTTTAATAAGATAAGAGTCTCATTAATTTTTTGGGTTTTTTTGGAATCAGGAATTGAACTCAGGCCCTTGGGATTGCAAGGCAGGCGGTGGCCCCACTGAGCTAAATCCCCAGCCCTCTTCTTTGCGATAGTTGCTATGCAACTGAGGTTTTGTTCATGAAATCTTTGCCTACACCAATGTCTTTGAGAGTTCTACTTGTTCTATCTTCTAACCGATTAAGTGTTTTTGTTCTAATATTTAGATCTTTGGTCCGTGTTGATTTGAATTTAGTGCAAGATGAAAGGTATAGGTCTAGTTTTAATATTTGGCATGTAGAAGGCCAGTTTTTCCAGCACCATTTCTTAAAGAGGGCCATCTTTCTTTCAGTGAAGGTTTTTGGCTCCTTTGTCAAAGATGAGGTGGCTGAGTATTTCTGGAGTTGTTTCTGCATCATCCAACTGTTCATTGATCCTCAGGTCCGTTTTTTTTGGGGCAGTACCATGCTATTTGTTTGTTCAAATCATAGCAGCTTTGTAGGATAATTTCAAGTCAGGAATTGTAATGCCCTCTTTGTTGCCCAGAATTGCCTTTGCTATTCTAGGTCTCTTCTGGTTCCAAATAAATTTTTGGATTGTTTTCTCTAGTTCTGTGAGGTATGCCATTGAAATTTTGATTGAGATTGCATTAAATCAGTGTAACAACTTTGGAAGTATGACCATTTTCAATATATTGGTTCTTTCTATCCAAAAACAAGGGATGTTTTTCCATTTTCCGATAGCTGCTTCAGTCTCCTTTTTCAGATAATGTAGTTTTCGATGTAGAGGTCTTCTACTTCTTTCGTTAAATTGATTCCTGGGTATTTCATTTTTTTGGAAGCTATTGTGAAAGATGTTCCTCTGATTTCTCTCAGTGAGTTTGTTATTTGTGTACAGGAATGCTATTGATTTTTAAGTGTTGACTTTGTATTTGGTTATTAAATTTAGGAGTCTTTGTGTAGCATTTGGGGTGTTCTATGTAGAGTATCATGTCATCTGCAAACAATGATAATTTAACTTCTTCCTTTCCTATTCTTTTATTTCTTTCCCTTTTCTAATTGCTCTGGCTAATGCTTCCAGAACTGTATTGAATAAGAGTGGGGACAGTGGACATCCTTGTCTTGTTCTTGATTTTAGAGTGAAAGCTTCCAATTTTTGTCTGTTTAATATTGTTGGCTATTGATTGTCATGGATGGCTTTTATCAGATTGAGATAAAGAGCATCTATTCCAGTTTTCTGTAGGGTTTTTTTTTTTCATGAATGGGTATTAAACCTTGTCGAATGCTTTTTCTGTGTGTTTTGAAAGGATCATACAATTTATATCCTTAGCTCTGTTAATGTATTACATTTATTGATTTGCATATGTTGAACTATCCCTGTATCCCTGGGATGAATTCTGCTTTATCATGGTGTATAACCTTGTTGATAATTTGCTGCCTTCTGTTTGCCAGTATCTTATTGAGGACTTTTGCATCTATGTTCCTTAGGGAGACTGGCCTGTAGTATTCTTTTTTGGTTGGGTCCTTCTCTGGCTCTGCCACCAGGATAATGATTGATTCCAGGAATGAATTTGGTAAAAGGTGAAAGATTTATATGATCTGAGGAGAAACCAGAGTATATAGGAATGAATTTGGGAGTATCGCTTCCATTTCAATTTCATTAAAGAGTCTTGAGAAACAGGGACATTAAGTCTTCTATAAATTTCTTGAAATAATTTGAGTGGAATTAAGAAACTTAAAAATAGTAAACTGCTATGTAGTATTCTGCCTGGCTAACTGCCATTTGATTTATGATGAGATGGGGATTCTAGCCCTGGCATTCCCTTCCTTCCATCTTCTTTTGTCAGAGTGACAGTCATATAATATGAATCAGAACTACAGTATTAAAAAATGATAGTATGTATGTAATACTTGGTGATATTTGTAGAATGTTCTTTGGCGCTGTTTTTTTTTTTTTTTTTTTTTTTTTTTTTGGTGCTGGGGATTGAACTCGGGTCCTTATGCTTGTGAAGCAGGTACTGGAACCACTGAGCTAACTCCCCAGCCTGATTCTAGTAGTGTTTTTGTTTTGTTTAAGACAGGGGTTCACTAGTATGTAACCCAAGACCTCAAACTCACAGTCCTGCCTCAGCCTCCACCTTCTGAGTGCTGGGATTTCTGGGCATGCACCACCATGCACAGGTAGTTTTCTATGAAGCACCTATTGTGTCCATCTCTGAGCGCTCATAGGAACTTCCTAAGCGATGTATTTTTTGCAGCAGTATTAACAGCTTTGATTATGCTGTGATGATGGCTTGATTTCTCTTGGTAGTTCTGTCAGACTACAGCTTGCAGAACTGTAAGTATTTTCCTTTGGATTCCCTAAAGTACACTAATAAAGGGCTCACCTGGTCTGTTTTTTAGCATAAGACTTTTAATTTCCTGTGATCTGTTCTTGGTGGTGCTGGGGACTGAACCCAGAACGTAAGACATAGGTAAGTACTCTATCACTGAGCTACATCACCAGCCCAATAATTTCCTTTGACCTGAAAACTGCACTTTGGTTAATACAGTTTAAGACCACAACCTCCTTCAGTATTTCTATAACTCTGGTAATTCATATTAGGGAAGATTATACCCAGCAGACAAGTCTCTGACTTCCTTCAATCAAATTTGCCTAGGTTTCCCACACTTGGGAATAAAAAAATTCCGTTGAACTTCCAGTTAAATTATTTTAACTTTTAAATCCAGGATTCTAACTTGTGTGATTTCATTCTGTTACTGATTTTGCTTATCTCCTTTTGTTTTTTATTATTGACATGTTTGCTGGTTTGTCTTCTGGGTTTTCATGTGGTACAGACATACACGAAAGGGTTTATTTTCCATTTATTGGTACATTTTAGATACACACAATGACAATACTCACCTTAGGGAATTTGCATCTATACATGATATATCCTGCCTCTTCACTTTTTCCCATCCTCTAACCCCCCCTTCCTGTGTACACATGCTTTGTTTCCAGTTTTTCCTTCTATTTTCATTTTTTTCATATACCTTCTGAAGAGTTTATTTTTTTGTTTTTTGTTTTGTTTTTTTGGGTACCGGGGATAGAACTCAGGTCCTTGCGCTTTCAAGGCAGGCCACCGAACCGCTGAGCTAAATCACCGGCCCGTGAAGAGTTTATTTTTGTAACAGCCAGAACAGCAGTAGATACATGGTTCCCAATGTCATTTTGGAAAAAAAAATTCTGTTCATAGAGCAGCCTACTGATGATAGTTTTTACTGCCCACCCGCTGCTTTTTAATCCCAAGCTTCTCATATTCTAAACAAGCTCTCTTATCTCTGAGCTATATCTCAGGCAGGACATAGTCATATTTTTGATAGTTGAACAAATTATTTCAATATAATGATGGTTTTGTTTTTCAGAAGTTTTTAATTTCCATATTTTTCTTCCCCTTTAACTGTATTTCATTGTTTCTTTGTATTGGAGGACTCAGAAAAGGTGAATAAATGCTAATTAGGTTTTTTTTTTTTTAAACTAGGAATCAAACCCAGGGCCTTGGTGATGAGAAGCATATGCTGTACCACTGGGCTACATTCCCAGGCCCAGGTGATTTAGTAATACCTTTGAAAAAAGGTACTCTTAAGTGAAATAAGTCACACATGTGTAAATACTGAATAGTTTCTCTGGTGTGAATAAACTATAATAGTACTACATAAGATCCTAATGAGATAATTCACAATGTGAAATAGGAAGAAAAGGGCTTAAAGGTGTAGGGGAAGTGGGAAGGGTAAGGGAAAGGAAATAAGGGAAAAGAAAAAATAGGAGAAAATGAAAATAAAGTTTGTGTAAAAAGGGTAAAGGGAGGGCAGGAGTATGGGGAAAAAAATGAGAACCAAGACCTGTCATGTGAATGTACAAGATCCCAATGATGAATGTAACTGTACTGTATACCTAAAATGTACCAATAAACTCAATGAGGAAAAGAAAAAAAAAAAAAGAAAAAGATACTCTTTTAGCTGATAATCTGACTGTATAAGTGTGCTACCTACCGTAGCTGACTTAAAGTCATACACAGATTGGCATGGATTTAAATCTTTGCATTGCTCCTTTGAAATAGATAAATACATGAGATAACCTCTTGTCTGGAGAAGTTGTTTCTTACTAATGAGCAGAGCACCTATCTTTCACACTTTCTTAGAGCTCTGTTGATTCTTGGAAGATGGACAAAAATAGGAGTAAACTGGAAAACAACTTTTAAAAGGATTAAAATTTACCAGTAGTAATTTATAGCTGAGGTGATGTGACATTGTGGGAGCTGGCAGAAGGTTTGATACTTTGCCAGAAAAGAAAGAAACTCTTGAGTGAGTTGTTCTCTGAGTTGATGTCTTAGTGTCTTCCTGAGACTAGTTCACTTTAAAATGATGGTGGCGGTAGATTTGTGCAAGTCTAAATCTTTCCACACTTGCAAATTTTGAGATTTTAATTTTAGGTTGAAAGGTAAGTCTTTAATGGAATAATATAAGCTGTTGTTACATAAGAGAATATCAAGTTCATTAATTATATAAATCTTATGTAATACTATCTATAAAGTTACGCAGTGCTGAAGATGACATTAATCCATCAGATATCTTTCGAGTGGCCCCAAGCATTCAGGTGATGATGACAGTCTCACCGAGTGCTTAGGGCTTTAAGGAGCAGGAAGACCCTGGGTTTGTACAGTGTTTTCTGCTGGAACACCATGGAAAGAGAAGTTGTAGACAGGATAATGAGAGAGTGATATTTTATTGAGTACTTGTTTTGTGCTGGTGCATAGGAACAGATCTAATTTTAGTTCTAGTTACTACTTCATAAAGTAGATACTGCTGTTATTTCCCCCATTTCAAATCATAGCTTAGCCTTTTTATTTTATTTATTTATTTTTTGGTTATGAAACAGGGTCTCACTATGTGACCCAGGCTGGCCTTGAACTCACATTGAGCTTCCTGCCTCAACCTGTTGAGTGCTGGGGTTACAGTTATGCACCACCACACCTGGCCCAAAGCTTAGGTATTTTAGGTAAATCAAAGGTAAGGATTTTTAGATAATAAAAGATGTAACTTGAAATCAAATTCAAGTTTGTTTCCAAGCTTCATAGTTTTCAGTATTGCACTGTCGTCGCTAGTTTCATAACTCTGTTGTTTATTAAAATTACATATACATTACCTTTCTCTCTACCTTCATCACTCATCCAAAATATGAGCCACCAAAATACTATACTGAAACATGGGACACTGCTCTTAGGAGTTGGGAAGAAGAGAGATGAGTGGATTTCTTAATCCAAAGTGACGTTACTCATGTATGTTTCGTGTTTTTCACTCTTGAACTGGTCCTAGAAGCGTTACCTTGAACAGTAGGTATTGTTAATCTTAGGCAAGCATGTTGCATGATGAATTTTGCTAGTGAAAGGATGAGCCTAAAGTGTGTATGAAATCTAGACTTTTCCACTCGTTCCTGGTAATTTTTGGCATAAACTCTAAAGCCTTTTTTTTTCTTTGTGGAGATTCTAATGTGTAGTACACCTCATTTTTTGTGCTTGTGTTTGGAATTTAAAACTTACGCTTTGTGGTGGCACATGCTTTGTGGTAATCCCATATACTTGGGAGCTGAGGCAGGGAGGATTGCAAGTTTGAGGTCAGCCTGAGCAACTTAGCAAAACCTTGTCTCAATAATAAAGGGCTAGAGATGTAGCTCAGTAGTAGAGCACCCCTGGGTTCACACCCCAGTAACTTCCCCAAACTAACAAGCAAAACTATATTTTAATTTTTAGGAAATTTTGAAGCATAAAAAAACCCATATTTGTTTTTGCTTAATATTTAGTTATTGTTCAACATTGTTACTTGAATTTTTGAGGGGGATGGGGCTTTTTAAGACTGGGTCCACTTGTGTATTTCAGTCTGGCCTTGAGCTCTTCATGTAGCCCAGGTGGACCCAGAACTCATGACTGTCCTGCCTCAGCCTTCTGAGTGCTAGGATTACAAGTATGTATCACCATGCCTAGTTTGTTGCTTGAATTTTTTCCTGCATATTTAGATCATGACCCCAATCCGTGGCAGAGGTAAGGAGAGAAAAAAAGCATTCTGGCCTCTTGAGGCTTGTGCACTGTGACTCTGTGTCTGGTGTAAGACTAAATTCCCCCTTTGTTGCACTCCCTATCCCCCCCCATATGTTTGTGACGCATAATAATTGCATTCACTTTGGGGGTTTCGTCTTTAAGACTCATTTCCTCAACAGAAATTTCTAGAGATACCTACTTTGGTTCTTCTCATTAGTTTTTCCACCTCTTCTTCATAGTTCCTATAAATGTTATAGCCCCTCTGCAGCACGCTTTGGTTTTGTTTTTTGTAGTGTGTGACTGTGTAAAGTATTGTGTCAACTACAGATCACATATTTTTCATTTGAGTAAATATTCCAGATAACTAAGGCATTTACCAGTGTTTCAAAAGGAAGACAGCTTTCCTTTTTTTCTCTATCCTACATCCAATTTATTAGCAAATTCTGTCATCAGAGTAGTTATGAGTAGCTTAAGTTTTGAGAAATGTGTTTTTAAGCAGTTTCATCGTTGTGGGACCAAATTAATGTACTTAGGACAAACTAGGACTGCTCTGAAGTCATTGGGCCATATCATCTTGTGGGACCACATTTGTGTATGTGGCCTGTTTGTTTTCAGTACCAGGGATCGAACTCAGGATCTTGCGCTTGTGAGGCAGGTACAGTGCCACTGAGCTAAATCCTTGGCTCAGTGTTTGTGGCCTGTTGTTGAGGAAGTAGTAGTATTATTTTTTTTTAATTTTATTGAGTTTATTGGTACATTTTAGGGATACAGTACAGTTACATTCATTGTTGGGATCATGTACCTCTACATGGCAAGTCTTGATTCTCATTTTTTCCCCTTACCTCTGCCCTCCCTTCACCCCCTCCTCCCCTCCCCATCTACAAACACTTTATTTTCATCTTTTCATTCTCTCACATTTTTTTCTTTTCCCTTTTTGTTCTTCCCCTACGCATCACACCTTCCCTACACCTTTAGAGAAAGTAGTATTATGTGGGGGGTGATTTTCTGCTTCTTGTCCCTTCCACTGTTGCCCTGGCCACACACACTGTAATTTCCCAGCTGGTTGATGACCATGTCTCCAAAATGGCTTCCCTACTTTGCTGAAGCCTCCTCTCAGCAGGTCCAGAGGGATCCTCTGCTCTGGCTCCCTGGGTCCCTGGCTCACACAGCATAAGGGCTCAGGGTCCCTCTGTTGGCTCACAGGACTCTCCAAGCTCTACTTCAGTTATTTCTGTGATCTTACTTCCTTCCCACGTGGATTCTCTAGACACATTGGCCTCTTTTCAAGGCAGAGCATTCTCTTGCCTCAGGGCTTCGGTGCCATCCTTCCTTTAGCATCTCTTTGGAACACTACATAGCTGATTTTCCTTCACCTGACTACTCTATTGATAATTACAGGTTCATGTGCCATCCACTCATTCATCCTCCTCTTTTCATTTGTTGCCATTTTCCTTCTGTGAAGTGTGTAGGGGTTTGAACCCAGGACCTTTGCACTGAGCTCTACATCCCTAGCTCTTTTTCAAGATGTTATTTTAAGACAAGGTCTTGCTAAGTTTTCCAGTTCTATGATATTCCTACTTTTGCTCCCAGAATACTGGTTTTTCAGGTGTGCACTACCACACCTGGCTCTGTCTATGTCTGTCTTCTCTGCTGCAGAACATAGGCTGCATAAGGAGAACCACCTTCTGTCCATCTTACTCATTTCTTGAACTCAGTGACATAGTAGCTGCTTGGCATCTGTTCATTGTTGCATGCATGCACTTTTCACCCACCTCTATGTTCACTGTGTACTTCTCTACCTGACTCTGTGACTGGGGGTGGTCACTGGCAGCACCAACTTTTTTTTCTACCTACACACATTGTCTGCTAGTGTTGGGGACATCCCATACTGTGCACACATCAATCAGTCTCCCAGTTACTTAACCACGATTTTCAAGCTGGGAAGGGAGATGTTTCCTAGACTAAGTTGAACAACAAAGCCTGTTAAATAACTGTCCTGGGCTAGGGATTTAGCTCAGTGGCACTGCTCCTGCCTCACAAGTAAGTGCAAGGTCCTGAGAAAAGAAAACAAATAAATAACTGGCCTGATTTCCTACACATTCAAGTCCAACAGGTATGGGTGAAGTTCTGAAAGGGTCTCTAAATGCTCTGCAGTTTTGTGGACTTGTATCCTGCTTTCATTGTTTTTTGTTTGTTTGTTTCCAGCCTTACTGTGGTTCATGTTTGTTCAGAGTCTTTAAATTTTTTCTGAAAGGTCAAGGTGGTGGGAAGACCAGCCTCCAGAGAAGAGAGGTATTGCGGTACTGTGCTTTCTTCTCTTCAGGACCCAGAGCATAGCTTCACAGCCTGCAGTAGTAAAAAGAAGCTTTTAGCATTATTCTTAGTAATAAAACCTTCTACATGAAAACGTGTCACCTGTGTCTTACAGTTTCTGTTTACTAACAGAGATGGGCACTGACTATAATTTAAGGCCTCTTATGGCTTTAATGACCTGAGGTTTTGTAGGCCATTCTCTGAGTAGCTTTTTTGTTGTTGTTAAGATGGAGGACCCCTTATGTAGCCTAGGCTGGCCTCGAACTCAAACTCCTGGTGATCCTTCTGCCTTAGCCTCCTGAGTCCTGGGATTGCAGGTTATGTGCCACCACACCCAGCTGGGGGTAGCATTTTCAGATGAACTAAATGTGGTACCATCATGTTGACATACCATAGTTTTTTGTTTTGTTTTGTTTTGTTTTGCTTTTGAGCTACATCCCAGCCCCTTTTTTATTTTGAGAAAGGTTCTTATTAAGTCACTGTGTTGCCCAGGCTGTACTTGAATTTTGCAGCCCTCTGGTCTTGGCCTCCTAGAGTGTAGGAGTACAGGCATGAACCACCATGCCTAAGCCTGACTTACAGCATGGTGTTTGGAACAAGGTGGGTTCCTATTCGTAGCTGTGCTCTTCCTGCAGTAGAGTAAGCTCATGGTCAACATGTGTCCTGGTAGTTAAGTATATTTAGTCTTAGAAATCCACCTCCTGGAGGACATGGGGATAGTGAGGACCACGCAGATGGTCTGGCTGTCCAAACCTTCTGGCCTGGCTGGGTGGACTTGCATAGGACCACTGACACCAAATTAATTCCTTGGGACTTACCCTACATTTGTCTCCATATTGAATTTTGTTCTTTCTGAGTGAGATAAAGTAGCCGTTGAAGTCAGAAACTAGAACTGCTGGAAAATACCTTTGGAAACTACTGTGTTGCAAAGTAGAGGCAAGGAAACTGCCAGTGGTGCAGGGGTAGAGGGAAGCTAATTGCCAGTAGTTCAGATACTGGATTAGATCCCAGTTCTATTTTCTTCCTCTTTTTTTCTCTTCAGAGAGGGGCCTGATTTACTTCCTCTTCTGCGTATTACAGTTTTTCATTGGCTCTTAGAAAAATGAGCCAATTAATGGTCCCAGCCCATGAGAGTCCAACTTCAAGTTCGACAAAAGCTGCTCTGGTGTGCTGATGGGGAGCTTGTACAACTGGAGAGGCAGGGCTGCCAGATAGCCAGTGAGAAGCTGTGGTGTGGAGTGAGCCCTGTTTGTTCATGTTGGGTGCAAATGACCTGAATGTGCTTCCTCTTGGGGACCTGTTTTAAGTATTCCAGATACTAACTCACCATAATCATCTGCTAAGCTCAATGAAGTAAGAATAAAGATATTCAAATTCATAGTGCCTGTAACTTGGCCACACTGCCCACACATGTATCAAGCTCCTAAATGAGAGGGACTGCCATGTACAGCAGCTCTGAATTTGCAGATGGAAGTCAAGTTGCTGTGGGAACTGCAGTTTTGAAGTTCCAGACTTTGATGTGATTAAACTCTCAGACTTAAAGCCCTTCTATGTGTGGTAACTTTAAAATACAAAAATGAAAATAAAAATTGATTTAGATTGGGGATGAGTTGTAGAGGGGAATCCTAAAAGGAGGAGGCTTCTTGCAAACTACATTTAACTATGTTACATCCTATCCTCCTAAGGAAGAGGGAGATTTATAGACCTTTTCACTTGTATCTCTGCTTTCAACCACTCCTCAGCGATGCTGACCTCCAGCAAGCATGCCCCCCCTCCAAAAAAAGGGATGCTTGGCCTTTGCTGTGTATATTGCCTTACCTATTACCCGATGGAGAAATAGGTCTACAAGCATTAAGTGTTTTTTTCCATCCAGATTTTGAGGTGCAAATTCTTGAATTGCATCCTTAAAATTGCAGCCTTCCTAAAATTGAGACTAATAAGAATTTAGTTCTTTGCCTCTGCATTGCTGATGAAAACAGTTTGGGGACAGAGAGTCAAGTTTGTGGGTCACTTCCTTTTTAAAAGTTGCCATAAAATTCTAGATCAGTTGATAGTCTAGTAATGGAATTGACTACAGACAAACAAGAAATATTGTGCTTGGCATGTTTAAATTTCATGGCCACAAAAATGTATTGTGGGCCTCCTTTCTCAAAGAAACCTCTTTAGGCTTATCTGCATATGTGTGTGTGTATACTCAGTAACACATGTACAATCTGTTATTTTCTTTTTTGGGGGGGCGGGTTACAAGGATCAAACTCAGGACCTTGCACTTGCGAGGCAGACAGCAGAACCACTGAGCTAAATCCCCGGAAATCTCTTATATTCTTAAATCTCTTTATTATCTTTATTTGGTTGAAGACCTGAGGCATCATTCTGATTTCACGGAGATACTATTAACTATTTCTTCCTCATAAGTGGCATATTCCTTGAGTATTTGTGTCACATGCTGTTATGCCTAATGTGCTGTCTTACACAGATATTTCATAGAGCCCTATTGGAGAGGTGAGGAAGCCCAGATTTTGTCAAGGAGGTTCATGGTTTCTATGATACGATCGCTAATAAATGGAAGGTAGTTGACTGAAACTCCTTAAGTTGCTGCCTTTGATACTAGGCCTAAATGAGCCTATTGATTGTGATTGATGCAGCCTACAAAAAGGTTAAATGTGGCACCCTAGTTCTTAGAGTTTTTATTTTATACTTGATGGGATGAAGGAGATAGTAGTACTAATGAAAGATTATAGAGTTTCTACTTTAAAAAACTCATTCGTACTTGACAAATACTCTTATTCTTGCCCCAGACTAAAACATGTGCTGTGCACATTTGTATGTGTTCTTTCCCTATTGTATCATTTATGCTGGAATAAGCCAGAATCAAGTGAGGAGGGAATGGGTATGTAATGTTGAGTCCTCTAGCAAAAAGTTTCTCTCCTCAGCACTATTTTAAGGAGTTGGGATGGGATCATTGCTGAATTCTTTAGTGTAATAAATGAACAGAAACTTTATAAGTTTGTCTTCAAATACATCACACACTGACAACCTTATATAAAATTCTAGCTTTATTGATCATTTCCTAGGAGTATTACACTACAGATGCCTAATATTGGCTACAATGATAATTTAAATTTGTTTAAATAAATATTACTGCTGCTACAATAAGTGTATTGTACAGTAAGTGTATTGTAGCTCTGTACACAGTTTTGGGTAACAAGTTTGCATTCTAAAGTGGTATAAGAAATGATTTCTAGAACTTCTGATATAGCATGTGTTTAAATAGAATAGAAAAAAATTCATTCTGAGAACGTATTGCTCATTCATTTTAGTTATTCTGTCCCCAGTTATGAGTTTACAGTCTGCATACAGTAAAATGCCCCTGAACAAGTAGAACATATAATTTCTTTCCTGACATTTAGTTGAGAGTTTGCAGTAACTTTTGGTTGGGGAATGTATGTATATATTTGCATATATAAATACATGTCATTTGATAAAATCTGGCAACCTTCAAAAGTAGTGGTAAAAGGTTTTGGCTGTCTTGTCGCAGCATTGCCATGTGGTTGACCATTTAAATAAGCAGCACTGTATCTTGTGAAGTGGATGCATTTGATTGTCTTGGCAAGCCAGGGAGTTTGTTGGTTACAAACATATGACTGTTTATATTATTTTTCCTACTAGATGTTTCTGAGCTGTTTTTCCAGTGTATATTGAAAACATTCTTTTTCTTTTTAGAGTGGTTTGTGATGTAGAACTTTGTTAATAAAATTAAAATAAAAATGGTAAGGCAGAATTGACTTAGTCATTTTTATATTTTCCTGTAAAAACAGCCTCAGTTAAGTGAGCCACAATGAGCCATGATGTATTTCCTCTATCAGGATGGAAAATAAGCCATTTATTATTTCAGGTCTGACTCATAGTGAACCTGCTGACACTGGGATGTTTTAAAATCATAATCATAAGGAACAGGTTAGGGCAGAAACTTGGATGCTCGGCCTAGAATTACCTGCTTATTACAATGTTTTACAATGTGGATGCTTTAGGTTTTCTGGCACAGTGTCCTAAACCTCACACACTAAACACCCCCTTGTTGTAAAATTATTGCTTGCTGGTTTTAGTTGGTGCCAAATAGACAGATGCCTCATCATAATTACCATTTTTAAATTTCACGGTAACAGACGTGTGTGTGTGTGTGTGTGTGTGTGTGTGTGTGTGTGTGTGTGTTTGGTGTGTGTATAACATAAAACAGATTATTTCCTCTCCCTTCCCTTAGTGTACTTCTTTTTGTTCCTACCAAGGGAACTCTGGATGTTCCTTAGTTAATATCAGTCATCTGAGAACAGACCCAGGAAGGACCCAAGGACCCCAGAGGGGGTTTTTTTCAGCTGCCTGCCTGCCTGCCTGTCTGCGATCACCC
>NW_022900950.1:43997967-44107130 GCF_012274545.1 Fukomys damarensis | reverse complement strand
AAAAAGGGAAAAGAAAAAAATGTGAGAGAATGAAAAGATGAAAATAAAGTGTTTGTAGATGGGGAGGGGAGGACGGGGTGAAGGGAGGGCAGAGGTAAGGGGAAAAAAATGAGAATCAAGACTTGCCATGTAAAGGTACATGATCCCAACAATGAATGTAACTGTACTGTATCCCTAAATGTACCAATAAACTCAATTAAAAAAAAAAAAATCAGTCATCTGAAAAGTGAGGGAACTGGTGGTATGTGGATACAGCATTATCTTAGTACTTTCTTCTTAGTGGGGATAAAAGAGCCAACACCCACATTTTAAAGGAGGAAAGGTTTATTTTAGCTTACTGTTTGTAAAGAGACAGTTCATAGTCAGCTGGCACCAAGGTGCGGGGGAACATGGTGGAGGAGAAACAATCAAAGCACGGCAGGCAGGAAGCAGTGGACTTTTTGCTTCTTTCCCTTTTTATTCTGTCCAGGCTACAAGCCCATTGGTTGGTGCCACCCACACCCAGAGTGGGTCTTTCCTCAGGAAATCTATCACTCACACCCAGAACTATGCTAAGGCAATCACCAGACTAATCTAGTATCACACAC
Source organism: Fukomys damarensis (assembly GCF_012274545.1). Taxonomy (NCBI): domain Eukaryota; kingdom Metazoa; phylum Chordata; class Mammalia; order Rodentia; family Bathyergidae; genus Fukomys; species Fukomys damarensis. The sequence continues at coordinate 44,106,543 of NW_022900950.1, read as the reverse complement.
CCATGATTCAGTCACTTACCAAAAGCCCCACCTGTGAGCATTTGAAGCGGTGGGGGGACATCTAGATATAAGCCATAACAAACATGTCACCAGTGTTGTAAAATACAAGACACACGGGGTTGCAGAGAAAGCCACCTCTTTATCAATACACTAAATTTAGTGGTGTGACACTGTAGTTATGAGGTGATGAGTAAAGACTTTTTTAAAAAATTTTAATTTTGAGACAGGGTCTTGCTGAGTTGCACAGGCTGGGCTTGAATTTGCAGTTTTTCTGTCTCGGTCTCCAAGAGTGCTGGGATTATAGACATGTGCCACCACACCTGTTGAATAAACATTAGTTTCATTTAAACATTTTAAAATTTTGTGATGCTGGGGCTCACACCCAAGACCTGACACATGCTAGGAAAGTGCTGTAACACAGAGCAACACGCCAGCCAAAGTTTGAGTATTTGACTGGAACTGTGTAATATGAAGATGATCAGAATTTTGTTAGTGCCAGAGTCCCAAGTATTGCCAGCACTTATTATGAAATGTTGCCTGTATTTGTAATTAAGAGAGGTACTACATTTCAATCAGTGGTTTGTAAAAATAAAAATATTATTATCAGTATTTATCCCAAGTTGTGTCGTGGGACTCTAGAGTTTAAAAATGCATGATCTTGGGAGATTTTCTTTTTACTCTTGAAGTAAAACTAATGTCTTTAGACATTAGTTTGAATATATGCAAATCCAGTCTTTCTTGAAGACCATGTTCTTACTGACCTTGATTCAAAATCAGGGAGGGATATTTTGTTTTCTGGTCAAATTCTAATTATCTGTAGCCCCAAATGGAAAAACGAGCCTTTATTTTTCTAAGAAAATCACCAGCTTCTTTTGACATCAGAAGGCAGATGCCTTCAGGCCTGTGTTTTCATGGTGTTGTGTAAATGGACTTAACTTTATAAATACTGGTGCATCATTTTATATATGCTCTAAGAATATTGCACTGTGTATCCTCATGCATGCATGTGTATGTGTAATATGGAAGTATACCCATCTCATTTCAGACTAGATCAGGCACATTCAGGGTGGAATGGCCATAGACTCCATCTCATTTCAAATGACAGAAGAAGAAATGTAAAGAAAGGAAATAAATTGAGCTCTCATAAGCAGAAGTAGAAACGAGAAGTAGATTCCCACTTTGGTATTCTCTCTCTTCTCCCTGGGACTTTATTGTATAATGTATATATTATCCAATTTTGATTTAGTTTAAAATTACAAATGATTCTGATAATTGAATGTGTTGGCATAAGAAAATGACAAAACTGAAGATATTTACATTGGCCATTGTTGTTTAATATTATTCTGACCTGCCGGCCCTTTAAGAACACTAAGAGCCAATGTATTTTAGTGTTTATTCCAGTTTAGAATTGACTCTGAAAAATCTTTACTGCCTGCAGTAAACGATATTTGTATACCTGGCCTGCCTGTAGGATCCATCATATGAGGGAAAAATTATGTTTAATAAACTAACAGTGATCGTGACAAATCTTACTGCTTTGCAGGGAGAAGGTGGCATTTCGTGAAGTAATACTGAAAAGAACTTTCTCCCACCTTCTTACATAATATCTACCTGAAGAATCAGTAAAATATTTGACTATGACACTTTAATTTGAAGGCATGTTCTTTTCTGAAGAGAGTTAGAATAAAAGATTAGTAAAAATGGAAATAAAAAAGAATTAGCAACTGCTACTTTAACAGCTGATCCTGGGAGGAGATAGAGCAATGACAGATAAGCAGAAGAATGCATTTTTTATTTGAAGGAGAAGACATTCTGTCAGTCAGCTTTTGCTGCCTAACAGCCAACCACAGTCTCAGTGGCATACAACCATAAGCATTTATTTCTTGCTCACATGGATGAGATTGCCTGGGGCAACACACTTGGTTTGTCTCACTTTCAGGTCTTGATTGGCAAGCCAGGGGTGCTCTGGTTGGCACCACATGTGCAAGAGAGGAGCTTTGCTGCAGAAGTATGTTTCAAGTCTCTGCTGGTGTCAGATTTGCTAGATGCCACTGGTCAAAGTAACCCTGAAATAAAAAATGGAAGTAAACTTCACCCGCCAAGGAGCAGTGGAAATACAGATTCCAGAAGTCTATCCTACCACAGGTGCTAAAATATTAACTCCAGGAATATTTTGTTACCAGCCCTTCTGCCCTGGGCTCATTTCCCCTGCACCAACTAAGTGCACCAAGTTCAGTTTTTCACGTGAATATTGACTGAATTACTGCACCATGGGAGATAAATTGCTTTATGCCATGGTAAATATGTTGCAGTTAGGTAAGGGCCAAGATATTGAAATGGCACAGTATAATTTTGGGGCCCAAGTGTAGTCTTAAGAGAAAGGCAGAGTAAGACAAGGCTGCTGAGGCAAGCTGAGATCCAAGAGACTTGCACAAGCTTTACCTGTGGAAATAGGAAGTCACTTTAAGCAGGTCAGGAATGCAGTCAGTTGTGCTTCTTTGGAAAGTGGGGACTAAAACACAGTTTGGCTTGAGGAGGCTGGGTAGAGGTTGGTGAGATGATGAACTTGAAAGAGCATGTATATTGCTCCATGGCTTTCCTCAGTCCCCTTTGACACCCTGCCTCGCAGAGCCATCACCCCTCCCCCCCAAAAAAAAGGTGCGTGAAGTGCTGTCCTCTAGTCATCCTTTTCATAAGATGACAGGAACTAATGTACTATTTCTGAAATGTAGATAGCCTCTGGTGACAGGATGGGTGTGGTATGGTCTTGGTGTTGAAGACCGGTAAAACCTCAGTTTGGAAATTGTCAACGTGGTATGCTTGAAACCGCTCTGGTCACTTAAGTAGTGGATGTTATTTCTATCTTTAGTTTTTACATTTGGTTTATCTTACTTAATAATCAGGAAAAAATTTTGTTTTTACAGTATTTTGGTTAAGTAGAACATGCCTTTCCACTGTGTTACTGTGTCAGAATTTTTTCTGTTGTGCCACATTTGCTGATATTTTTATTATTGCTTGGTATATCTTGTAGAGTTTTAGGTCTGTATTTACCTAAACACTTTTTGGCTAATATTAAAACAGCAACATTAATGGTATAATTTGTGGCATTTTTCCACACACTAGTTGTTTGTTTTTGCCAGCTCTGCATCTCTGTTGATCACTGGTGATATTCTTCCCTCTGTGAAGTTGATGACCCCACTTCCACCTTCAGGGTTTAACCGGTGGTGAAAGGGGAGGAATTAATGAGGCTAGAAAAGAGACAGGGGCTGGGTGGTGGGAGGAAGTTCCAGGAGGAATAAGGACCACACTTAAAATGAGCGCTTAAGTACAGTATTGTTTCAGCAGGCTGAGGCTGTATTTGAGATGGATTGAGAGGAGATAAAGTGGAGGCCAAGTCCCCGTCATTTACATTTGAGAGTGGAGAGCTATTGAGTATGGAATTTTCTTAGGTGTAGTGATGAGAATAATGTTAAAAAGTTTTAAGGACCAACTCTGAAGCACTGGGCGGGTTAGAATTACAATGAAATATCTGTAACCATATTAGAATAATGCTCTAAATAATACATACTTTGGAAACATCTACTTGTACTTGGATTAGGAAACTAAATGATACGATCAAGCCACGATTTTAAAGCATTTAATTTTTCTAAATTATTTACCCCTATAAACATTTACTAGTATCTATATACTGATGATGACTTTTTCTTATGCTGGTTTTACTGTCTAAACATGGGGATTGTAACGGTTGATTTATGTATGTGTGTATATGTAATACATAATGTAGTGTGCATTATATGTAAGTATACTTACTATAATCATTTTGGATTCTTAGGGGGTGTGCTGGAGATTGAACCCAGGAACTCATGCATATTAGGCAAATGCTCTGCCAATTAGTGAATCGAGAAATAAGTAGTAATTTTAAAATTCTGGAAACAAGACTTCAGCTTTCTAAGGCATTTAACAAGCATGTGATTATGAATTTTAAACAAAGTTAACATACCTGTTTTGCTTTCTATAATGTTAAATAAACATACTTTTTCTGTCAAGAAAATATATCTCAACCTGATGGTATGTGGTTTGTTTTTATACATGAAAGTTTGTAGAGGAGGACAGTAATATTTACAAACATGAGAACAAACAGAGCTTTCTGGTTTGGTCTGTATGACATTTTCAAAGAAGAAACTTCAGCAGAGAAAGGCGTATCGTGATTAAGTAGCATCGTGTTTCATTTATCTGTAGTCTTATTTTATGTGGATCGGTCTGCCTTTCTATCCATGCTGGCGACTTGGTGTCCTTGCCTCATGTCAGGATGATCTTAGGCTGAAGGCAGCAGAATCAGTTCAAATATAAGTGTAAAGAGCACATAGGAAGCGGTCTGGGAAGTAGCTCAGTGGCACCACACCTGCCTGGCAAGCACAAGGTCCTGAATTCCATCCCTGGTACCAGGGAAGGTGGAGAGCACATGGGAAGATAAACATGCTAAGACAATCACATAGAGACCATACCATATATACAAAAAAATCCTTATCTGACATCAAATTAATTATGAGACAACTGAGAATTGCATATGGTCAGGTACACATTTAATTAACATGTACATAAACATATACTTAATTACCATATTTACTTAAATAAGGACTTGTAGCAACAACTGACATTCAACACCTTACACATTTAGGGAGTTTTAATACCTTTTGAGTGGCAGGATTATTTGTTTTTGTTTTTTAGGTAGAATTTACAACAGTTTAGTTTTTGTTACATTCAGCATAAATCACACATTTAAGAAACTACCCTGCAGTCTCCCCTGTGTTTGCTATATTTGGCACCTGTTCTCAGGTTGTGTTTCCGTATAGACACCAGGATTTACTGCGGTAGCTCTTCTACCTAATCTCACTTTTTTTTGGAGGAAATGTCCCTCTTGATGAATGGTACACTGGTAGCCTGAGCTACCCCTCCAGTATGGTAGTTGACTTCTAGTTTTCTTGGAACTCATTTATCCTTTTTCATACATGTTTGTGCAGTGTTACTTGTTTCCCTAATTACTAAACATTAATTAAATGTTAAATGAACCAGTTAAATATGAATGTGAGAATTATCTTTATGAAAACTAAGTTGAACCCTTTGAAAAACTTAAATTACTGATGTTAGGCGTGGTCAGACCTTATAAAAGATTAGGGGTTATGAGGAATTCTGTAGTTAGTATTGCTGTGCAAGGATTCATTTGGCTAGACTTCGCCCTTCACTTTAAAGAAACCAGAATTGTAAATGTTTGGTGACAGTACATATGGCTTTATAAGAAAAAAAGAAAAACCTAGCCTGAGGATGTTGGTTTAAAGGAAGGATTTTACCTTACTCAAGCACACGTATGTGTGTGTACATGTGTGTACGTAGTTGGCTGAAAAAATATATACACCACACTTCAGGAAAAGAAGAACTTGTTTGAGGTGCATGTTTTCCTGATTTAACACTTGCAGGCTTTTATCTCTGGGAGACCTTAAAGGATGTCATATAGAAGATTCACTACACTGCCAGCCCTTACAGAAGAAACTGGATGTGTGTCAATATCTCAACAGATATGTTGACCAAAGTTACCAAGCAAAAATTTGCCATACTAATAAATGTTTGGAAGCTATTGGCCACTACTATGTGCATCTTTTATAACTGTACAGGCCAAAGGTAATTTGTATTAATCTCATGATGTCTGTACATTTAATGTTAAAATATACAAGTTACAAGTTTTTCTTTTTCTGAAGTGTTTATGCATATTCTGGTGGAGAGAGAGAGAATGCGAGTGTGTATTTGTGTTTGTGTTTGTATTTTGAGATAGGGTCTTAGTATGTAGTTCAGTCTGGCTTTAAACTTTACTATGTAGTATAGAGTGGCCTTGAACTGATGCCTCAGCCTCCCAGATGGTGAGATTACAGGCGTATACCACCATGGCTAGCTTACATGTAGTATATTTTGAAAGTATATGTTGTGTAGGTAGTGTACATACTTAAAATTTTGTACTTAGAACTTCCTCCCTCCCTCCTTCCCCCCCTCCTTCCCCACCTCCTTTCCTAGCTCTTCCTCCCCAGTGGCCTGTGGTAGCTCAGTGGTAGCAAACCCATGACATTTGTGCCACAATGGGCTATTTCTGTCATTGAAAGCTCAGAGGTTCACCATCACTGAGCTAGGGTTTTGGTCTGGTTTGGTTTTGGGCTGGGATTGGATAACTAACATTCATTTGGAACCTAATGATCAGTGGCATTAAGAATGTTAACTGCTAAAAGATGCATCTAATCTACTTTTTATGGATATATCCTGTGTTTCCTCATTACCTTATAATGAAATAATAGATTTATTTTAAGCATATGTTGAAAGATGCCTAAAATGAAAATAAAAGGACTAGGTGTAATAAAAGATTGAGAGGTCTTAAGGACTATTGCCTGGGCCCTGAGCTAAATCTTGAGAAAATGGTTCTAGATTGAGATCTGCCTTAAAGTAACAGTTATGGCCTGACTGAGTGGATGAGTTTTAATGTGTGGTTTCACATGCATCCCTCAAGAAAACTGCCTGTCTGTCAGGACCTTGAGCTTCATCCATTTTATGATACTATAATGTAACTTGCTGAGAACCTATTATGTAGATAAGCTTAGTTAAGCATTTTTGTTTGTTTTGTATTTGGGGCCATCTTTGTATGGCTCAGCTCAGTAGGATTTGCTGCTGATAACCTATACCCAAATCTCTGGCACAAATCGTGGAACCATAAAAGATCCCTCAGGTAGTGGCAAAAGTGGTGTGTTTAGGGGCTTTGTAAATCATATCTGCTAGTAGAATGCATTGCATTGTAACGAAATTAAAATGACAGATTTTTTTTTTTTTTAGAAAAATATAAGGTTAAGTGATCTTGTAGAAAAAACATGAGTATTATAAAAACTATTTTAGCAGTCGAAGGTCTCTCCTCATTTGGGGTTGAAATCTTTTATATTAGATGTGAATTTTATTCTGTTTTACTTGAAAAGTACATTTATATGCATCTTCCCATATATTCCACCTTTAATCCCCAAGGGATCTGTATTAATGAGTCTTATGCTTTGAACTTAAAAATTTTCTAGTTCTCAGTAGTGAGATTGAGAAGAAACAGAAAAGCAAGGCTTTTCAATTTCCCTTTGAAAGCTTTTATCTCGTGTACCTATTCCTTTTGAAAATTTTTCTGTAGGAGGTATAGCTTTTTTTGCAGATGACTAATCTACATGCCAGAGACCACATTCAGATTCTCTGACCCTTAGTTGTTCATGTCCCAGTTCCTTTGCTCAGATTGACCTTCTGAAAGTAAGGAAGGAGAAAAATATCCCACTTAGAGTTAACTATATAAAGAGTTTTTTTTTTTTTTAAATTAGTTTGTCCCTACTGTGATGGAGCTGAAAAATTAAGTGATTGGTCTAAGGTGTATGTGAATTTTTCTCTGTGTGATTTCAGTCAATGCTTTTTGACTCTCTGAAAGATATATTTAACTAACAATAATATAAGTACATCTCTACAGAGTTCCAGTTAACCTTATTTTAAAATCTTTAATGAATGTTGTTTGTTATTCTTATAAACTCATTTAAGCTCAGGATCTTCAATTGATCCCCCTCCCCCTTTTTGCTGGCAATCAAACTCAGGCTCTGCTTGTGCTAGGCAGGCGTTCTCCTATTTCAACCCTGATGCTATTTCCATTTCAAAAAGTATTTATGAAATCAAGAGTTTAGTGATGAATTGATCTTAAACAGTGTTAGTCATTATCTGTGTTTTTCAAAAGAAGAAGAAAACATGGGCCCAGGATTTAGCTCAGTGGTACTGCACCTGTCTTGCAGGTGCAAGGTCCTGAGTTTGATCCCTGATACCCCAAACAAACAAACAAACAAAAAACAGTAAAACAAACAAGAATATTATCTTTCAAAAAGTGCAAGTGTGACAAAAGCCCTTTTAACTACCAAGAATTAAAAAAATTGATTATATCGATCACTGTTGAGCATCGTGAGCAGTTTGAAAAGACTAATTTGTTTGGGATTTGAACAAATTTGATTCTAAATTTGTAGAATCTGTAATTTAAATACTTACATTAAAGAATATCTGGAAAGTAAAGACCCTTATTTTAGAAATTAAAACTACTGTTAATGTTTTAGAATACTTCCATTTTCTTTAGATCTTTTAAAAAATCACAGCTTGGTGTGTATAAAATTTGCAAACTTTGTTTTGATGAACAGAATATGTTCAACCAGCGAATAATGTAAAATATGATTACTAACAGCATAACTTGAAGTGACTTGAGTAGATAAAAATTACCTTAAAACCAAAAACGAAATACCCTTTATTTATTTATTTAGTTTTTTGTTTTTGTTTTTTTGAGACAGGGTCTCACTATATAATTGAGACTGACCTGGAACTCAGTATTGTAACCCAGGCTGGCCTCGAACTCACAGCGATCCTTCTGCCTCAGCCTCCTGAGTGCTGGGATTACAAGTGTGAGCCACCACGCCCGACTAAATTCCCTTTTTTATATTACCTACAGTCATTGTTTATAGAAAAGAAACATGCCTTGCTTAGGTATTCTCAATTGATGCCTTGCAAAGACTGGACTTTGATGATCAAATGCATTATTTTTTACCATCTGTTGAAGTTACTTTGGTCTGTTGAAAGGGGAAGATGAGTGCAAAAAAGGGAGAACAGAGATTGAAATTATAATCTATGGCAGTGAGGTAATTTTATGCATAGACCAATGCACTCTATAGGTTTATACTTCCAAACAACCATTGCTTTGCCATCACTGATCTCAGGTTTTCTGGTTTTTGTTTATTTTTAACTTTTTAGGGAGTACTTTCTTAACCAAAGGAGTGCTGTTGATTAGTTATAAATCTTGTAAGATTTATGATGACAAAAAAATTTAAATAAAAACCTACTAAGTCTAATTTGGACAGAAAGATGACTGTCTAGTGGATTGCCTTTAGATCGCTATTGGTGACATGCACATTGAGTTAGTCTTCTATGTCAGAGGCATGTTAGTAGTAAGAAAATGAGACAGTTTGGAAGCCCTATTAACTGAGAGTACTAAACTACCATTTATCTACCTAGACAGTTATTTACTAAATTTAGCACACCCAGACAGTAATTTACAAAGTAATACCTGGAAGAAACTGTTAATGACACTTCTCAAGTATCTTGTGTTTTCTGGGAGAATTTGAACTGGCATCTTTAAATTGAATACAGTATCCCATAGGTAGGAACTATTGCTAAATTTGGTTTTTGTGATGGTTTTTGTTGTAGTTTGGGGGAGGGTTAATCCTTAATCCTTCTTATTCCTGTCCTGTTGCATCTTACTTTATTTTATTTTACTTTACTTATATGAATGTTCCACAGTTCAGTCCTGTGGGGTTTCTTCACACTGGGTTCACTTTGTCACCTTGACACATGGAGATGTTTTTGGAGGCCCATTTACATTAGTTTTAGCTGTCTGTTCTTCACTTCCACATCCATGTTTCTACATCTTTTCCTGAGTTTTGGTGAGATCTTTTGACTCAGTGGGGATCAAATAGCTAGCTTCCTGTTGCCTTAAGCTTGTCCTCTCACCTAAATCTGGTTTTCCTTCCTTACTTCCTTAGGTTCTGAAAAGTACTTACTACCCCCTTCCTATGTCTTAAGAATGGCTTTCAGTGCCAGAGCCCTGGGAAAAACCCGGTCAGCTCCTTTCCCTTCACAGTAGAGCATCGCAGTGTAGCTTTGTGGGGTTTTGCCACAACTCCTTTCCCCATGTTGACCCTCACCATTTCCTTGTTCCATACCTGGATTACTACCCTGGTCTTTATGTCCCCTCTTGCCTGCAGTTTCCTTTTTGTTTTAGGCAAGCTGCTCCCTTCTTTTTGAGGCTGATTTCTTTAAGCATCTTTAGGCACTAGTGCTACCTGGAAGATAAAATCTAAATCTTCTAGCATTCAAAACTACTTCTTAAAGCTCCCCCTTTTCAGCTTCCTTTCATAGACTCCTACCATTCCCTTTGTGCCCTTTCTAGGCATTTTTCTTGTTCTGTTCTCTTATCAGGCCGTCCCTCTTCTCTACATTGATTCTTCTAGAATCATTCAATAAAAGAAACCATGCTTCACAAGGAACATTGTGCATAATTTCATTTTATACATTTCAGTAGACAAGCAAGGCTAGTCTGTGTGCTAGAATTTAGTACAATGGTGATTGAAAATTACAGTGAATAGCCAGAACATTTAAATCTATTTTAGTAAAAGACAAGTTTGCATTGATTCTCCTCAAAATATTGCCCCTTAAACACACTTATCCCATTGTACTTGCCACTTTCTGAACCATTTCTAGAAGTCCTCTTGTGAATGTCTTTACCAGGCATGATCAAAATATGGTGAATGCTGCTGCGGAGTGTCATTTAATAGAAAGGGAGTCTTATAAAAACATGAGGTATCCTTATCCCTCATTTACCAGACCGGGTACTGTTCAGCTTTCAGCTCTTCTCCAAAATCAAAACAACCATGGAAGGTAAATGTTTTTAATTGATTCAGAACATTGAGACAAACAGGACAGTGCAACTAAAGAAACTAATAAAAGAGGAGTTGCAAAATTGCTTCAGAAAGTGGCAAGAATGATGGGATAAGTATGTTTGAAGTGAGGAGATGTATTTTAAAGGTGATTAATGGTAATGTGTCTTTTACTGTAATAAGTTTGTTTTTTATTGGTTTGTTTTCCTGGTACTGGGGATTGAACTTAGGACCTCACATTTGTGAGGCAGGAACAGTACCACTGAGCTAAATCCTGGGCAAGTTTGTTTTTAAAATTTAGACACATACCATATTTTCCCATCATGCATCATATAGTGGTTACCTGTGGGGAAGGGACCGCTGACTGAGGAGAAGAAAAGAATGATTGCTGAGAAGGGTCTTGGCTATGTTTAATTTAAGTCTCAATAAAGCAACTAAAGTAATGCCTACCTTCTAAGACTGTGGTGAGGCTTAACTATTGTAATGAATGCAAAGTGCCGAGCACAGTGATTGGTATGTGAGGGAGAACATCTCATCTCCTTTGGATAGGCATAAATTATCAGTCTAAAATTGGGTAGTGCATGTAGCTATATATTTATATATAAATATAAATATTACTGCATCCCCAAGACTTAACATTGCATATAATTTGGCCTTGGAAGTTTGCTGTGTGTGTATTGTGTTCTTCACTTGGCTTTTGTTGCTCCTTGATCTAATGTGGATACTTGGTTTTATTTTTGTTTGTAGTGTAAATGTTTATCAGTAGAAGCAGTGTCAATATGGAATGTACTAGATTAAACAGCTCTCCCCCCAACATTGCACATTTCTAAAAAAAGAATTTTGGATTTTTAAAAAAGGATTTGATACAAGATTTATTTTTCCAAGTTTTCTAGTTAACAGGGAAGCATCCATAAAGGGGACCTATAGGTGGGCATACTACAAATTAGTCTAAGGAAAACTGTCTTAGCAAAGCTATGAAAATGGATTTAAATTATTTTTAGATAAAACATCTTTCAAGATTTCACTTATGCCAGGGATGGCAGTACACGCCTGTAACCCCCAGGACTTGAGAGGCTGAGGAAGGAGGTTCACCATGAGTTTGAGGCCAGCCTGGGCTACATAAGTGAGACCCTGTTTAAAAAAAAGATTGTGCTTAGCAAATGTTTGGGCTGAATCCTGAGGTTCTGCACTTGTAACCAGCTGCCAAAGCTGCTCACACAAAGCCACACTTGGAGCGGTATGGAGTTTGGGATGTGTTCACATTTAGAGATGTGAAGGACAAAACAAGAACTTAACTCATAAAAACCCACCATACAAATTTGGATGGGTAGTGACCTGTGAACCACAGTTATATAAAGATTCCTGAAAGAATCCATTTAAGAAAATATTAACTCTTAAAGTTGTAGTGTTGTGTGATCGTTCTTTTCCTTGTCAGCAGACAAGACTGATGTGTTTTATCAGCTTGTTTATGTTCTTATAAATAATGTATCTTAGTAGAAAGGAAAGAGTCATGAATTCAACTGTAAGTTTTAGGGAAAGAAATTTAGAAATGCCTCAGTCATCTGAATTTACTTCTTTAAAAAACAAAACAAAGCAAAATAAAACAAAAGAATAGCACAAGGACTCGGTGCGTAAAGCTTGACCAAACTGCCATCACTGAGCCCTGTGTCATTTGCAGAACCAATTTTACAACTTTGTGCCTTCCCACCCACTGTAGGTAAATTTCCATTCCCCCTCTCTGAACTCGGGGCTCTTTTATTCCATTGTTCCATTTTGCTTGTCATCTCAACCTGATGAGAGGATGACTTTATACCTGTTAGTCTTAAACCTCTGTCAGCCTATTATTCAAATCATAGAAAATTCCATGTTACAAATAGAAAATGAGGTCTTGACTTGAAGTTGGGAACGGGATTCACTAGGCATTGTCCTCTAGCACCACCACTTGCCATCCTGACATTAGTAGGAAGAACATGGCTTTGCCTTCTGTCTCTTGGGGTGCATTCCTTTTTGTCAGGGGACTGATGTACCAGAGGCACACATTATTCAATACTTAATGAAGATTTTGTAGCACACCGCTCCTCCCTTGAAAAGGCCCTTTCAGCGGGAGAAGGGTGTGTGGGCTGCCAGAGAGAGGAGCTTTAGCATTGGTGAACAAGGCCTCTCACATGCCCCAAGGCTGGCTGTTCTTTCTGTCCCCATGAGCAGAAGATAATTTGAAAAGCTCAAAAGATTCCCTGTAGTGGAGGACTTTCACCAAGGGAAAATGGAGGATTTGGCTTCAACTTTTTAGCTCAGTCTTGCCATTTACATTTCGATTCAGGAGTCTTTGTGTGTACAGTACTATGTTTAAGGGGCTCCAGATGATGAGCTGTCACCTTCAAGTCCTTATCACTTAAGAAAGGTGCATCTCAGACTGATAAAAATGGATCCTAAGAATCTTGCTATCAGAAATGTGCAACTGAATTTTGTAGGTAGTTCGAATAACAAAGGTGTTTTCATGTTCACACTACCCTTTGGTGGTGTTGCTTAGAGAAAAAGAGAATAGGTCCCAGGCCATGTGACCAGAGACTCAACTCATAAAAAATCTGAGTCTTTGTCTATGGTGATAATAGCAGTCCTGCCACAAGCTTACTGTGGTGATTGAAATAATATAAAGACTGGATATTAAGTCATTTATCACATATAAGTATTTGTAAACAGTAGTGTTACAGATTTTTTGCTTTCAGTAAATAGATTCCCCATGTGATTACTCCCTTCTGCCCCCCCTCCATTGCATGTGATTAAATTGGCAGCCAAAAGGTAATCTGTTGCTTACGCTATCCTTAGGGGAGTGGTTTGCTGTTGGCTCACACTTCTGATGTGTGGATGTGAAAGGAGAGGATAGGCCCTCTGTACCTGCTCTTTGGGCTACTGTGCTGTCTTTCAACAAACAAGAAGAGGATGAGAAGGGGGAGTATTAATGATGAGTTATTGTCATGTATATTTGGTACAGTATGAATTATGATTGCTTGTCTTAGTTTTGAAGGGTAGCCTGGTAGTGATAGTGACACTTTGATTGTGAACACTCACTGGACCAGGAACTGAGCTGCTGGCCACCATAGGAATATGTTCTCACTGGACCCACATTAGGTGTTAGTTGCCCTCATTTTATAGTTGAGAAAATAGAGTTAGAAAGCATAAGTAATTTTCCCAAGGTCATGAAACTAGTAACTGGCTGGGATTTGAGCCAAGATCTTGAACTCAAAGCTACACCTTTTCCTACAGTCAGTTTAAAAAGATTTGTTCCTAAGAAATGGAAGAGCCACAAAGGCTAAAGGATAGTTTTCAGAAAGCCCACATTTTCACTGACACTATCAGAGTGCAGAAAGAGTGTCGGGTGGATGAGATTGCTCCTAGTTATAGACCCTAGATTTTGTGTGGACTATTGGAACAAAGGCTCTAGGTTCCTGACAAATAGCACATCCCACTGGAGAGCAAATGAGCCTTTATTTCCTTTTCTTGTAAAGGGGTTATCTTTCATACAAATTAATATTTTGAAACATTTGGCTATAAAACAGGAAGACCTAATCATGCTCCATAACTCCTTATCAGTCTTTATTATCCCTTTGTTGTATGAGGACACTTAAACTGAATGCTTTTATACTTTGACCCCCCAAAAGAAATTATTGATATTTCTATAGGGCGGGCCACTAAAGAAAAGGAAAAAACCTTACATGCTTCCATTGCCAACAGTCCCAAGTTGTGAGATGGATGATATCTTTTTTTTTTTTTAAGTACCTAGGGATTGACCTTGTGCTTGTGAGGCAGGCATAGTGCTGCTGTGCTAAATCTGCAGCCCTAGATGGATAGTATCTTGAAGTGTGGCTTTTATACCTCCTGTATTTATGGCTTTGGTACTTGAAGTGCAGTATGGACCACTGACTTCAGTGTTGCTAGGGAGCCTGTTGGAAGCTCAGACCTCACTCTGTACACACTGAGTCAAAATCTGCATTTTGATAAATCCCCTGTGATTCCTATGCACACTAAAGTATGAGAAGCATTTGTTTATATGGTACTCAACCCCACTTCAAGGTATTGGTTAAGTTTATTGAATGGAAACTTTTTCTTGGCAAAGCCTGTTTCAAGGATAAAATCTTACATTTGTAGAGATAGGCCCTAAAGCATAGAAGTCTCAAGTATAGCTCTTTAGCATTAGGGGTTGTTTTGCCATTTCTAATAAAGCCTGACTTACTTACTCAACTCCTAATCACTCCATCTCAGTTTTCCTTGTTTCTGATGACTTTGTGCTCTGTTTGTAATGTGATGCTTAGTAGGATGCTCCTTTCATTAGTGTATTAGTGTATTAGTATTGTGTGTGGCATATTATTATTGGATTATTAAAGTATAAAAAATAAAAATGCAACAAATATGCTATCTCCTGTAGCATACCATTGAAGCCAAAAGCCCATTAACTGGTTTGGATTATTCAGACAGATCCTCCTCCTACACACCTCTCCTGTGCCTTCTTATGCTCTTTCTGGGAGGAGAGTAAGATGAGCACTTTGGGTGGTGGCACGTTGAATCTTTTCATTTGTTATGTACACATTCTGCTTTCTCAGCAACTGGATTTATAAGTAACCTGGACCTCATTCCTGTCACTTCCTGGCCTTGTAACTATGGGCAAGCAACATGTCTCCTGAACCTCAAGTTTCCTCATCTACAAAATGAAGGAGTTAGATTCCAGCATTTTGTCCTCTCCAGCCAGCTCTTCAGAGACCTCTGCCCACTTCTGCATACACTTCTGACATAGCCCCTTCTCTCTTACTCTACCTTAATTGTGTGGCCTTCTGCCTGCTGCTGCCCCCATGGGCTCCCTGAACAGCATAGACATAATCAGTATGGGACTTTTTAAATTTATTACCTATTAATTCTTCAAGGAGAGAGGTTTTTCATTCAAGGAATCAAGATGAAATTGTGAATTTATATTATTGTGTACTTGATAATTGTACACTTGATCTTACTTAAATAAAAGATACAGTTTTTTAAAAATTACCTCTTTTATGCACCTTTAAGGATAGAGTTTCCTAAATCCCTTCGAAATTCAGAGAAGTTAGGAAATCTTAAATCATTTTGTATTAACAAATTGTGGGTGGCTGTCCTCAAATGAGCTCTTGTCTGAGGGGACCTCATTAGTCAGTATTGTGTAATGGGTACCTTAAAATATCTAACTAAATGTAAATTTTCTCAAAACCAGTAAGTTGAATTTTCACCTGAAGGCCAGCAATACATTTGTGTAAGAAAAGAAGGATATCACAGAAGGAACTGAAGTCCTGAAGTTTTGTTGTATTTGGGTAGATTTTACAGGAAAACTGAAGGTTCTTCATAAAATTAATATGGAAAAAAAATAGCAAGCAGCAAAAACTGAATTTTCTCTTTTCTTTACCTGTAGTATAAATATAACCAGCTCACAGGTTGAGATATCTAGTAGTTTGTATTTCTGGGATATTACCAAGGTTTAAATTTGAATTTGAACTTTATATATTTCTTTCCTGTGCTAGGGATTGAACCTAGGGCTTCGTGAGTACTAGACAAGCACTCTACCACTGAACCACATCCTTAGCCCTGAACTTGACATATATTTAAAGCATACTGACTTTGCTGTGCTGTGTTTTTACATTATCTAAGTAGAGAATAATAATGTCTTGGAATGGTTGTAAGCTGGTGATTTATACCCTTATTGCTGGATTTATATAGGTAACCCAAGGCTCAGTACTTCTTCCCTTGAGTCATAAATTTTAAAATGGTCTCATTGAAAATGCTTCCTTTTCTTCTTGAGGCATAACTGAATTCCAACAGTGTTACGTTTTCTAAGCATAATCACTTTTTAAGGCTTATTGGGTGTTTAATATTATGAATCATGTGCCCCTTTTATGTTTAAAAACAAGAGGGTCAGAAATTACCCCTAAATGCTCCTTTAATGTTTTGTTTCAAGGCCCACCACTACTGTGAAGCAATAATTTAAGGGTTTAGAAAATAAGAGTTGGGAATCATTGAAACTGGAAAAAGTGAGGGACTATTTTAGATCCTTTTTCATTTACTAAAAGTTTCTATGCTAAGACAACCATTCTGGTTTCTCAGAATCTTATGCTCAAGGTGTGTGTGTGTGTGTGTGTGTGTGTGTGTGTGTGTGTGTATCTCCCAACACTCTAGCTCTGAAAGTATTCCTCCAAGAGGAAGGAGAGAACTAGAGATATTCAGAAATATTGTGGAGAAATATAGTTACCAGGGAACACTTCTTGTTTACCCCCCACCCCTTACCAGGGATCAAACTTGGGACCTTGTGCTTGCAAAGCAGGTGTGGTGGCACTGAGCTAAAACCTCCAGCCCTTCTTGTTTAATCTTATTCTGGCTTTCGCTACTGCTTAAAAAGAGAATGTTCTTTATTCTGGATCTTTGAAATAAATATTGGTCAATTAATTTAAAATTTAAACCCCTTCAAAAATATTGTAGGCCTAGTTCATAAAATATTGTATAAAGCAGCTTTCTCTGCATCCTGAGTTTAAGTAGTTGTTATTTTAAAGTTCAGGCCGTCAAATTACTTTGTCTGGAATTTAGTTATCTTTCTTTGTGCTTATAGGAGGCAGAGATGAGATTGGTAGGAGGATTACATGAGATGAAGACTGAACTTTGTTGTGTAGTTTGAAAGAGTAATGTATAGGAAAGACATAGGTAGTGGTGGTAGATAAGCATATATGTGTCAATGGGAGAATTCAACAAGCATAGTGATTTGTTCATTTAATTTACTTGGAGCGTTCAAATTTACAGAGCTGTGGAAAGTTCTAATACTCTGCCACAGTTTAGTTATGTGCTGTACCTGGGAATATGTGACTGGTAAATCATAGGAAGGGGTGAGGATTGGGAGTTAAGAGTTTTGAGTAATACTGTACCAACCTTTGCCACTAGTTTGTGTTTACTGAAAATTAAGTTTTGACAGAAGACTTGGTTTTATAATAGAGTAATTGAGAATGTAACACCCAGAAATGTTTATTATGATTTTCACTTAAGGTAAAAATGTTTTTTGTTGTTGTTTTTTTTTGTACTGGGGATCAAACTTAGGATCTTGAGCTTGTGAGGCAGATGGAACCACTGAGCTAAATCCTCGGCCCTTCAGGTAAAAATATGTAATGGAACCTCTTACCAAAAATAGAATTTCATAAATCACTGAATGAAAAAATACCCTTTATCAGGTTTTTTCACTCTGAGATGCACTCAGGGAATGGTATTTAGTATTTTATTTTATTTTTTCAGGAAAGTGATGTTTCTTTTAGAGCTTTTCAATAGATCAAAAGCTGACCATTGAGGATGGAAAAGTATCTTGAGTATCAAATTTGGATTTCCACAATAGCAATCACATCGAGAATATGCAGAGACTTTTCTCACTGTATCCCCTTTGTATTCAGCCAGCCAGTATATACCAAATGTTTCATACATGCCAGACTCCAATCTGAGATCTGGAGAAAAGTCTGTGTGGTGTTCACAATCCCAGAAACAGGGATAATTAATAATTAAGTAGTATAAAAGTAAGTCATGGTAATAAATGCTTCAGGAAATATGTTAAGCAGTGAAAAGACACTAAATTCTGTGGTGCCTTCATTGGGGTAACATTTAAGCAAAAATCTCAAAGGTGAGATCTTCTTTTAAATTTGCATCATGTACTTAACCAAATGTTATCAAGGAAAACACGATATCTTGTTTGACTATATTGTGCCATTTTATTCATATATAGTGGGGCCATAATGAAGTGTTTTGAGCAAAAAGATGGAGGAACTGTGGCTCAATACAAAGTTCAAAGGCTTTGTGTTGAGGAAAATGCTAGTTTCAGTTTCATATAGTTTCATATTGAAGGTTTTCACCAGGTGAGATAGAATCTCTTACTGAAGAACAAACCATTCCATAATGTAGTGGCTTAAGCAACATAGGCACTATTCCATAATTTCTGTAGGTCTAGAGTGCTGGCCCAGCTCGCTTTGGTATCTGGAAGGAAAGAGGTGACTCAGAGTCTGAATTCAGAGACTTTAGAGGCTCTCTGCCCCATCAGATCGCTCAGCCACTGTGTAACGCATGACCCTAAACTAAAAGTTTGACCTCGAAATCGTGGAGACAGGAGGTACATTTCTTCCTACTGCTGGAAGGAAAATAGGAGCTGATTTCTTGACTTTTCCATTCATTTGTTCCATTAAACTATAACACCCATTGCAGGGAAATGAGAGTTACCCAAAATGAAAAAGTAATTACGGAGCAGGTGTCTTTTCAGTCTTGGCTGTAGCTCTGCAGATTGTTGCTTCCATTGCCCTCTACTCTGCCATCCTTTCTTAACAGCTCTCTTGGGTGCTCTACCTGATTGGCCAGCTGGGGAGGACGGAACTAGGATTTCTGTTCCAGGCCTCTGACTGACTGCCTTCCAATGATGTCCAAGTCACCCTCTCTACTGCTGGATGTCTCAGGCCTTCATATATCGATCAGATTTTTTTCCCCTTCATTTGGTTTGCAGTTTACCCCTTTTGACTGACTCTTGCTATTGATCTTTTCTTCTTTTGTGAGGCTTATCGTCTCCCTCTGAGCTGTTGTCTTCTTGGGCTTAGCTCGGTTGTGATGTGTTCAGAAGTTTGGACCCATCTAACTAGAAACTGTGCACATCACGGTCCTTTTTCACTGGCAAGCTACCAACTTGCCTTCTCCAAAGTGTGTATGCCTTCATATTTGTTAGTATTCCCCCATCTTGCTTTGTACTTTTGCACAGGAAGGGTCTCTTTCTCGGTTGATTTCCCTCTCTGCTTGAGACTGCTAGCCCAGGCCTCATCTCCTCAGATGTCTTCCAGAACCTAAGCATTATGGTTTTTTAATACCTGGTACCTTTAAAGCCAGAAACGGGGAGAGGGGAAGGATAAAAGGAAGAAGAGAATGGACATTAAATAGAGGATTTGTCAACCATTTTATAAAGTGGAAGTTTTATTGAAAAATGGATTTGGTCAGTTTAGTATTTTTATAAATCTAATGCTGTGCCAGGCAAAAGTTTAGTTAAATTAAGTAGCCTCTTAACACCAGTATTTAAAAAAAAAAAAAATCAAAGGAGCTGCACTGTACAGAGGCAGTGGCACCTCTGTATGTGTTAAGCTCTGGCCTTTGAGGCTCTTGAGACAACCTGTGCTGTAGAGAAGAAAAAGTGCATGGGATCTGTTGAAAATTTGAGTTGATTCTGTTTTGGGTTCATCTTTGGCATTTCAGTGGATCTGGTTGTGAGTTTCTTTTGCATAGTTAGTTTGGTGTTAATCAGTAGGTGGAGCAGCTAGTATCTGTCCTGCAGAGCTTTTTGTTTTATTTTTACTGATACATGAGCATTTAACCCAGAGCCTTCACACTGAGCTACATCCCCAGCAGAGCCCCCCCCCAACCCCCAGACAGGTTCTCTCTGAGATGTTAAATTGTCCAGGCTGGGCTTCCAGAGTGCTGGGATTAAAGGCATGTGCCTCTATACCTGGCTGTCCTGCAGAATATTCTTAGTCCTTCTATTTCTTCAGATAAGGTTGGATTATTAAGAAGAGCTCCTGATTCTTATCTCAGAGATACATGAAGAAGTTGAGAAGTGTTTGGAAATCATCAGTTAAATAGACACTGGGTAGCAGAGAGACACTATAGCAGGTCACTGAGCTGATGAATGACACCAGGTAGAGCAGCAGCCTTGGCTGCTGACACAGCACAATCTCTATCTGATGTCTCCTTCCATCTGCAGCATATTAAAATCAAAGGAAAGACAATCTCTCTTTCTCTGGGTACTTTGATGTGATAATAACCTCTCTGAAACTTTACTAACTTTAGAAAAGGGTTATTTTGGAAAGAAAGCTCTTTTGGGGACAGTGGCTTTCTGGAGTCTTCATGTAAGAAGGAAACAAAGAATTGGGTTGTCTCTATTGGTGACATTTAGACCATGGAATACATTTCCTTTTGTTTGCACCCTTTGGCTTGGAGGCTATTAGATGTTACGTCTAAACCAATCTCTTGTTATATGAAAATGGGTTTTTGTTTATTGGAGTGGGGGGGGTCTCTTGGTCCCTGTACTGGAATAGTTATTCTTAGACAGAAATGATGACGTTTTAATGTTGAATATAGAACTTGCTTTCAGGGTTGAAAAATAATCCTTTTGTTACTGGAAGAAGTTGGTAGTGGCCATAGGTAGTAGAGGGGATTAGATGAGAGGCTGCCTTACTGCACATTGGGAGACTTTGATCGAAACTCATTTTTTGTTGCACTTTGTGGCAAGAGGAGTAAGGCTTTGATAACTCTTCAAGTGACTGTACTCCTACCTGTTTCCTCATATTGTTGTTTCCAAGCATCCCTTAAACATCTGCTGCTTCTGGTCCTGCTCAGTCTAGCCTGAGTGACCAATGCCAGGAGTCTGACAGCTCTTCCTGTCTTGAATCATGCCAGCCTAGAATAGCTGGGCTCTGCACATGGAACAGGGGGACTCCTGAAAACTGTCCGAATGTTGACATGCAGAAGCTCACTTCCTCTTTCTCAGCCCCCAGAAGGGGAGGTACTGTGGTGGCTTTGGTTTGTTCTCATGGATTCTGTTAATCTATTCTGATTTATTTAGGAGATGGCAGCATTTATTATTTGACTTATGTTACTGGTTAATTAACCAAATGTTTCATTTTTACAAATTGAACATGGAGAGGAGTAACAAAGACCAAATATTTAAAACACAGATCTTTGAGTTTTACTTTGAAATAGATTTTATTTTGCAGCAACTTTCGGTTTTAGGGATACTTAAATATTGTGTCCATTAGCAAGTTTTAAATTTTAATTAAAATAGAAATGCAAATTATTTCTAAAAATATAGACAGTTTTTTTCATTGTTTATTGGTACATTTCAGGTATACAATACAGTTACATTCATCATTGGGATCTTGTACATTTACATGATGTATTTTGGTTCTTACGTTTTCCCCATTCCCCTGCCCTCCCTTCACCGCCCCCCTCTTCCCTGTTCACAAAGACTTTGTTTCCATTTGAGATTTTTTTTTAATTCCACATCATCATTGGTAAGGAAGGCTTAACTTGGGAAGAAAATGAAAATTTTGTGCCAGTCTTTTCTTTCATATTGGCAACAGTGGATTGAATTACATTAAAGTGTTCATGAGAACAAAAACATATGAGATTTTTAAATACACATCTTGCAGCCCTTTCTTATTTTTAATTGACACATAAAATTGTGCTTGTATTTAGGTATTATGGGTATCTATACTTGTATATATTATATAATCAAATCAGGATAAGCATATCTGTCTTCACAAACATTTACTGTTTTTGTGTGGTGAAAATATTCAATTTTTCTAGCTTTTTTGGAACGCATAGTATATTATCTATAGTCAACCCACAATGCAACAGAACACCACAATTTATTTCTCCTTTTTAAGTGTAACTTAGTATCCCTTGACCAGTCCTAACTGACTCTTCTGACAAGCAGTAGTCTTTCAATTTCTGTGAGATAAACTGTTTTAGATTCTACATATGAGTGAGATCATATAGTATTTGTCTCTATGCCAGGCTTATCCCATATATAATAGCATGTTCTCCAGTTCCCATCCATGTTGTCAAAAATGACAGGATTTGATCCTTTGTATGGTTAAATAATACTCCACTAGGTATACACACACAATGGTTGTATTATCCATCCGTCAGTTGACACATGCTGTGCTATGTAGTTCAGACTGGCCTTGAACTCACTATGTAACCCAGGTTAGGCTTGCATTTCCATCAGTCGTCCTGTATCAGCCTCTTCAGTTCTAGGATTGCAGGCAGCTATTTCCACATCAGGCTGTTTGCATTTCTTGGCTATTGTGAATAGTGCCTCTTGCAGTAGTTTCTTGATAATCTGTCATATGGACATTGGGCCGCAGTGGCACTTCCAAAGCACTTGTGTTGACACTATCTATATTGATTTTGTAAGTGATCTGCCCCTTGTTCTTCCAAAAAAAGGCTCCATTTCTACTCATTCTAGTTCTTCACAGAAGATTTGGTTGAGAATTGTTGTGATTAAGCTGGGGCAGTCTTATCAGTATGGGTTGAGGAGCTCATATAGATACAGAAAAAGTTCTACTGTTCCCCCCTTCAGGTGGGGTCACCTTAGGGCAGTGATGATGAAACCTTTAAAGCTTTCAATGATACAAACAACCTGAGTGCCATAGGTTCACCACTGTCTTAGAGCGGCTTTGATTAGGAGTATATTCTCCCCTAA
The DNA here is from genome assembly GCF_012274545.1 of Fukomys damarensis. Lineage (NCBI taxonomy): Eukaryota > Metazoa > Chordata > Mammalia > Rodentia > Bathyergidae > Fukomys > Fukomys damarensis. Next base: position 44,083,752 of record NW_022900950.1, on the reverse strand, counting down.
ATATTTACATGCTGTGTATCAAGGATGAAGATATATTACAAAGCTTTAATTTTTTCCCCTGAATTTTGTATTTATTTCTGTATGTGATGATTGTGGAAGTTTAATCACCCCTATTTTCTTTTTCTTTTCTTTTCTTTTGCCTGTTTCATGGAAAAGGGAAAGATAGAATTTTGTTTAACTTGGGACGTCATGTGACTTACTCAGATTAAGGTGAATCAAGACTTGTCAGTGAAAGCAGAGTGTTCCGTTTTGTAGATACACCTAACCTTTCTGAGTGTATGGTTCTGGGAATTGCGTCTCTCTGAGGAGCACTCTTGATCATTTGGATAGGAAAGATGAGACACAAACACTTCTACCTCACAGTTTCTGTATGTTAAATGGACATTTATTTAAATATAGTGTTCTTTTTGCCCAAACGCCTAATCTTGTATTGAGTTCAATCTTTGATATTCCTATTATAACACAGATGTCAGGATGTAGAACATAAGGCAGTGCTGTATACTCTGTATTCTATAATTTGAAAAGCACCTCTCTATACTAAAAAAGTTAGTACATTGGTTCTCTTTCATTTGAAGACTGGTTTACCCCTAGGGAGTCAAATCACATAGAGGCAGAGACCCATTTGTATCACCCTGCCATTTTGAAAGACAGGGAAAGGATACTGTAATGTGAGAGACAGAACTTTAATTTGATGAGTTTTATTATTAGTGAAGACTTCTGTTTCCTTTTCTTTTGCACACCATTTGGTAGAATTGCAAAGGAATGGAAGGAGGACAGCACATCCTAGTTAACAGGCAGTGACGGCAGACATTGAGGCACACAAGATACGTAAGATGCTCCTATATTAAGGCATTATCTCTCCAGGTGCTTAAAGCAGACTTGGGTTTTGTCTAGGGACAAAAGGACTGCTGTGAACCATGCTAGTGGTCATTGTGGCCAACACTAGCTTCTCTCTATTATAGAGCCTTTCTTATAGAAAAAAGATCAACCAAGGGTATCCAGCCTTAGGTGATAAATTAAATTTGGATAAATCTTTTTTTTTTTTTTAATTTGTATTTGAAGGGGAAGACTAAGACTCTTTGTGTAGGTACCAGTTTAGTTTATTTGGACTTTCACTCATCATTATGTTCTTTTCTCGTATAGATGATTGATCCCTCAGTGCTTGTCAATACCTGTTTTGACCTGTGATCTTCTTTGCTCCTTTGTTCTTTGTTTGGAGCCCTTCCCAGGCAAAGGAGGTTAAGCAGGTACATGTGCCTTCGAGATGAAGGCGGTGGGGAAAAATTTGGAATAATGAGCCCTCTGACTTTTGATTCAGCAATTTAACATGGATGCAGTAGGTGGAGTTATTCTTGGAGCCCCCGTTTGAAGATTGTTGTGCAGAAACCCATCTGTGCTGCTGGTTGCCAACATTCCTGGTACAAATATTGTCATTTGCTCTTGAGGCAATCTGCTGTTTCAGCCTTAGATGTAGTTTTTAATGTGCTGGGCAACATAACAGAAGAAAAATATCTTAAGTGGTGGTATAATCTTCAGTTTAAAAACACTTCAGCAATGTTGCCAGTGGAGGATTGTTCAATGTGTCTCCTTTCCATGGCTGTAAACATAATCTAAATTTATTTTTTCCTACTTGCCTGAGCCTTGGTTCCCGTTTGCTCACTCTGCATGTCAGTCATGTCTGCATCCGTTGAAAGAGAGATAGCCTTTGTGTCCAGAAAGGCTTACATAATATTTCTTTAAAGGCTTAGCGTTCTATATTCATTTTGTTGATTTAACACACACACACACACACACACACACACCTGGGTAGTTTGCTCAAAAATTATTTGGTGTATGAGTGTGGAGGCAGGCTACTTTACAAAGAAAGTGGTTTATTTGGCTCACAGTTTTGGAGGCTCAAACTCTATGTAGTATACTGTAAGATCTGGCACAGGCCCCCCTTGGTTGCAGTGCATTGGGGTGGAAGCACATGTATCTGTATAGTCCATCTTCCTCTCCTTAAAAAGCCACTAAGAGTCATTTCCCAAAGACCCACCTTTAAACACCATAGTTGGATTAAGTTTCCACTATTAATGTAAGACTTTGGGGATTAAACTCATGCATGAGTTTGGGGGGCACAAACCATATTGGAACCATAGTTCTTGGTTACAAAAGTTGTCAAACATGATGCTACACAACCATTTTTCATCCAGCATCCTTACCTCTCCCAAGTCAGGAAAGCTATATTTGTATGGAGGCTGCCCAGCAGCTTGGTAATCTGTGTAGAATGAGTGCTCCCTTGGGGGTACTAGGTCTCTTCAGAAGACTTGGGGAATGGATTTATGCCACCACCTGGGGAGGGGTTATCATTAAGCCGTTCTTAGAGAAAATATACCCTATAGGAAATAACATATTTCTTTCTGATTCAATGGCCTTTTCATTTTCTTTTTAGACTGACACATAGAGATTTTACAGCATGACTCAATATACACATGTACACATAAAACCCAGTTTTATAAAATAGTACTGTACTTAGCCATTTATGTGAATCAGTGTAAAGAAAAATGCTGGTCTCAAGTCTAAATTCATACTACTACAATACTTTTGTGAAATGTGATATAGTATAGTCCTAGTATGAGGGCTTTCTCATATTATTTCAAGACCTTCAGGTCCTGACAATATCCCTGAAGTTAGGGGAGAGGTAGATGCATCCATATATGGAAGATGAGCCCACAGGGTAGAAGGAAGTAGTTCAAAGTTTTCTTGGAAAAACACTGAAGGATTTAGTGACATAGACACTCTCTGGATTAGTCTCAAAACACAGATCTAGTTAAAATTATATACTAATCAAAACAGATTCTCAAGATGTATTTCTCAAGTCTTGATGATGTGATAGGCTGGCCAAGGATGTAGCCTGACACTTAGATTTTGTATCCAGCTATTGAGAGCAGGCAGCTTTTGGGTTGGGTAACTTTTCTGGATGAAGTTTCAATGTCTTTTCTTTTCAGATTAACCTGAGTTAGGCTTACCTGACCTACACTTAGCTGCCTTGCAGAAGCTTTGATCCAATGAAATTATACTGTACTTCGCATTTCCTCAGAGCAAATATGAGTCCTACTTCTTGAAGTCAGTAAAAGAATTTTAGGTGATGTCATTGTTTGATAAAACAAAATATTACCCTTTCTTGCTCTATAGAACTAGACCAATTGAAGCAGGACTGAGATGTGATAGAGCTGTCCTCTGGATAGTTCTCTCTCACCAAGGTCTTGATGTGCCTATTGGTATATGGAGCAGTAATCTTTCAGAACTCTATTGTGAACTTGGCTCTTTGTGAGCTCAAAGCAAATAACTATCTATTAAAGGGGAAAGCAGGGGAGAAAAATTCCAGGAAATTGAAAGGTGAGGTTGGCATTCCTAATTCACCAATGCCATTTCTGTTTTTATTTCTGAAAAACAGTGATGCCTTAAAAATTGGTTCTAATAAGGAGCCAATAAGGTTATCTATAAAATGTTAAGATTATGTTTTTTTAAAGACATAATTTCTTAAACACCTAATGAATTGCCTTTGTTTGGTGTTCATAACATAGAGTACCCCTAACTTAGTGTTTTTGCCTTCCACATAAATTAGTTTTAGGAATATGCTGGAACTTCATCCTTTTTTTGTTGAATCAGAATCTGTATGGATTAGCATGATTGATTTCTTTTTCTTTTTCCTTTTCATTTTCATGTTTTTGGAGATTGAACCCAGGGCTTCATATGTGAGGCAACTGCCCTACTCTACCCCTGAGTTACATCCCCAGCCCAACCTGATGACTTTTCGTAGACTACTAGAACTGGAAAGCATAGTGAACATGAAGCAATTTCAGCTGTTCACAATCCTGGGGTATTATAACTATTTTAAGACAGATTCGTGTGTTCCACTGCATCCTTATTGAATGCTAATATCTGAAGCATTCTAGAAGGTTCTAACCATCAGCCAGGAGTGATAAACACTCATCACTCCAGGATGGTACATTGATGTGTGCTTGGTTATTGGGCCAGTTAATAGCAGAACAAGACATTTTCTTCTTTTTTTTTTTTTTGTCTGGTAGCTGGGATCAAACTCAGGACCTTGTGCTTGCAAGGCAGGTGGCAGCACCACTGAGCTAAATTCCTGGCTCAAGAAATTTTATTCTTACTGAGGATGTTGCTCAGCTGGTGCAATATTTGTGTAGCATGCTGTAGATTTGAATATCTCAAGACACTGGGTAGGTGGGCAGAAGGAGTTTCATGATGTGTAAACAAGGTCCCTGTCTCAGAGTTAGGTGGATTGTTATCAGCTTTTCTCAAAGGATGAGCTTGGGATATAGTATTAAAATCATCTGGGGAGCATTTTTCAAGCCATATGCTATGCTACACCAGCTATCAGACATGTGCCTATATGTTGCCATCAAACAGTATAGGGAGCCAGCTCCTGTTTGACCTTCTCTTACAACTTTATAAAATATTTGAACTTCCAGAAAGGCTGAGAGGCTAGTATAATTTGTATCCTACCTTCCAGTTTTGAAACATACCACCCATCTTGTTATAAATGGCCACCTTATCTTCCCAGAGGCAGCCCCCTAATAGCAGAATTGGTAACCTGGCGAGTACCTTTCCTGCCAGAATCCTTCCCCATGGCTGGGCTGATAGAGGCTGGTCCGTTGACTTTGTGTAGGATTATCTTTCCTTTTTGTTAACTTTACCTAAGTGTTATCATTTACAGTTACCATTTATTGATATCATTTTGCAGATTAGTTTTCTTTTAAAAATCAGCATTATGTTTTTGAGATTTACCCTTGGTTGTTACATGACCTAACATAACATAGCCCATACTTTACAGTAAGAGTAGGAAATTGAAGCCAGACACCTTAAAAACCTTCTTAATGGAAAAATACAAGAAAAAGTTGGTGGGAAAGTTTCTGTTGAATTTTTTTTTCCAGCTTTAATTGAGCTTATTGGTACATTTTAGGGATACAGTACAGTTACATTCATTGTTGGGATCTTGTACCTCTACATGACAAGTCTTGATTCTCATTTTTTCCCCTTACCCCTGCCCTCCCTTCACCCCCTCCTCCTCTGTTGAATTTTTAATATGAGCATTGTCATTTATGAGAGAGTAGTTGATTTGAATTCTGCATTACTTTGAATAGCCCAATGTTAACTTAATGAGAATTAATTGCTTGTTGTAAGAAAAGTTAATTGTTTCCATTTTACTATGGAAGTAGTTGATGCATTTTAGTATGAACAGGTGAAAGTTGGGATACGTGGCATAAAACAGGAAGCAGATGGGGGCTAATTAAAGTTCTGTTGATGATAAAAGGATGGCTGATCAAGGAGCAGCTGGTTTCCTGATTTAAACACAAATTTGTACTGTAGTATGAGGGCAGCCCTCTGCAAGTTCTCTGCCTCTCAAATGTAAAGGCATGTGTTTCAGCAACAAATGTGAAGACTGTTGGGGCTTTCTTTGTATTCACTTTTTGTTTTCAAACAGTATCTTTTCAGGGTTTATCTAGGAAAAAGAAAGGAATCACAAAACCTGGCCAAGCTTTCCAGCCAAGGTTTGCGGATACCTGTTATGTTCCTGAAAAACTGAAAGCCCTTCTTCAAGAAAGTGCCCAGATGTTTGGCTTAATTTTGTATTTTATCTTATTTATCCCTATTCCCTCTTCCCTGTTCTTTTTTTTTCTTTTTCTTTTTCTTTTTTTTTTTTTTTACTGGGGATCAAACTCTGATTCTTGTGCTTGTGAAGCAGGTGGTGAAACCACTGAGCCAAATTACCAGCCCTCTGTTCCCTGTTCTTGTGTAAAAATTGTTGGTGCCCTGGCCCTAACCCAAGAAGGCTGTGTCCTTTTAGCCTAAATGCAAGATAGAAATGTGCACAGGTAGTGCTGAGAGGTGCTCTGGAAACTTTCTTGGGGCCTCACCTTGTTTTGATGTGTCTGAGTTTCTGGCTTTGAGAAGTCAAGGACTTCTGTACTTTGCTCAGTTGTGATTATGTGACTTTTGCCATTAAATGACGCATCTTTTGTTTCTACTACTAATAATGGGTTGCATAAATACTAAGAACATGTGCCTTGCTCTGCATGTGTTTTTCCTGAAATGCATAACAACAGTGGGTTCTCCTGTCATGTGCAGGGGAGGTGACATGAGGGCAGATGACATTTGCATCACCCAGAGTTGGGGCATGGGCCCAAGTTTGAGATTTGTGTCACTAGTGTCTTGTATTTGTAAGTGCTTTGTAGGATTAATCCTTATAAAAATCTTTTGTGTTGACAGCTTTTCTCCCCATTTTTCTGAGGGAGATTGACGCCTGGAGAGGTAAAAGTAACTCAGACAGGACCACATGTTTGCCAACTGCCAGGACTGGGTCTAGTGTCCCAAATATATCTGACAAAGTCACATTCCTCAGCACTATACTAATTTTGGGTAAAAACACTTATTTTGTTTTTGCCTCTTACTACTTAAAGGAAAGACCTCTTGAATAGCTTACTTAGAAAAATAAAAATCTTAGCATATAGTTTGTAAACTGCAGATTCTTATTTGGTTATGCAAGTATGCATCTGTGTATTTATTTCACTTAGATATATCCCACTTGGTGTGGACTTAATATTTCTTTTAGAGTAAAACGCATGGTTTTTGTGTGCTGCCCCAGTGTAGCTTTATTCTGCATATTAAAAGTATGCACACACTTTCTTCCGCAGCAGTGGTAAAAAATACAAGAAACAAAGGTAAATTACAAAGTGATAATTTCCATTACATTCAGCATTTAGAGGCAGTTGTCATATTCATCAAGATGGCCTTGTAAAACAAATGACTGTATGGAACTCCTATGAGAACTATCACTGATTTTAGTTACAGACGGTGGGGAGCAGAAGTTTTGAGGATGTCATGATTGACATTCATGATCAAATATTTTGTAGAAATTTTCCAATCCTAAAGGCTGCCTTTGCCCAATTGGGTTTTACACATCCTTCTGGTACCTAGTTACACTAGTGGGATAAAGCCTGTGTGCAGGTGACTCCTCACCCTCCAGGTTCAATTTCCATTGTTGAAGCTGTCCATAAGTTTATGTTATAGTTCTAATTGTGAGGAGTGGTGTCTTTGCCCTGGGAGAAGTCTGTATATTCTTTTTTTTTTTTTTTTTTTTTTTTTTTTTTTTTTTTTCATTTTCTTGTCTTAGCCAACCTAAAACACTCTTCTGTCCTCTTCTTCTTTCTTCTTGTTGTTTCTTTGCCTCTTGTGTCTGGCTTTTCTTTCTATCTTCTCTCAGGAGCATTTTAAGAAGATGGAAGAGGTTTACTCTATTCTTCCCTTGTAGTTCTGTATTTTATATTATTGAAAAGACTGATTGACTGTCACTGTCTGGTATTTGGGAAAGAGAGGTTGACAGAAGATTCTGCTTCATACTGAACAATCTGACTTGGCTTGGATTGTGCTTGTCTCCTGTCATCAAGGGGCAAGAAAAATTATTTTGTCATTTCTGACTGAGTGCCTAGGCTTTCTGAGGCACCAAGAATAGTGGTAGGAAGATTGGGCAGTTCTGAGTCTTTTGATTAGAGTCCTCCCACCTCAACCCCTACCCTATTCTGGACATACTCATAACATCGCACAAATACATACTATTTTATACTTAGTGAAGCAGTTGTATCTGTTAGGGCAGCTGTGTCTATTAAAAGGCAGGCGGGTCAGCCATTATTTTTCCATTTTATAAACAAGCAGATGCATACAAGATAATAAAATTTGTTTAGAGTTATACACAGGAGGATAAAGTCTATCATTTTGTCATCAGACTATCATTTTCCAAAGTGTATGCCATTGATCATTGGCTTCACAATATAACAAGTCAAGAAACATAGAGAAGTGTAACATGCATTGTGAATGGATGTGTGTGTGTGTGTTTGTGCTCGTGCATGCTCATGTATGTATGTGCAGGTTATCTCACCCACACAACAAAATGTCTAGGTTAATAGAGGGTTTTGTTTTCCTTATTTTGTGTAAAACACAAAGGTAGTTTATGAAAGACTGTAAAACGCCTTGCAGTTAAGAATACTCTTTTTCTGTGCTCTAATATGTTTTCTCTGAATTATTTTTACCCCAAAAAGGAACTGCACAAATTGAAGAGTTCTTTGCCAGGCCACAGTATGTTGTTTTGTCCTGGAATTACCTGGAGGAGATAGAGACCTTTGTGTTTAGAAGAACATGTGTTCTTTGGGGAAACTGGACCAGAGAGTTCAGAGGATGCTATTAGATGAGCAGTGGTTGGAGATGCTTTGACAATTAAGTCTAGCCTGGAGATGAGGTTGGTTGAGAGGCTGGCTGCAGGGAATCCTTGTCTTGTTACTCAGCATTATGTCTCTGGTATTTCATACCAAGGGGGATTTTTTTTTTTTTAACAACACACATAAGTTCCCAGTCTACATGATCAGTATTCTAGGATTATTTGTCAAGTGGGTTTGATAAAGATCTGTAAATTGTAGCATCAAATAACAGGTGCAGTGTTTGGCACTTTTCATTGAATAGAAAAGATAGCTGAACTCAGAACAGGGGAGGATGTTGTTCTATATCTTGGTGTGGTGTTTGACAAGGCACATTTTTTTTTGGTGAGGTCTTCTGCATCAACACCCCTTCCACCGCCTTTCTTTAATATTTAATATTCACCTTTGCTTGGAATTGGTGCTCTAAGTTGTGTGTCAGTGGATAAGTAGAGTGGGAAGAGAATGATAAAGGTGTCAGTGACAGACTTTGCACATCTCTCATGAATCAACTGCTTCCTCTAAGCACAAGTAGAACTGTAACACAACTCTTTTATTTTGAGGGGAGTTTATTCCAGGCAGCAGAAGCAATAGATTACTTGGCATTGCAATCTTAAACTAATACAGTAAGTCTAACATCTTAGAACTGATTATGGGTGTCACACTCAAGCTACTCCACACATTCCTCCTTTACCTGGACTTAGCTGCTTTTCATTCAACTGCTAGACTCTGACCTAGGTTTTGAAAAATATTTGAACTGTTGATATTTCTTGGTTGTATAGTAACTTCTAGGCATGGTTGAAAATTACGTAGCACTAACTTGTTCTGCAAAAGGAAGCATTTAGAGGCTGGGGCATCTGATGGTGGAAGAAGAAGAAGGGTGGATAGCCTCTGCTGAGGAAAGTTTATACCATAGTCACCTTACAAATACTAATAGCCAGTACTCACTGGGCATTTTGCATACACTGGAAACTTAATGTTCTTTCTTACAAGTGAGAAACCAAGACCCAAAGATTGCAAGATGCTCATCCAAGGCTACTCAGGCATGCAAAGTGTTGGCCAGATTTTAACTAGACCTGTCTCGTTCTAGAACCATGTAGTATGCCTGGCAATTTTAAAATTCATTTTTGTTCCAACATCAAGAATTTCTTTCCCTTTTTATTTAGCAATCTCAAAGTCTGTCCCAATTCCAGTTTAGGGTCTTTTTTGTCTTGTTTTGAGAATGCTCCACCTGACATTTTTGTGTTGTCAGCCTTTCATACATATAAGATTGTCAGGAGAAAGTACCTTGATTCCTCTGTTCCCGCAGTACTAGTATTCATCAGGGACTAATTTAATGCCTGCTGGATGAAATTGTATTTACCAGAATGGATTTGACTACATCTACAAATCTTAATGTATATTATTGAAATATGAATGGAAATTAATTTCTGAAATTGTCAATTGAAATAGTTTACATTAGATTCATTTAGGTTTTGCTCACATTCTTAGTTAACTTTGGGTAGATTTCTCAGTGGTACACATGAAGGTAGAAGTTTATCTTTGGTTTGTATTCCCAATAAAAATGACCCACTCATTGTCCTCTGAGATTGTACCTCTGGATTTGTTAGACTACCCGCTCCCTCTGGCCTCACAAGCAGTGTTTTCTTTGGCTCTAGTCTGGGTAAAGCAACCAGATAGGTTCTGTTCTATCCCTGATTCTTGTTCTTCAGTCAGTTGTCTTCATAATTAAGCAAGTAGTCCATCCTAGAAAACTCGTAAAAGAAGATAAATTTTGGAAATGGGCGTGGTGGGTACACATTTGTAACCCCTGGGCAATTTAGTAAGATATTGTCCTAAAACAAACAAACAAACAAACAAAGAAACGGGAGAGGGGAGATGGGTTGAAGATGTGGCATACTGCCCTAGGTTTAATCTGCACTACCCTAGGGAGGGATACTTGTTTTGCTTGATGTGCTCCTTGATTTGTGGTTACTTGCAAAATTAAAATGCTTATTCAATATATTGGTATCTGTCTTCACTATTGGGTAGACTTCAAAATAATTAAAACATAAAACTCCTTTTGATGATGGGTGGGTCCCCCTGAAGATTCTTCAGTTTTGTTCCATCACTAACAATTCTTCCCTGTCCATTACTGTCTTAAAGGTTTGTCAGAACATGACCAAATTACCTACCTCAGTAATAAAAATAACAAGATGGGATACCAAATATACATGTTGGTTTAGAGAAAAGTCATCTTTGAGAGGAGTTGGAATCTGCTAATGTCTTAGTTACGTAGCTGCAAGTCAGCACTTTCTTCTAGGAAATCTTGGCATTTTGTTCTCGAATATTATGAATTTCTTGAAGAATTCTCTCATATACTTGAAATTTCTAGCATTCTTTGCATTTATAATATGCTTTGTATTTTCTAAACATGTACTCATTTACTCTTTAATTGCAGATTAGTGCTTAGGTACCAGGCCATCATACAACTCAGATTCATGTGTGCATGCGCGCAGTTGATTCAACCTGGATGTGAATATACAAGCCCTTTCTAATGAACCTTATTGGCAAATGTATAATTTTAAGAGAAGTGAAGAAAGGCACTCACATGTGTGTATGAGTCACACACATATATAGTTGTGAAGAACTATTACCATAGTTCAGAATATCTTTGAATGTAGTAGCTTAGGAGAGATTTTTTAAAAAATATTGTACAATGTACAAGATTCTAGCCACAACAGAAGCTATTCCATTTCCTTTCAGAGGAAATTCAAAGTGAAAACACCAAAAACTGAAGCTCCAAAGAATAGTTTAAGGTGAACCATTGCTAATTACCAGCTTGTGTGAAGCTTTCTAATTTTCTCAGGTTTGAGTCATCCTAAGAAATGGTTCATTTGACCATTCATTCATTCTTCCTTTGCTAGTTTCCCTCTAGCCTTTTAAGGTTGAGCTACTATACAGAATTCTCTTTATTTTTTTTAACCTTAGACAACAAATGTGTATGTAACCAGTGCATTTTAAAGAGATCAACACCTTCCTAAAAATGATATTACTAACTTCTAGAAGCAGCTTTAAGGTTTTTTATCTTTAGAGATTTATAAAGGTGGTCTTGTACCCTTAATTCATGATTATAATATTGTTCATTTTTTCAAAAAGATAGGTATTCAAACTGAAGTGTTAAAGTAAAAAGTTTTAGGAAAACTGGCCAAATTGTAAGGCTTGCCAGTTACTTACATGGATGCCCTCATATGGTTTACCTGAAATTCTTTTTGTCCCATCTGAAATTCTTCCTTTTTCTTTCTCCCTAGAACCCTAAGAATTCACAGTGGGATGTGGCCCATCATCTAAATCTGGCCTGGGGTGTATTCAACAATGGAGCCTTCCTGGGTTGGCTTAGCTCAGACATAGTCTTGGAGAAGCACTTTTTCCTGGGCTGGCCTGGCTAGACCTGAGACCACACTGAGCTAACAAGTGCACAGTGTGACTGCCCGCGGGTGAGAGGCTGCTTCTTGGGCTGCTTTTCTGTTCAGTTTAGTTTTCAAAAAGAGGTGGAAATGCTGCTTGCAGCATGGGCATGGGTGCTGATAATGGGGCAGAAGCTTGATCTTACAAGGAAGCAAAGTGTGGGCCTCAGATTGGGTCTGGTCTGTGCTGGTAGGGAGGCATGGCTTTTGGTTGGAAATATTGTGGAGGGTCTTGAGGGCATTCAGTAACTTAGTGAAAGCAGTGCTACTGAAACAGTTATTCGCAGATATTTTGGAGACTCTGAGTAGGCCTTGGCGTCTGCTGATAATGAGGGTGAAGTGGCCCTGCCTTACCTCTGTTTTCAGCATTATTTTATAGGGTGATGTGGAGGGTAGGGATATTATGCAGGAGACCTTCCAGTCTCAGAGTAGAATTGCCATGTACTTACTGATGCAGGTCCCCGATGGCTGTGAGAACAGCCCTTCTGTGGCTTCAGTCTCACAAGTTGAGGGGAATTTTACTTTAGCATAATCCGGGGTCCAAATAGATTTGCTGGTGTTGGGACAGCCAGTGAATTTCGATAGGTTTAATTAGGGACAGTCTTTTAAGAATTCTTTTAAAGAAACAATCTTCTAAGAATTTTGGGGGATAATTTTTTGGTCATGAGTCATTGTTGTGTTAGGCTTCCAAGCCAGAAAAATGGGCAAGTTGATGTCGAGAGTCTGTATAAACCATACAAGAAAATCCTGTATTGCAAGCAGTGTGTAACTCAGTGTTATACTTTAGTGCACTTTAGTACTGTTCTTTTTGCAATGAATATTATCATCTCTGGGTTCTAAAAAAAAAACAAAAATGGAGAACCCTAGATTACTTTATTTCTATTTACTAAGAGTTAGCAGCTCATATAACTGCTATCCAGTGGATTAATTCTTCCCTGGATTTTCCAGACAATAGACATGCTTAGAATAAACAACAATTTTAGACAATATATCCTATGAGTATAATATTGTTCTAGAGATTTTAATCTGTCCAAGTTTGTGTTCTTACCTCTGGGTTTATATCCTTTATGTTTTTCATTGGCTTTATAAATGATTTAGCTCATACACTTTGTATAATATACATTTATTTAACATGAGCAGGATTAACAGTTTCATCACAGTAACTGACAAAATTTAAAATTCACTTTAGTTTTTCAGTAATTTTAGAAAATTTAAAAATTGATCCCAGTACTGATTTGCTATGCTTTCTTTTATGTCTAATTATTTAAATTCTTCATCAGAAGAGAGTAGATTCTAATGTGCTCTGTTGTTTTTGTTTGGGGTTTTTATTTTGTTTTGCCTTCTTGTGCAACCAGATAGGTAAGATAGTTAATTGCATTGCATTGCATTGCAGTGTGTTTATAGAACCACTGCAAATTAGAAAAACATATGGACTATAAAATAGACAAAGATTTTCATTAGCAAACAGCAGAATCACTTTAGCAACGAATGAATTTACTCTTAATATTTTTCTGTGGTGGGGCCTTATGTGTCCGAGACAGCCATTTGACAAGAGCAGGAAAAAGTGTTTCTAGTATGAACAATTAATTTTTTGTTCATTGAGTTTATTGGTACTTTTTAGGTATACAGTACAGGTACATTCATCACTGGGATCTTGTAGCTTTGTATCTTGGTTCTTATTTTTTAAATTAATTTATATTTTGGAAAGAATAGGCTCCTTTAGGCCACTTTTAGGACAGGTTGGGAAGTTGTGGCTGTGTGCTGTGGACTTGGTATAGTATTTGGTCATGATGCCTCCCTAGGGAGGAGGTAGTGAACCAAGAAATGCCTGCATGGTGCATTGAAACTGAATTAATCCCAGGAGAGGTAAGTTCCACTTTGAAATCTTTGGTAGCCCTTTAAAACACGTATACAACACTTGGTCACACTATTTAAGAATTTTAGCTAAATGAAATTTATTCTCTGGTTACCCATCATTGGGACCTTTTTTTAGCAAAGTTGATGGCACTCAGTGGAAGGCTGGCCCTGCTGGCTTGTGTGGCAGTGTTAGGTCCAAGCCTGTGAAACAGCAAGTGGTTTGTTTTCCAGGCTCTGCTTGAGCAGAGGTTCACATTAGCCATTTAAATGGAGGTACAGCAGAACAGTAAGGTCAGTCAGTGCCTGGTGATCTAGAACAGAGGAGAAGTGGTTGTCCTGTTAAGGGGACTGATTATTTCAACCTCACCTGGGTAGTTTGGGGTTTGTCTTTTACGGTGCTTCCATTTCTTTCTCTTTTTTTGGTGATGGGGATTGAAGTCAGGACCTTATGCTTGTGAGGTAGACAGTGGAACTACTGAGCTAAATTCTCAGCCCAGGGTACTTCCATTTCTGAGAGTGCACAAGAGCACGTAACATTGATTGTTAGAGATTTCATAGTCTGAAAATTAAAGGCTTTGGTTTTTTTCCCCCCAAAACTATAGCTTATTTTGATACAGGGTTTTCTGTGGGACCCAGCTAAATATTATGGCAAAGGGAAGCACTGTGCTTTTTTAGTTACTGCCTTCTGAGAAGCAAATGCTTGATGCAGTTTACTATTGTTAAGTACACTTTCTGTTCTATGCCTGAACATTTTTTTCTTAAATCCTAAATGTATATGGTTAGGAATGAAATGTTATTCTTGTAAAGATCTGGCAAACCAGTTTTCTCCATTTGCAGATCTGCTGCTTCCTGATGTAAGCTAAGGGTACCCCCACCTTCCTTCTTTGTTTAATACCTCACACCCATTCCCTACAACTCATTTCTACCGTTTTGTCCTGAAGTATGTTTTATGTTTATGAACCTCCCCCCTTGGGGGTTTGTTCTCTATAAACTAAATGATCAGGGGTAACTAATGTTTGAGAAAGAACATCCCACATAGGATCACTCGTCAGTGAGCTGGTATATTTTCTTCTTCTTGAACAACATCTTGGACATATTTTTTTCCAACATAGGTCACTGAAAAGCCAGCAAAAGATACTGAACCCTTAATCTTTAAAACCTACAGTCTTCCCAAGGCAGAGAAATCATAATTTTTCTCTAAGTGAAAGATTACAGTTCAGTTTTGAGGACATGGAAACAAGTTTGAGGAACTCTATCAAATGGGAAGTTTGTGATGAATGACTTAATCAAGTTGGAGCCATTCATGATGGTTTAAAATTCCTGTTTATATATTCATTTACTTCCTGTAACAGAACTTTGTATTGGGTGATACACTGAGAACCTCCATTCATGCTACACCACTTGGTCCCTTGCAGTCCTGTGTGATACTCAGGGCTCTGCTGCAAGTGTCAGAGCTGAAGCGCGCAGTGAGATGAACGACTTACTCAGAGTTGGCCCAGTGAAGGCTACCTCCAGAGCTAGTTGTTGACTAAGCTTCTGCCCCAATGGCTGACTCCAGATTGCGTGAGGCTTCTCATGACACCCATGAGATCTTAGCTTTTTTATTACTGTTTTGAGATCAATGGAGGCTGTTTTCATGTAGTCATATTTTCCTTCCTTTGGAATGATATGTGTCAGATAAAGAGGTTTAGGCATAAATGTGTGTCTGTACAGTGGTTTGAGAATCTACAGGAAAAGTTGGATTGGTTGGGGAAGGGACACTGCATGTTCCTACTACAGTACTTCTAGTGAATGATTGTCCATAAACTTTCCATCTGCTTTTTAATGTCTCCGAACTCTTTATTCCCCCCGCCCACATAAAACAAGAGTGTTAGACCATATAACCCTTGCAGGGCCTTCCAGTGATAGGCTGTGAGTCCTTGTCCATAGTTTTGGGAAGAAACAGGGTGGTCTTAGGATATGTAGGTGAGGAGGAGAGTGAAATCAGCTCTGTAGAAGGGACTCAAATGTAAGTGTAGGTAACCATCTGCAGAGATCCTCTGTCGCAGCACCTTTTAAGTCAGATTATGTTGCGTGTTGATAACACGTATCTATTGACATCACTTGTAAAAAACAACCATTGACTAAAGGTCACATGCTTTCCTTCTGTTTGCAAGCGCATTGAATTATTTAAAAAAAAACTTTTACTAGCAACTCTAATGGCAACTCTGTGAAGAATAGAAATTTTCCTACTTTCTCATTAGTTTTTCTTTTTCATGTGTAAAAGTTTAGGAAGAGCAGGTATAAAAGCAGGAAGGGAATAAAAGTGTTGCTGAGAATCTGTGTAAGTCACACTGAGAAAGTTGACAGAAATTAGATAAAAGCTTTGGAAAATGTAGTTTGTCTAGCATTTTGAAAGAATTTCTAGAATGAATCTATTTAGTCATATGTCCCATTCTCTTATTGTGAAGTTCTTTTTGTTGAATCTGGTGGCTGTTGCCCACACACTCACACAGGGTGGGTGGCAATTTAGGCATCTGAGGACCTTTCATTTTCCTCTAGAGTCCTTATAGCCTCTCTGTCCAGACCTTCCTTGAGATAATGTGTACATCTAAAACCCATACTTCTGGTGCTATGGTTTCCCTCCATAAAGAGGAACTCACTGAAATAAAAAAACAAGTATATTTTGTATAAATACATCACATATTAAGGCAGAAAATTAATTTTATAAACTAGTAAACAGTTATTTTGGCTCCTTCAAAGTGCACACATGTAACTTCAGTCTGAAGAATTTTCCAGCAGCAGTACCACATAATCTTCCTTTGAGCTCTCATTGGAAAAATAATTTTATGTGCCTCTATTTTCCTGTTTCTAAAATGGGGCCAATAATACTTGCTTTCTAGGGCTGTGATGTATTGACTGTAGTAAACTATAAAGTAAAGTGTATTGTATATATACGATACAAAGATCAGAGGTTCGTGAGCAGGTACCTTCAATTTAAGTTGCTGGTCGTGTTTCATTTTTGGTTAAACACAATGCACAGACTTCTCTTACAACTGCCAAGCAAATTGAACAGTAGAACGAATTCAGCAGCAGCAGGAAGACCCTCACTGACCTGAGGTAGTTTCTACACAGGTTGAGGAACAGGATAGATGCACCTGAGCTGTCATTCAGGTCAGAAGGCAGCATTTGGAGAGGGGCAAAGGGCCAGGAAAACACAAGGTGAGGAATGGTGGCCAGGAAGGAGACCAGGATGAGCCCCTTTATTTAGGGCTTGGAGCATGAGGTTGGGAATGATGGGAGAAACACAAGTTTTCTGCACTCAACTCAGGGCCTTTTCTGCTCCCGTGATCTTTGTTGAGGCCTCAAGTACCTAAAAATGTACTAGAATAGATTAGTAGTCTCTACATACATCTTGGGGGAATAAAATCACATACTTCTTTATCTTTATTGTATTTGCCCTTTAAATTTTTTATTTTGAGACAGAGTCTTGCTAGGTTTCCCAGGCTGTTCGAAACTTCTGGTCATTCTACTTCAGCCTCCCAGTTAGCTAGGATTGTAGGTGTGCAATCACATACCCTTTTTGGTACAACATCTATTCATTTACAATTTAAGTGTGTTGTGTACATTTTAAAACATTCTTTCTGTGTAGTTCAGACTGGCCTTAAACTCGCTATGTGACCCAGGCTGGCCTTCAGCTCACAGCAATACTCCTGCTTCAGCCTCCTGAGTAATAATTGGATTATAAGCTTTTGCCACCATGCCTGCTACATAACACATTCTTTTTTTGTGTAGGGGGAGAGGGGATACCAGGAATCGAACTCAGGGCCTTGCATTTTCCAGGCAGGTACTGTGCTACTGAGCTACACTCCTGGCCCCATAACACATTGTGGTTTTTTGTTTGTTTGTTTGTTTTTGTTTTTGGACTGGGGATTGAACTCTGTACCTTGCATTTGCGAGACAGGCAGTGGAACCACTGAGCTAAATCCCAGGCCCCCATAACACATTCTTAACTGAATTCTCAAAGAATGAGAAAGAAATTTTAAAGTAAATAAAAATTTTAAATGTTTTTGTCCTGCACTTCAGTGACTGATTGTTACTTTCTTGACTGTTGGGGGCTCAGAGCATCCTGGGGAGGGAATATGTAAAATGGCTGTGTCTTATATGGTGAGAATCCCTGGGGGGCACCCCTCGGAACTCACTTCTAGCCAGGTGGTGGAACAGCACAGTGTGCTCAATCAGAACAGCCCCCGTGGAGACTCTGTGGCCTTGAACAGCAGTCCTGCTCTTATACCTGCTGTTGCTTCTCCATACATCCTGTCCCAGATGGGACAAGAGTCCCAGAGCCCCCAAGTGTGCAGTGCCCACATCTAGATTCAGTAGCAACCTAGACTTGAGGATTCTAGAGCCACTGGCCAGCAAGTGCACTGATCAACTGACTATAGTGTTTGAATTCAGTTCTGAAACAGTGGTTGGTGTGTGGAGAAAATATAATAACTTGTCCTCCAAAGTAGTCATTTTTCCCCCTAGAAAATAACATTTAAAAGCCTCCTGTTGGCAGGAACAGTGTGATTATAAAGACATTAGAGTAAGTCTATAAAACTGAGATGATGTTCTATAGATGCTGTTAATCTAGTAGTGGGAAAA
This sequence comes from Fukomys damarensis, assembly GCF_012274545.1. Classification (NCBI taxonomy): domain Eukaryota; kingdom Metazoa; phylum Chordata; class Mammalia; order Rodentia; family Bathyergidae; genus Fukomys; species Fukomys damarensis. Next base: position 44,065,571 of record NW_022900950.1, on the reverse strand, counting down.
CAGTGATGTTAGTATTGATTGAGCTAAACACTTCACATGTATTTGTCCATTCCATTTTCTCAAAGCCCTGTCAGTATTGGAGCTGTGAATCCATTTCAGCAGGTGTTTGAGTGCTTACTTGATGATGGTGCTGTGAGGATGCAGAGTACCAAAATACAGCCAAGGTCTCTGTGTGCGCAGCAGTTCACAGTGTAGGGAGAGCCAGACATGCCCCAGGGAACCGCATATAGCACTCCTAACTGGTGGCTAAGCAAGCTGTCCCATGTTACCGAGCTGCAGAGTTGTGATGGGGTTTTTGAGAAATGCTCTAAGAGGAAGGAACTGTTGGGCTGAGACAGATGCTGTGGACAACTTTGGAGGGAGTATTGGACAGTCCAGTTTTGGGCTATTGATGTGGACTTTTCTCTTCCCAGATAGATCATAAAACTTCTGGAGGGCAAGCTTTCTTCATTTCTATGTGTCTCCTTATCTTCCTAGTGCAAAGTAAGTTCCAAAAGTATGAGCTGACAACTATTAGTACATGAATGAATGGATAAGAGGTGTGTAGTTAGATATCACACTTTCCCTGATTGTTTCCAAGAAGTCAGTCAACAAATATTTGTGGAAAATATCTTATGTGCAGAACATATTAGGAGCCATGGCATTAGAAATTAAGAACAAATTAACAAAAGCATTATAAATTAAGAACAAAATAAGCTTGGAATCCGATCTGTAGAGGGCATTGAATAGAACACTCAAGAGCAGGTTGAACAAGCAAGTATACCATGTCTGGGGTACCCATCCTTCCCACTCCTTATCTGTGTGGTAGATTAGGTCAGGCTTCCTAAGAATGTGCTGCACTGCTTGGCGTGGCAGTCTGCAGACAGAAGGCAGAGGCTTGTGAGTGGGCCTTGAAAGCCATCTGAACACCAGCGGAACGCCAGCCCTGGTTGCAGAGAAATACAGCTAGTGCAGTGGAGATTGGCTGATGTGACTTAATCTCTAACCGCATCATACAGAAATAGGATTTGGGTGAATGATTGAATGTGTGCATCAACCTCAGTCTTTATCCCCTACCTCTTTGCTCCTGCAGTAGTTGTTGGAAGTTAAAGAGCAGAATATTTCAGAGCCCCACCAGTCACGGGCAGCTGTGATGCAGTGTCCTGTGTTGGTATCACTTGTTCAATTTGTGCTGCATCCAACAGACAAGACACAAATATCAGTGCTAGTGGCACGTATTTTCACAAGAGTCACCTCCAAATCACACCCCTTCAGAAATCATAGCTTCTTTAATGTTCCACTGGCTGTGTGAAAAAACAGGAATTTATGTAACAAGCCCTGCACAGCAAACCTTTTCCTGTTCGGAAAAAATTTTTTTAATTGTTGGCAAAGGCAGTAGACAGCTCTGTTACTCAGTGACCTGAAATGTCCTCTTACAAAAATATGTAGTATGAAGTTTTGATACGTAAGGGGTTGCTGTAGTAAAATAGAAAAATATCTTAAGTAGTTAGTGTATGTCCCACTTGAGTTAGTGAATCTTCTTGAAGATTTCATCATTATGTCTTCTGTAGTCTTGTTAAAAATGCCCCAGTTGCACTTGCCAGTGTGTCTGACAGAACTATCTTGGTGTTATAGAGCAGCGCCCCTCCACCCAAGTCAGTGCAGACAACCAGGATGCTGCTATCTGAGAAGATCATTCTCCCACCTTATTAACTAAATGTGACAGGAACAAAAGTCAAGCTTCCTTTCCTCCAGAGGTTTCACTGGAGCTTATCTGTGTGTCTGCTGTGTCCAAAGAACAAAGCTGTCATGATGGAATAGTGTGTAAATGCCCAGACTTCTAGTGTGTGGACAAGTCCCAGGGTGCAGTGCTTGGCTACACTCCAGTGCGTGCTGCCCCACACAGGCTGCTGCTTCTAGGGGGAGTGGAGAACTTGGGTTACTTGTGTTGGTGCGCACAACACACGAGGCCATGGCTCTGTGAACATGCATGTGTGCATGCATGTGTTAGTGCCTTCCCATGGCATTTTGGGAATCTTTGGAATGAAATAGGATATGAGAGAAATTCATTCCTTGGCTACTTTGGAGGTTCTTACATGGACCATATCCTTCTCACAGCCTGTCTTGAGTTGGATATAGATCATAAGAGGGTTGTCTTAGAAACCGGAGACCCCTGCTGCCATGTGCCTGCACACCTGCTCAGCATCCTGCTGGAGACTCCTGTTTGGCCCTGTCTGACCTGCACTCTGCCTGGCAGAAGGGCTCATCACATAGCTAGTGTGTTGTAATCCTTGGGCAGAATGTAGTACAAAGGGTCAGAAGGCATTTTGAAATGTTGATCTCTTAGCTCTGTTGGGCTTCCTCCTGACTTTTCTATCGCCTTTTAGAAAGTGAGAGCTCCATACTCCTTTTCTATTTTCTACCTCCTTTCAGTAAGAAAAGATGTGAACTCAGTGATATGGAGAGACCCAGTCCAGACCTGCTGTACAGATTGTGCTCTGGCACAGAGGTTGGCATCTTTGTCCCATGAGAACAGCACGAGGATGTGGGCATTGTGGCTGCCTCCTTAAGTGGCCACAGATGGAACCAGAGTTTTTTTGTGGTCCAGGAGAGGGGCTGCAGAGAAGCAGAATTCTTGGTTAGCTGAGCCCTATGCTGAATTGGCAAAGAAGGCCAGAACAATCTGGGAGCTGTGCAAACAGCTCCTTTGCCAGTGGTCTAAGGTCCCCAGAATCTTGCTTCCAGACATAATGAGGCTGCTGAATGACTGGGTAGTGACTTTGCCTCATGCAAAAGCTAGTAAGATAGATTCTTCCTTCTTAGGAGCTCAGATTGTTTCCCACTTCTTTCCCAGCCATTTTCCACAGACTCAACCATATGTCAGATGTCAGGCTGTGTGTTGAATAGGAGAAGCACATGTGAGCTTCTTCTCTGCAGCTGAACCCTGAGAGTCTGTGGCCTACTTTCCCGTATATTTGTAATTGTGGATTTTTATGTATAATATCACTATACTACTACCCATACCCCCACTGAATTGGAATATAAAAGCATACCTTAGAATTATGTTCTCCACCCCTATTTCCCCTCTGTAGTTGTCTTTTTGGATGAAGTGTAACCCTTGATGCAATGTCATAGAGTTGGTATACTTCTGGTTATTTGGGTAAAAGGGTGCTACTTGAATTTAAATTGAGTTTTTTTTTTTTGGCTGATTAACTTTCAGATAAAAAAATAATTTCATATTATGTTCCATATTTGTCTATCCATTAGCAATTATCCGTTATACCTTTAAAGGTATAAATGAATATAGATCTTTCTAGTTTTCAGGTTTTTAATTGTTAGGAATATATCTGGCTTCATCTTTTTTCCCATAATCATGTGGGTCCAGTGATATAAAACATCTCACTTTGTGTAAATGGCATATGTTTCCTCTGAAGAGACTTGGGAGTTTTAGGAATAGTGGAGTGGAAAAGATTTTTGATGGCACTTCAATATAGATTCCTATTTGCATAGCATTGTGGCTGAACAAAACTTAGGTAATTTATAAGACAGATCCTGTAATCTTCCCATAAAACATAATTGTATAAAAGAAGATATTTCTGATCATGATTACTTAACTTAAAGATGGGTACTATTTTTAAATGATGGTACTGTTTTTCATACGTCAGTTTGAAATTTTTTTGTAGTGGGCCTAGAGTTTTTAGTGTTTTGAAATTTGTGCTAGGAACTCTTAAAAATTTTACTTGTCTTGCCTGTGATATATGTTGGGAATAGTAAACTTTCTAAGTGGAAATGTACTTCTAACATGATGATTTTTGCCTTACAGAATTCAATTCGCCATAATCTGTCCCTACACAGCAAATTCATTCGTGTGCAGAATGAAGGAACTGGAAAAAGTTCTTGGTGGATGCTCAATCCAGAAGGAGGCAAGAGTGGAAAATCCCCCAGGAGAAGAGCTGCGTCCATGGACAACAACAGTAAATTTGCTAAGAGTCGAGGCCGAGCTGCCAAGAAAAAAGCATCCCTCCAGTCTGGCCAGGAAGGTGCTGGAGATAGCCCTGGGTCGCAGTTTTCCAAATGGCCTGCAAGCCCTGGCTCTCACAGCAACGATGACTTTGATAACTGGAGTACATTTCGCCCTCGAACTAGCTCAAATGCTAGTACTATCAGTGGAAGACTTTCCCCCATTATGACAGAACAAGATGATCTGGGAGATGGGGATGTGCATTCTCTAGTATACCCACCATCTGCTGCAAAGATGGCTTCTACTCTGCCCAGCCTGTCTGAAATAAGCAATCCTGAAAACATGGAAAACCTTTTGGATAATCTCAACCTTCTCTCATCCCCAACACCATTAACTGTTTCAACTCAGTCTTCACCTGGCAGCATGATGCAGCAGACAACATGTTACTCCTTTGCACCGCCAAATACCAGCCTGAATTCCCCCAGCCCCAACTACCAAAAATATACATATGGCCAATCCAGCATGAGCCCGCTGCCCCAGATGCCTATGCAAACACTTCAGGACAACAAATCTAGTTATGGAGGACTGAATCAGTATAACTGTGCCCCAGGACTCTTAAAGGAGTTACTTACTTCCGACTCTCCTCCTCATAATGACATTATGTCACCAGTTGATCCTGGGGTGGCTCAACCCAGTAGTCGCGTCCTGGGCCAGAATGTGATGATGGGCCCTAATTCAGTCATGCCAACGTATGGCAACCAGGCATCTCATAACAAAATGATGAATCCTAACTCTCATACTCATCCTGGACATGCCCAGCAAACATCTGCTGTTAATGGGCGTGCTCTGCCCCATGCAGTGAACACAATGCCTCATACCTCAGGTATGAGCCGCCTGACCCCAGTGAAGACACCGTTACAAGTGCCTCTTTCCCATCCCATGCAGATGAGTGCCCTGGGCTATTCTTCAGTGAGCAGCTGCAATGGCTATGGTAGGATGGGCATTCTCCACCAGGAGAAGCTCCCAAGTGACTTGGATGGCATGTTTATTGAGCGTTTGGACTGTGACATGGAGTCCATCATTCGGAACGACCTCATGGATGGAGATACCTTGGATTTTAACTTTGACAATGTGTTGCCCAACCAAAGCTTCTCACACAGTGTCAAGACGACGACACACAGCTGGGTGTCAGGCTAAGAGTTAGTGAGAAGGTAAGTTCACCCCAATATCAAAAGGCCTTTTGAAAGAAAGGTCTTTTTAAAAGAGAGGAGTAACTTGCTTGTGTCTTCCATGGTTAGCACTTTTTTGATGTCAACCTGCTGCCCCTTGCAAAGAGATATCTTTTGTTATTCATTCTTTCCCCTTTTTTGCAGCTTAGCAATTTTCCCTTTGAATTTAACTATACAGAAGCTTTCTCCAACTCCTTTAAATATTTTCTTTTGACAGTTAGTGGCTGGATCTTCTTAGTAGCTCTTCAGTAATGAATGTTTGATACAAATCAAATACTGAAGTTTTTTTTTTTTAATAAAAGTTTTGCTACTGAATGATTTTAAGCAAGGTCTAGCTTTCCCCCCTAAGTGTCTGTCACCCTCATTTGTTAAATTGAATTGGTTTTAATTTGGCTATGTTCTCATTGTGTATGTATGTTTTTCCCTAGGCTACAGAGTAATTCAGATTGTTTGACAGCAGGAACCGAGAGAAGCAGTCCAAAGATGTCCTTCATCTATCCTTTTGGTTTTCTTGATTAAAAAAAAAAAAAATCCTTCCTTTTTTTTCCTTTCGTCAGACTTGGCAGCAGAGATACTTTTCCTGTACAGGATGTTTGCCCAATGTTTGCAGGTTATGTGCTGCTGTAGATAAGGACTGTGCCATTGGAAATTTCTTTACAATGAAGTGCCAAACTCACTACACCATATACTGCAGAAAAGACTTTTGGATCCTGGTGTGCTTTCAAGTTTTGTATATATGCCGTAGATACAGAATTGTATTTGTGTGTTTTTGTTTTTTAAAATATCCATTTGGTCCAAGGAAAGTTTATACTCTTTTTGTAATACTGTGATCACGTCTTGATAAGTTAAACTTTTGTTTGTACTACCCGGGTTCTGCTGAAGGGATGAATCACAAAAAACTGAGATCTCTTACACCTCCACGGAGCAACTTTGGACCTGTTCACCTGCCACAGGATTCACATGAGAACCAAGTAGCCTGTTATCAATCTGCTGAGTTGATGGACTTGTAAAACTTTTGGAGAAAAAAATAGATTAAGCGCCAGCCTTGTATAGGTCTTTTCTATTTTTTTTTATTTTGTTTTTTGCAACGTTGTAAAAACACTTAAAATGGTTCTAATTTCCAGATAAATGATTTTTGATGTCATTGTTCAGACTTGAGATCATTTTTGGAATAGATATTGGACTATTGTAATGTTTTCTTAAAACCGAGTCTACTTTGTTACGTTGTCTGCTTGTAAATTTGTGAAATCACAGGTATTTGGGGGACAGCATTCATAATTTTCATTTTGTATTTCTAACTGGGTTAGTACTAATTTTCTATGTGCTTAACTGGTTTGTACACTTTGGGATGTTACTTGGTGGTGTTTCTGACTAATCTTAAATCATTGTAATTAGTACTTGCATACTCAACGTTTCTGGCCCTGTTGGGCAAGAAAGTGATGTATAGTTACGGACACATTGCATTTTGTATTTAGAAGAACTAAATAAGTTTTTATGTATGTATTTTAAGAAATCTCACCTGCTATTACCTTGTGAACTGTGTGCACTGCGTAGCATCTCCTCTGGTAGATAACTGTATGTTGCAGTGTTACAGTTATTCCTGGGAGGCCTCATAATGTTTGTAGATCAGAAAGGGAGACCTACATCTGAAACAATTCTCATCTGTCAAACTGGCAGTCTTGGTCAGTTTAACCATTTGAGTTGTGCTTTAGCAGAAGTTCCCCTAAAATCTGCACTCTTGCTTCAGATCAGGTTGGGGTTGCTTTTGCGACTCTGCCGTGAGGAATCACATCTCTCCTCATTCTCTGTCACTTTTTCTTCTGTCTTTCAAAGTTTAAGTTAAAGGAGGAAGTTTAGAAATGGAACTAAAGTGGTTTTAGAATGGTTTGTGCTCCTCAATGTAGGTGTCTATCGAGGGGACTAGAACTATTAAAAAATAGGGACAAATGATGTGAAAATGAACCAACCAGCTTTTAAGTTATAGATTAGAAGTGACTTTAAAAGCCTTAGCTTAGGTTAAGAATTTGAGTATTTCTTCAGCGTTTAGCAACTTATACTATACTGCGGTTGTTATATTTTAATACTTTACAGTTACTGTAACTAACAGATCAGGTTAGTTGGCTTTGACTCCTATTCACTCCATTAGTATTTCAGAGTCATGTGGAATGTCTGGGGTCACCAGAAAAGGAGGAACAGGAGATGCACAGCAGGGTTCTTGTGTCTTCTTGAGAAGGCTTTGCTTTCTCCGTGCACAGTCCAGATCACACTTACTTGTATGTTAACTGCATCTCTCTTCATGTGCTTTTCTCTGCATATGTAATAAGTAAGAACACAAGAGTTGCTGAAAGGCCAGCTGCAAGGTAAGCTTTTTACCATGACTCAGTATTTCACACACTTGTAGAGTGATCACCCCCTCTGACCATTTTCTTTGGGCATTCCAAAACATGGCTTAGTTTAGAAACCTGTTTTTCTGTAAGAAGTGTCTCCTGCATAATAGAAGTTGTTGATGTCAAAGAACTCATGTGCTCATTTCTGCCCCCATTTCTATTCTTGCACTTTTCTCTCATATTTACCATTGCTTCATTATTAGAGGAGGAGCCTCAGAGCTCCTATTCACTTATCACAGAGGCAACAAGAGCTGAAATCACCATTAAAATCTTACTCCTTCTAAAGTGCTTTGAAAGACCTTTCTTCCTTTTCAGCCTGTGTGAATTTTTCCCAACCCCCATTTTCCTTTGTGTTAAAATCCTAAATGAACCCTTAGTAGCTCTCTGGGGTACAGTGAAGTTGAGGGGAAGGCATCTATTTTGAAAACGAACATAATGTGGCCTCTGGGAGTTCTTTTTCTGTAAGAATACTGACTTTCTGGAGTAATTAGTATATTACTGTACATGATTGCTTTGTGAAATGTGCAAATGATATCACCTATGCAGCCTTGTTTATTTCCTCCAGTTTGTACTGTTATTAAAAGCATATTGTATTATAGAGCTATTCAGATATTTTAAATATAAAGATGTATTGTTTCCGTAATATAGATGTATGGAATATATTTAGGTAATAGATGCATTACCTGGAAAGTTCTACTTTGACAAACTGACAAAAATTCTAGGTTAATTAGCAGATGTTATATCCCAGTGAGCAGTAAATCAATGGAACATCCCAAGAAGAGGATAAAGACACTTAAAATAGAAACAGTTATCCAAAGGTATACAAGTTGGGCTTATTCAACTGTTGGGTCTATATTACCAATCTCCCCATATCGCCCCAAAACTTGAAATTCTTATTTTGAGCTCTTAAGAATGCCTAATTTATAACTGGTTTTAAGCGAGAAATTTCTCTTGTGGTTTTGGTTTGGGAATAATCATTCAGTAAAATGTGCAGTGTGTTTTATGCAAACAAAGCAGCCTGGCATTGTAACAGCCCCTCCTTGAGGGGGGGACCAGCCTGGCACTATGGCCAGGGATGGCCATGTAAGTCCCGTCAGGATAGTCATGCTCTCCCACATTTTGCCACCCGAGTTTAGTAACAGTGCAGATTCCATGTTCCTGTTCCAGTACTCTCTGAGAAGTGCCTGATGATGCTGATGTACTTACAGATACAAGAACAATCTTTGCTATAATTGTACAAAGCCATAAATGTATATAAATTATCTTTAAATGGTTTGGTGTCTTTTTTTTTCCTAATTGTTCCAAGTAGGCTCTTTACTGGGAATTTTTGTTTGTTCATATATCGAATACTTGTTGTCAACCACAGTATCATGGTTTATTCAAAACTGGTTATTTCCTTTGGATGAGAAGGGTAATAGTTCCTCTAGGATTAAACCATGCCCCCCCCCGAGATGAAGAGCAAGTACAATCTGTGTAACAAGCAGTCTTGGAGTATTTTATATTTAGAATATCTGAAATCTCATCTGGTCCAGTAATTGTGCAGCAACAGACAGCACAAGGTGAAATCATCTGAAAGCAAGTTTAGAAGTGTCCTGGATGTGGATGTACGATACCTTTCCAAGGACAGATAGGTTCCGGTCATGACTGCATTTCACAAGTTTCCCTCTGTTCTTTTCAGAAAACACCTGCAGAATGACCTAGGATTCCATTTGTGTAAATGGTAGTTTGTGTAAAATGTAGTTTAAAACAAAGCCAAAGCCCAGTCCTGCTTTCATCTGACTCTACCAGGCAAGCAAGTGACTGAGTTATAATAAGAAGAAAAAAGGTTGCTGTAATGTGTATCTGTTCAGACACCAGGTCAGTCAGCTTGCAGGGTTTTTCCCCCTCTTCCTGCAGTGGAATCTCATTTTAAAAATATAGTAACCAGAAGCTCAGTGCATACAACAGACAGAAACATGTACTCCTGGACTGATCTGAGGATTATGCACAGATCACTTTGAAAACTGCTCATCTAGTCCACATGCAGAAAAGTACCTTGATTATACAGCCAGAATTCAAACTGCTGGCTCTTTTCATGACCCTGTGGATATTTATAAAAAGTCATGTATCTAGTGGCATTACTTAAGACCAGTTCCCAACTTTTACATTACTCAGTAATAGTAACCCGTCAGGAGAGTCTGCCAAATCCCATGGCAAGAGCTTAGGGCTCAGCTCCTTAGGGGAGAGACTTCCGTGGACAGTATCTAGGCCCCCTGATGTGACCAGAGATGACAGGATCAGGATGTGTACCTAGGATTGTTTCTTGACCTGTGAATCGGCCACATGAGGACTTTGCCTTAGCTCTTGTTTTTCCATGTTTGAGATAACCTGTTAACAGTGACAGTGCTAGTTAACCTTATGTGGTTTTTGCGGTTAGGCTAGGTAGATGGGAGAGTTGAACCAAGAAACAAAGTGTCAGCCTCTAAAGTAGATATTGCCACGTGCTTGTTGAACCTCTTGATCCATAGTGCTTCTTACGGGGCCAGGGGCCTGTAGCCTGGCTGAAGCCTCTTAAAATGAGAGTATTCATGGTAGAATTTTTTATTACAGTTTTTGATTATTTTGGTATAAAAATGGCAACATACATGGACTCCAGGGTATTTTCAAGTTTAACTGGAAAATGGAAAGGAGATAGGTGTATGCAGAGTTGAAGAAAGAAGGGAGACACGGGCCTCAGGTAGTGGACGTACATCAGGAAGCCAGACATGAAATGGAGCCCACCAAGGCAAGAGCTGAAGGCTTGATCCTTTGACCAAAGAATGCTACAGCATGTTTGGGTACCTAGAAGTTAACTTCTGAGTTTTTTAAGCCGGCTGGCAGAGGAAGCTTTCTGTTCAGGTGCTTAGCTTTGGCGATATGACTATGACAGGAAGAAGCTCCATAGTGAGAAGGCATTTACCTGTTACAGGAAGAAAGGCAGAGTAGAGATTGGGGCCAGCTTCCTTAGACTTGGGCCAACTATTCTTAGCTTGATTAATGTCAGGACATGAATGCTATCCCCAAATACTGTCCATGAACTCAGGCTAAAAAGTTTCTGGCCATCATTAGTAGCTTTGTGTGTTCACATGTCCCCAGAATAAGTTTTTTTTTTTCTTTCTTTTTTTAATTGGAAACACTGATGAAGGAAGACTTCATTCTTCTTGGAGGAAAAAAAAAATCTTTGCAGTGGTTCTCATTCTTTCATGTATTCCATGAACTCCAGTCCCTGGATTAGCAGCTTTCAGAGTTCTCAACAGAAAAAAACTTGCAGGTGGCATATGTTGGTTTTTGTAGTCGTTAGAGTATCTGCAAACATCCTTGGGGGTGTGACTTTGCTGCCTAAGTGAGGTGACTTTGGATGAGGCATGTACTTCCAGTAGGGCATCTGGGGGCTGTTTATTTTTTTATTTTTTGTTTTTTTTTTGAGACAGGGTCTCATTTTATAGTTCAGGCTGGCCCTGAACTCATTATGTAGCTCAGGCTAGCCTCGAACTTGCAGCAACCCCCCTGCCTTTGCCGCCCAAGTGCTGGGATTACGGGTGTGAGCCGCCATGCCTGGTGGGCCATTTAAAACTTTTTCTGCCTGGTGACCAGAGCAGAGGGGAGGGAGGTCCATTTACATGTCATTGCTTAGTTTCAGAGTAATCCAGAGATGCCCATTATTTAAGTCTGTGCTGGTGCTGAGAATACTCGAATGTTTGCAGAATAGGAAGCTTCTCTATGTTAGGGCAGTGATTTCCTCACAGATAAGTTGAGGATACCATCTGCCACCTGCCTCACAGGTTTGATGTGAGGATTAGAGGGTGAGGTAATGTCTGCGAGTGGCCTCCTGTGTCAGCCTCCTGTGTCGGGGAGAAAGACTGCTCATGTGAGTTGGTGTTGCTTAGGTAACAAGGAGGCCTCGAGGATTTGTTTCCTTAGGTCCTGGACAGCCTCTCGCTGCAGGGTTATGTGGGAGAGCTGGTGGTTCATTTCCAGTGGCTTTCTGCATTCGTATGTGTTGTCCTACCATCTTTTAAGCAAGGCAGTGTGTTGACAGTTTAACAGACCTATGCTTGCTCCAGGAAGATTTTCACGGTGCTTCTGTAGAGTTTAGTTTACCCCAGTCCAGAGTACTCTGGAGATCTCCAACTCCATGTACTCTTTTTGGGCTTTCCATTTCTAAGGAAGGAGAAGAGTGGGAAAGACACATGGGCTACTGTGGGGTGCTGGAGCCCAGTTGCCCACTTCCCAAGAATGGATGACTAAAGTTGTGGGAACTTTTGTGAGCTGATTTTAAATACTCCATGACTTAGATTTTACTCTGGTAAACTCAGGGTTATTACATCAACTGTGTCTGGTGAGGATACATGCAGTAGTGTGCTGCTGCTGTGGGGAAGCTGAACAGTTTTAGCTTCAGAAATATAATTTGAGCGAAGGTGAAAAGTTTCACAGTGAAATTGTCCCTTTAAGTTTATTGAGAAAAGGGGTTGGCGGTTCGGAGTGTGAGACCATTTGTCAAGTCATGGCTGAATTGCCACCATGCATTGGCTGAGAAAAAAATAAATCAAAATTCAACAAAAGCATTCTGTGAGGATTAGTTGGCCCAATAGAACTTAGAACAGTGATGGCAAACCTTTAAGAGCTTTCAGTGATTGTCTGCTGCGGCATGTGTGCCATAGGTTCACCACCACGAACTTCAAAGTATCTTTTATTATTTGTAATGTGTTGATTGCATATCCTTTGCATCGGCAAATGTCTAAAAACGGAAGTATGGTATATATGGCATAGCTGATTTCCCCACAGACCGGGTAGTTAAGCATTTATCAGCACCCCACTGACTGGGTGTGTGAAGGCATTAGAAGACTAGTGATTTTGGTGACACAAAATGGAGAATGGGAATGAGGGAATGAGAGAAGAGAGGGGGAGAAGATTATAGAGTGTGCTGTGGTAGCAGTGACTGAGAAGCCGATCGGCGTAGGAAGGGGTTGGGGATGATGAGGCCTCCATATTAGAGACACATATAAGTGAGAGCCACCAACCAAACGCATGGCGGGAGATGGGGTGGAGAGAACTCTCCATCCAGGTGCCAGGGATGGGGAGAAAGCATTCGGTAGAAGTCAGTCACTGGAAAGGGTGTACAGCTGTAAGCATTACACAGGGCTTTTAACGGTGGAATGAGAAGGCTCTGGAGTTGGAAAAAATACGTAAAAGATGCCAGTAATGCTTTTGAGACTCACTATAAGTGGGAGCAGCTACACCTGCTTACTAGAGTTACTGTGGGAATTAAGGGACCGGAGAGTGTCCAGAACATAGCAGTGGGCTAAAAAAATGGCCAAACATTTTGTAGTTCCTGAATAATTATTAAAAGCCTCTCGAACTGGGGATTTGGCTCAATGGTTCCATTGCTTGCCTTGAAAACGCAAGGACCACAGTTCAATCCCCAGTACCCCTAAAAAAGCCTCTCTTGTTACTCTTAGAGTGTTCAGATTTAGGGACATACGGTGTCTCAGTTACTTTCCTTGTGGCCAGGACAAAATATCCAGTACCTAGAGTTAAGGCAGGAAAGATTTATTTGGCTTACAGTTTGTAGAGATTTCAGTCTATAGTCGCCTGGCTCCACAGCAGGGTGGCATGGCAGAGGAGAAAAATCCATGGCAAGCCGGGAGATGAAAGCACATTACCCCTCTTTCCGTCCCTTATATTTTATGCAGGCTACCCACCCTAGAGAGGGTGTAGCACTCCCAACTCTAATCCTAGCCAGAACTATGCCAAACCAATCAGTTGACTGATCACACATCCCTGATCCTAGCACTTCGCACTCTAGATCCAGCCACCTCCACAAAGCACCCGCTCCAATGGCTGCATGAGGCTTTGTGGGTATGTCTAGACACCAAGGCGTAACATGAGTAATCTGGCTGTGATGCATCGCCCCTTTGATTGCCAGAGTTGATTTGGCCAATCTGGCTGGCTAGGTGAGTGACCCCTTCCTCATTGCTCAACTTTTCCTCGTGAAGGAGAACCATTCTCTGATTAAGGGTATACAAATAGCTGCACTTCCCTTCTAGAATCTCTAAACAAACTCTCAAATTGTTCAGGTTTGAGTGGTTAATAATGTGTTCAGCCTAGCAACAAATGACTGGTTTCATACTAACTGCTTCCTAGAACCCTGACCTTTCTGGATGTGTCAAGAGCCCTCAGTGAGTGAGAGGACTTGGGGTCCCCGTGGAAGGAGATACTGTGAACTACAGGGTTATTCTAAGGAATATTAGCCTGGGTTTCCACATAGAGCTTAGTCTATGGCAGGTGCTGTGGTCTGAATGTTCCCTCCCAGAATTCCCATATTGAAATTCTCACCCACAGTGTGATGGTATTCAGAGGTGGGACCTTTGGGAGTTGATTAGGATTTAAGACTGAGGTTTTAACAGTTGGGGTTAATGTCCTTATAATAGAGATCCCGAAGAGCTAGCTGGATCCTACATATACGGGAGGACACAGCAAAAAAGGTGCCATCTCTGACTGAGACAACAATTCTGGTTTGTCAGCTACCAGAACCATGAGAAATAAATTTATATTGAAAAGCTACCATAGTCTCTGGTATTTTGTTACAGCAGGCAGGATGGTGACATCACAAAAGCCTTCCCAACATTCCTTTGCGTTCCTCTCCCCTGTTTGTGCACTGGTCATGCGCAGTGTGCTTGTAGCCTTTTCATTTGCTGCAAGGTCTGTTTGTCTGGGATTCCTTTGATCTCTTTCCCTTATCAATCAAGGTCCCAGTCAAAGCCTTGGTCCTTCAAGCCCTCTGTAGAGCCTCATCTCAGCGTACTTACATGGGTAACTGGATGAGGGTAGGACCTCTTTTCCAAATACAGACAGAACCTTGTTTAGCTCAGGCCATATCATGTTGATCTCCTTGAAGACACCTGATAGCATGTTACTTTTAAAGGAAGATAGTTGATTCTTTGCAAGACAAAAATTCTCCCTACTTTGGGTCAACACACAAGCATCTACCTCAGTACTCAAACATCTACCAACCGAAGCAATTCCTGAAGTCACAAAATTCTATTAATGTGAAGAAATAAATGTGAAGTTGTGAGAAAATATACCCCTGATAGAAAATTTCATTTATTCTTATAAACACATCTTTACAAGACCTTAAAATTTATTTTGAGTCTTAGGGGTTATATTTTAAATCAGTATTTAATTTGTTATTCCCATCTAACTCCCTTTTTTTTTGGTTGTTTTTATTTTTGATTTAAGTAGTTGGTGTTCTATTAAAAGCATGGATATAATTTTCAAAACCCTGGATAGAGCTTATAGGAAGCATTTAACAGTTGTATGAAATCTTGTATAATTGCCATGTGCCTTTTTTGGGAGATGGCAATCTGAGCAATTGTTCTTACCTTTTGTAAAAAAAAAAAATCATAATAACATAAAAGACAACTAGCTGGGTATGGTGGTGCATACCTGTAATCCCAGCACTCAGGAGGCTGAGGCAGAAGGTTCACAGTGAGTTCAAGGCCAACCTTGGCTACATAGTTCAAGGCCAACCTGAACTACATAGTGAGATCCTGTCTTAAAAAAGAATGACTAGCAATAATTCTGTTGTCACTGAGTTACTGGCAGGAGTAGGGAGAGTATGAGAAAAATGCTTTCTTGGATCCCTGAGCCATACCAATCTGCAGAACTCCCTGGAGTAAATAATTTCCTTTGTCATTTCTGGGTAACTATAAAAGGGCTTCATAATGTTTCCAGGCCTGGGTGTTCTGTTGTGTAATACTTTTAAAGTCTTAGTTACCTTACTTTGTTCCATGAGTTGGCTCAAAATCCAGCCATTTTCCCCGTTGGATTTCAGTGTCGGGGAAAGTGATAGGAAAATGCAGTCTTTTGGGGACAATAATGCCTCCTTTGGAATTAGAATCTTTTAATGTGTTCGACAGCAAGAAGTTTACATCAATTTTGGATTCCACAGGTGCTCTTTTGATGTCCACTGGAAGGCTCTCCAAAATGCAGTTTTTCTGCCTTCTGTATCTGAGGAGAGCTGCAGGTTCCCCCACCCACCTACCCCATCTCTGCCCCCAAAATGTTTGAGAGCACTGAGGCTAGCTATGGACCAGCAAGAATAAGTGTTGTAATTGTGTGTTTCTCTGCAGCATGAGCTGATGTGTCTTTCCAGGGAAGTTCTAAGATGTGGAGGAAAAACTGTAATGAAAAGTAGCTGGATCATTAGGATAGGCTTTTTATTCAAAAAGTTTTGTGAGTTTCATAGCACTTTGCATTTGTATTCGCTTCTGTCACACATTTCTACCCAGGCTGATTCCTCAGCCTCCCTTTGAATTAGAGTAGAGCAAACCCATCTACTCTGGACCACAGACTAGGGGAGAAATGTGCGTGAGGGAGGGAAGGGGAGTTACAGGACACCTGTTGGAGAGGAACTTGAGCAGCAACCTACAATGCTCCTCAATGTGTGAACTACAAACTGTGGACAAGAGAAATACAATATTTGAGAAGATGTGTAAAATGCCTATTCTGGGGCCCTTTCCCCAGACTTAAGAAATCAAAATCTTGCCTGGGGAATGATGTAAGGGAGAAAGCTATACTTTATCCTAGGTGGTTTTGTGAACAATGATGTTTCAGAACCACCCCCAGTCTGTAAAAATGCTGTCCATTCATTGATTCACTCACCAATTAAACTGATTTGCCCAATTCTGCCTGCTGTGTAGCAGGCTCTTTATAGGAAGTTGGGACAGAGCCAGAGACCTCCCCCCCGTATAATGAAAGGACAGACTCATGATCTTTCCTTCCAAGGCTTGAGATTTTTCTACTTCTCTTTGGATCTGTAATGATGTTTAGCAAGAACGTGTTATGAAGTAGTCTTTTAAAATAGGGTGTGTGGACCAAAGAAATACAGGTACTGTGCTGTACTTGGCCCTGCACGCCCAAATTTCTATCCATCATTGGCTTTACCTGCCCCCACCTGCGGGAGATGCTTTCCCATCCAGGCCTGACTTGGCTTGGTCTGGCTAGGTCTCTCCTTCATGTGTCCCCGGTGTGACATCTTACCAGCACAAAGGTCAATCTTTCAGCCGTGCTGTGGAGTGGCACTGAAGCAGTCCGAGCCAACAGGAGATGTGGAACCACAGCCCATTTGATCCAGGGTGGGCACATGGCTGAGCTAAATACATCCAGGTCTGAGGACAATAACAACCCAGTGTGAGAAGGGTCTGTCTAAAAAAATAGCTGCAGGAGAGCAGCAGCTCTTCTTGTGAGCATTAAGAGGAAGTAGTTGAGATGAGCTTTCCCCTAGGAGCTCTGAGGTCCAGGCTGGGGCACCACCAGGCTCTTGGGCAAGCTGCTGCAGCCCCAGGGTGGAGGCCTGTGTCTCACAAGGGGTGAGGAAGGAGCAGCAGCCATCAAGGTAAGAGCCCTGAGTTGTCCCGGGAGCAGGGCCAGACAATCACGATGATAACACATTGACACTTCATTTGGGCTGCACCCTCGGGTGAGTGCTGTCCCACACTTGGGAATGTTCTGGATCATTGGAAGTTATTGCCTCTGTGGCTGCCTGGATTTGTTTTATTTTGTTTGTAAAGTGGCCCAAAAGTAAGACATAAGTCACTGTTGCAAAGAGAGCCACATCCAGTACCACAGCCCGACCTCTTCCCACCACTCAGGGTCATCATTAGGGACATTGATGGTAGAGCAGATCTGGTGTCAAGCTGTGTCCTGAAGGCTGTGGTTGGTTCACTTGGTGGATTCTGTTCTCCCTCCCTCTGTCTCTTCTTCCCTATCTTTCCTCCTCCTCTTCCTTTTCTGTCTTTCTTTCCCTTCTTTCTTTTTCCCCCTTCTCATTCATTATCATGGAAATTTCAAATATAACAAAAATAAAAATAACAAACATAATGAACCTCTATGTATACTTATCCCCAGGCTGAATGGTGATCAGCTTCTTGTCTTACTTTGTTTTGTTGATTAGATTTGTTACTTTGTTACTTTGTTTTGAGTGATCAGCTCACTTTGTTTTTTTGTTTGTTTGTTTGTTTGTTTTTTGAGACAATGTCTTGCTATGTAGTTCAGGCTGGACTTGAACTCACTATGTAGCCCAGGCTGGACTCAAACTTGGTTTGATCCTCCTGCCTCAGCCTCCTGAGTGCTGGGATTACAGGTGTGCACTGCAGTGCCTGGTTTAGAAACTCTTTTAACAGTTAATTATTTTGAAGAAGAAACCAGATAATGTGTGTAATTTCACCTGTAAATACATTAATACACATGGTACAGTGGACTCTTTCAAGTTATGACTGGCCTGACATACAAACAACTTGGATTATGACCAGAATTTTAGTTCTAAATTATAAACAAAGTCTTGAACTATGACACAAATGCCAGCCACTTGTGCTTCCAGATGGTCTCAGATACATATTTAACCCTTAAGGCGTTCTGGAGGGAACATTACAACATCCTTTCCTGTGTGGGGTTAATTGAAAAATCCTGGACCACCTTCTCTCTAAAGACACTAAGAATCTGCCTGTGTGCAGGACAGAAACATTGAAGGTTGTGTAGAGGGGCCTGAGTCTTCAGTTTACCAACTTGAGTTAAAACCAGCCCTTGAGAATTAATTGAGTTCATAAGTCAAGGGGACACTGTTATGTAATATGCCATAGATAAAAATTCTTTTAAATTTTAAAAATATTTTTAAACATATAGTTCATACAATCAATTCCTGAAAACTTAAATACAACAGTGAGTCACTTGGACAACTGTTAATTAAGTTACATAATATTTTTCTCAAAGGAGTGTCTTCTCAGTTTTCTGCATTGAGAAGAAACTGCTGCTCTGATATGATTTCTCTTTCTACTGGTTATTATTGTAGAATTTCATATAAATAGAATCCTATATTGTACATTTTTGCTCCTATCTTATTTTACCCAATATTATTTTTGAAATTTATCCCTGTTGTTGCGTATATCTGTAGTCTAGTCCTTTTATTTCTCATTGTACAGATATATATAGTATTCCATTGTATAGATAATCATGTTTATCCAAATTCTTTTGATGGACACCTGGGCTGTTTCCAGTTTTTTACTATTATGAATAAAGCTGCTATAAACATTTTTCTACAAGTTTGTGTACATATATTTTAATTTTCTTGCATAAGTGCCTCAAATGGAGTTTCAGGATCAAAGGTATGTTTAACTTTTTAAGAAAATAATAAATAGTTTTCCAAAATTATTATATCATTTTACCTCCCGCCAACCATGTATGAGAGTTCTGGGGCTCCCTAGATCCTCCAAAATTTGTTACTGTTGAATCTTTTTAATGTTATTCATTCAAGTGTGTGTACCGCTATCTCATGGTTTTAATTTTCATTTCCCTAACCAATAATGATGGTGCACATTTTTTCATGTGCTTATTGATCATTTGTGTTTCTTTTTTTGTGAATTATTTGCCCATTTTTATATTGAGTTGTCTATTTATTTTTTTACTGAGTTATAGGAATTATTTCCATCTGGAATGGAAGATATAGCTTTTTAAGATACAGATATAGATAGATAGATATTATCAATATATTATGTGTATTCAGATGTAAATTTGCACATATTTGCTTCCAATCTGCTACATATTTGCTTGACAGGGCCTTTTGATGAACAGTAACTTGAATTTTTCTTTTCTTTCTTTTTTTTTTTTTGTTTTTTGGTACTGGGATCTAACTTAGGACCTTGCACTTGCAAGGCAGGTGCGGTGCCACTGTGCTAAAACCCCAGCACAG
The DNA here is from genome assembly GCF_012274545.1 of Fukomys damarensis. Taxonomy (NCBI): domain Eukaryota; kingdom Metazoa; phylum Chordata; class Mammalia; order Rodentia; family Bathyergidae; genus Fukomys; species Fukomys damarensis. The sequence goes on along the minus strand of NW_022900950.1, from coordinate 44,046,251 downwards.
TAATATGAAATTTTGATATAATCCAATTTATATTTTTCTTTTATGGTTTGTGCTTTCTGTATCTTCACCAAGAAATCTTTACCTGCCCTGTTTTCTCTTGTTTTCCTTTTTTTTACTTTGTTGTTTATAAATGAGATCAAGAACATTTAAAAAAGCAACAACAAAAATAACCACGATAACATTATTACCCACAAAGAATAGAAAATTTTTAATACTATAAAATATCCAGTCAGTGCAATGTTCAAATTTTATTTTCTATAGTTTTCTTACTGTTTGAATCGGAATCCTAAAACCATTACATATTGCAATGTGTTGCTGTTTTGATAGCAGACTTTCTGATACCTGAGAGTCTCTCTTTATAGTGTCTTACTTTTTTTGCACTTTGTTGAAGAAACTAAATTGTTCCTACAATGTAGATTCGCTGAGTGTATCTTTATGTAGATTTCTCTGTCTCTGAACAATCTAAAAACTGGTGGTGAGAGGCGAGGCTTTGTCATATTTAGGTCAGTTTTAGTCCAGAATACTCCACGGCATTCTGTGAGCAGCAGGGTAGGGAGAACATGATGTCCAATTGTCCCTCTTTTATTTGGCATTAGCAGCCACTGATGGCCATTGTTATTGTCACTATGTCATGAGGGCTATAAAATGGTGATATTCTAATTCTATCACTTCTTCTAAATGCATTTGCTAAAATCTGGAGAGACAGTACCCTGAAAAATCTATTTGTGTACCCTGTGGACTCTATCTTGCATAGTTCCAGGAATGTTGATGTTTTTAGAGCTCCAAGTCTGCTTTATGAGTTTTTTTTTTTTTTTTTTTGTTTTTTTTTTTTTTTGGTTTTTTTTTTTTTTTGGTTTTTTTTTTTTTTTGGTTTTTTTTTTTTTTTGGTTTTTTTTTTTTTTTGGTTTTTTTTTTTTTTTGGTTTTTTTTTTTTTTTGGTTTTTTTTTTTTTTTTTTGGTTTTTTATTTTTTTAAGACAGGATCTCACTCTATGGCTCAGGATGGTCTTGAACTTAAAATCTTCCTGGCTTAGCCTCCCAAGTGCTGGGATTACAGGTATGCATCACCATACCCGAGAAACTGCTTTTTGTCACTAGTTGGTAAATTTTCCTTACAGGGTTAGGCTTCAGCATACAGTCTGCACACTTTGTTAGCAAATGTTAACCTAAGCACTCAGCTTTCGGGGGAAAAGTTTTGCTCATAGGTCCCGTGGCTATCACTGTAAGATACTAGGCCTATGGAATGACCTCTGATCTACTGTATGGGTTTCTTCCAAGCCACTGTTTCTAGTATGGATACCTGGAAAGAGTCGTCTTTAACTTTTTAAATTTGAAAAGATTCTTGCTATTAAATGCCTTTTCCTGTGTGAACTACAGTGTTACCTCGGTTCATGAACTCAGTTCTCTCCAACATTCTGGTTGCAAACTGAACTAGATGAGAACTGAATCAGATTTACCCATAAGGTCAGCATTAAGCCTAACCATTGAATTTGATTCTGTTCTTGTCCAGCTGGGTTTGAGACCATAATTGTGGAAAGAATCAAGTTCATGAACTGAGGAGACCCTGATAGGAATGCAGGATAAACAAGTAATGGGATGTTGACTATTTACATTATAGTTGAAAGAGGAAGCCCATAGTTACAGCATAAGAAATCCCACCTCTGGTTGCTTACTGAGTCAAGACAGAAACTTAAACAGACCATCTGCTTCTCACAAAGGCTCCATTTCCTCCTTAATAGAATGGGAAAAAATAATACTGGGTCACGACTTCGTGCCAAGGAGGTGTTTCCTGCTGTAGACCAACTGGAGACAGCTCAGGTAGACGGTGGGCCACAACTGCTCCCAAACAACTGTGGGAGAACAACACCCTGGAGAACACACCCTCCCCGGTGACAGTCCCCATTTTGCCTCCTTCAAGGCTCAGTGTCTTTTTAAGAGGAAGTGGTCTTAGTGACTAGATGTCTGAAGGAAATTATTAAACAGAATACTGAAAGCTGGATGCTACTGGGAGAAGAAAGTGTTTAGGCAAATGAGTGTCTGCTCTGTAGCAGCCCTCGTCAGGGATGCACACCTTTCCACTGGTTGACAAACAGAGAGGTTTGCTTCTCTTTCTTGATCAGGAGAGGGGGCTTATTTCTTGTACATAGAGTCTTTTGTGCCTTCTTCTGTTTCTTGGCCCTCGATTCCCTTTCACAAAAATATCTTCCGCTATGCCTCACTGAGGATTATTAGCTTCCTTGAAGATCTAAATATTTTTAGCAAATGTTGACCAGTCTCAGTTGTTTTAGCTAGAGATTTTGTTTTATACAAAGTGATTATACATTGCAGTTTTCTGAGGACAGTCCCAACTTAGTGCTTGCTACCCATCGTAGTTATGAATATCACCCCCTTTTCTCCTTCAAAACTGTCCTGGTTTGAATGACACACCCTAATCATACCCAACAGTTACCCATTATTTTCTTTGTTGTGATGAGCGGAGCTCCAGCAAAGAATGAGGATGAGTAGTGGTGGAGGGGCAGGTGGCCTCCTCGCTTTTCCTCCATAGAGAATCACTTTTGTGGGGTGTCCTGGCTGTCCCTTTCTGATATGGTCAAAGGTATTGGAAATGCTACAGTGTTTTTCCTGCATGTGGCCGAGCATCGAGACTTCACCCACTCTAGTAATCAAGGACATAGAGTCTAATTCTGTCCCCCTGACTCAAGAGCAACTAAAAGTACTTTGAACAAAGGGTGCATGTTAAAGGACTTTGTGGAGGTTGAGGCCTCCGTACAGGAGTGGCCAGGATAGCATTGTGTGCAGAGAGGCAGATGAGGGACACTCCTTGCCTCCCACAGAGGCATTTGTTTTGGGGACATGGAGGTCACTTGAGAAGCAGGTCTGTCCTGGGTTCTCTCGCCTCAGCTACTGTCTACATGGTGTCTTTTGGGTATGAGGAGGATTCCTGTTTATACAAAGGAAAGCACCCCCTTAGAGGAAAAATACTCCTTGGCCAGACTCTCACTTTCTGGGAACTGGCTCTTTGGCCTGCCAGGGTCTTTGGCCCTGGGGAGTCGAGGGAAATCTTGATTGCCTGGAGCACCCCTAGGGATGTGCTGGCCTCACTTCCTGTCTGTGCTAGCCGAAATGCTGTCTCTGGAGCTTCTCCAGGGTTTGAAAGGCAGCTTCAGATGCGTGCTCCTCAAAGAAATGTGCTTCATTCCTATACCATGGCTCGTCCCCCTCCCCCTTCTCCCCCAGCTTGAAGCCATTTGCTGATGCTTTCCCTTCACTCTGGAGCTGTGTCAGGAAAATGGGGAATTATCTTCTCGTCATAGCAAGTGGCTGTGGCTTTTTGCAAAAAAGACAGTGATTCAAGGGAAGAGGCAAATGTGACCCAGGTAAGTTCAAGTAGTCACATGGCTCATGGGGTGACAAGCGCAACGGGAAGTTTATGACTGGGTCTGATGGAAACTGTAACACACAGTTCTTGGGAGCAGATCAGCAATGACAGGGAGGACACTTGACTGCTTGTGTTCGAACAACATGACAACAGCTATAAAGCTTGGCAGCTGGGACATATTTCTGCTATTTTAGGACTTTTGGACTTACATTAGGCCTATGGTCTTGAGACTAGAACACCAGTTTAAGGAATTTAAGCAATGAGGCAACACTTTTAGACAACGTGAAAAGGAGCTCTTCAGCTCTCTGTGTACTCAGTTCTGGAGATTTGATTCTCAGCAGCCCTTCTGTTTATTACTTTTCTGAAGAAATGGACTTTGATTGTATTGCCATATTTCTTCTTTCAAGAGTTTCCCCCTAGATGCCAAATAAACATTTCCTTCATCTTTTAGGGGCCAATATTTTGCCAAATCCTTTGTGGAAAGTAGTAGCTAATGGGGAGAGCTTCGGCCACCCTGTGGTCAGTCTAAAGATAGGGATTGGTAGAGAACTCAAAAGTCGTGCCTTGCCCTGCGTGCGGTCCCTGGGCATCCTGTGTCCCAGGTGGAGTATGCGTGGTTATGAGAGCTGGAATCTGGACTCAGTGTCAAAGCCTGGCTCCTTCACTAAATAGTTATGTAACTTGGGCAACTGCCTTTGGCGAGCTGAGCCTTCTTTCCTTATTGACAAAGTGGGATAAGTGTACCTTGTTTTCCGGATTGCTGTTGAGATGGAAAATCCTGATGATGGAGCTCCTGGCTCAGTGCTGGGCACAGTGTCCACTGCCAGAGGCATTAGCTTCCTGTACTCCTGCTCGCTGGGGGTTCTGTTCACCTCTACCAAGCAGATCTGGACATCTTTGTTTTTGAGAGGGGAAGTGAAAGGAAGCTGCCTGGCGAAAGTTGTGGATGGTCAGGAGTTGTCTGGACGAAGACTCAAGTCCTGTCTAGTTGCCCCTCAGGCTTCTGTCATGATTCCAGATGCACTCTGGAAAGTGACAGGACCGACATGTGGGCCCTGAGACACTACACGGTCCTTCAAAGTGCTTCTGAATATCTTTGCTATTTCAGAATCATCACTGGAAAATTCCATCTGTCAGACATCGCTCTGCCAGGTCATCCAGCAGCCCAAGTGCCTTAAGTTTGCTTTAGTTTTGCCAGAGAAACAGGCTGCAAAGCCTTGGTGTTAGGGTCATGCATAGAGCCAAGTTTAGGTTGTATCTTAGGTGCCAGCTGTGGAGGTAAAAGTGTTACCTGTATCGTGTGATTTCATCCTTCCTTCTACCCTGCAAGGAAGGTGCTTTTATCCCTATTTCCATAAGAGTAGTCTGGGATTTAAAAGGGTAAGAGTCTTGGGCAGCTCTTGGAGTAGAGCTCATCCAATCCATCTGACTCCAAAGGCAGTGCACGCTCTTTGTTACTCTGTGCCACCATGCTATGCGGCCTTGCTCTCATACATCCAAACATTGAGCCTTGCCCGCCCTCCCTCCCTCCCTTCTTTCCCTCTCCCCCTCCTTTCTCTCTTTTTGGTTTTTTGAAACAGGGCCTTGCTCATGTAGTTCAGACTGTTCTTGCACTCACTATGTAGCTCAGGCTGGCCTCGAACTCCTGACGATCCTCCTGCCTCAGCCTCCCAAGTGATGAGATTACAGGCGTGCTGAGTGTTTTCTTTAGTCCTGTGTCCAGAGCAAGTGGCCAGTACTCATGATGAAGTATGGAAAAGTATGGTGCTACTCACCTGACAGGTATGACAACACTGTGAGTCTTCTGCTGCTCCTGGGAGATACACATTATTTAGTATGCATACACTGTTAGGAGTTGAATGACGCTTTCCAAACTCTGTTCTAAAACTGATAACTCTGGAACAAATTGTCTGAGAAAAAAGAGGGGTCACAATGAGACAAATTATACAAACCAATAAGCCACCATCACACAAAATGCTGGTGAAAGTTTCAGGGCTATTTTACCCCATCTTGCAGGGAGTGCTTACTTCCCCTCAGAAGCTTCCTGCCTTCATATCTCTCGTGGGTGTGTAAGCTCTGACATTCAGGCAACGTTTAAAGCGCTGTGCTTTAACAAGAGGTCATTTAATGGGGTTGGAACTCTAGTTTTACCAGCTTGACTACGGTAAATGATCGGACACGAAGGCACAATCTGTGTGCAGCCCTGAATGTGCCCAGACCATGACAAAAGCAGGTCCACTGCACTGCTCGGCAATACCAGTGGCATCCGTGCAGCCAAGTCCATGTGTTGGTGCTGGGTCCTGATTTTCATCGCTGCTTCCCAAGGATGGAAGGCATCAGTCCCAGACTTTACATAGTTTTGAATATGCCAGACTTGAATTAGAGTATTACTTTCTACATAACATCTTTTCTCACAAGTCATTTGCTTTAATAACAAAGATGAAAACAAAATAGCTAAGGCAGAACCAAGGACCTTTTCTTCCTTACCGTTTCTCTTTTCAAGTCATCTTTGTATAACTCATGCTTTTTATTATAGCAAGTTTCTGTCATGCACAAGTGTAGAATAGCATGGCCTATGTGCTTGTTGCTCAGCCTTATAGCAAAAGCCGCACTGGAGTGTTTCAAAGCACATGCTTTGAATTATCTTTATTTGTAAATCCCTCAGTATTTGTTTTTTAAAGATAAAGACTATTTTTAAATATCCCCCAGTAGGATAATCATATCTTAAAAATCAACAGTAATTTCTTATTATCACTTAATGGTAAACTTTCCTTGATAGCATGACAATTTCTTCTTTTTATTGACATATAATTTAGAAACTATAAACTTCACCCATTGTAAACATAGTTTTATTTTTAGTAAATTTATATGGTTATGCAAACATTATCACAATCTGGTTTGTGAACACTTATACATCAGAATTTTATTGGGGGCCATAATCTGTGGTTGATACCTTTTAATCTGTAGTTTTGCCCTTGATCTCTCTCTCTCTCTTTTTCTTTCTTTCTTGCTTTTTCTTTTTTTAAGTGAAGAAATGGGTCTTCTGTGAAATTTCCAAAAGTCTAGATTTTATTAATTGTAACATTATAGTGTTATTTAAGATGTCCCTCTCCTCTTGTATAGCCTATAAATTGGGTTTAGAGGCTCAATCTGATTTGGATTTAGCCTAATTGATTTTTACATTGGTATCTCCTTATTTATTTCACTTAGGAGTATATCCATTTTTCTATGAATAAATCAAATTTCTCATTCTTTATGGCTGAGTAGTATTCCATTTAATAGAAAAACCACATCTTCTTTATCCAATCTCCAACTGATGGGCAAATGGGTTGTTTCCAAATTTTAGCTATTGCAAACTGTGCTGCTATATAGGTGTGCATATGATTCTTTTAATTCTTTTGGAAAGATACCCAGCAGAGGGATGGCTGAGTCAAATGGAACCTCTAGTCTGAGATCTTTGAGGATCTCCAACTGAGCATTATTTTCAAACACACCAATATAATCACCTCTTTTCTTTATCAGTATACACAGTAGTCAGAATAACTCTATCACCATAAGTATAAACAATATGTATACGAAAACAAGTTGAACTTCTAAAAGTTTTGTTTCTTTTCTTTTCAGAGATCTAAGGAATATCCAATCATATTACTGAATTTTAAAGTCACTTGGAAATAATCTCTCAGGATGGTTATTGGGCTAAAGGTTATAAATTTGAGTTTGTTTGCTTTATTCCACTTTTATTCAGGTGTAATTTACATGCCATAAATTTACCCAGTTTAAGTGTTCAACTAAATAATTTTCAATAAGTATACAGTTGTACATATATAACTGGGATCCAATTTTGAATGTTTGCATCTCCCCAAAAGCACCCAGTACCATTTACTGAAAAGACTTCTTCTCTCTTGAATTGCTGGGATATTTCTTTGAAAAATCAATTAACCATAGAGCAGAGGAATTTCTTGAGTTTTAATTCTCTTTCATTCATGTATACGCTTATTTTCACATTAGTTACCACATTACTTTGTTTACTGTAGCTTATAGTAAGCTTTGAAATTAGGAGATAGAAGCCTTCAACTTCATTCTTTTTCCAAATTATTTTTTTACTCTAAGTCCTCTGCATTTCTGTATAAATTTTAAAATCAGCCTTGTTATTTCTGCAAAAATGATTTCTGGGACTTCTTTTAGGATTTAAATTGTATCTAACATGAGTCTGAGTAGTATTGCTGTCTTAACAATATTGAATCTTCCAATACATGAGGATGCAACGTTTATTTATTTATTTATTTATTTAGTTAGTTAGTTAGTTAGTTTGGGTACCAGGGATTGAACTCGGGACCTTGTGTTTGCGAGGCAGGTGCTGAAACCACTAAGCTAAATCTCCAGCCCTCTTTATTTATTTAGATCTTTTAAATTTTTCTTAACAATACCTCATAGTTAATGTACAAGTCTTGTATCCTTTGCTAATTTTATTCCCATTTTGCTCTTTTTCTTGCTAATGTGAATATAACCATTTTCTCATTTTTATTTTCATATTGTTTATTGATAGTATATATAAATATATTTGTGCATTTGGGTTTATATATCACCTATGATCTTGGTGAACTTGTATATTAGATCTGGTAAGGGTGTGTGTGTTTGTGTGTGTGTCTGCTCCTTAGGATTTTCTACATTCAAGATTATGTTTAATTCTGACAAAAAAGGTACAATTTTCCTTCTTTTCCATACTATGTGGCTTTAAATTCTTTCTTTGCACCCTTCCTTATCTCCTTCCTCCTTCTCCATTTCTTTCCTTTATTGGTGTAGTTAACATCTCTAGAGCAAAGAGTAGACATCCTCTCAGGAGAAAAGCTTTCAGTCTTTTAACGTTAAGTATGATATTAGCTGGAAAGATGTTTTTGGGAGATGGAAGTTCATTTTTATTCTTAGTTTGCTGAGAGGTTTCTTTGTTTTTTTATCCCAAGTGCATATTGTCAGTTGCTTTTACTGTGACTCTAGAGGTTTTCATGTGGTTTCTGAGCCTTATATTAATTGATTTTAATGTACTCAGACAATAAATCCTACTTGATCATGGAGAATGGTCCTTTTTATATGTTTTGTGATTCAGTTTGTTAACATTTCATTCATAATTTTGTTTTATTTTATGAAAGATATTGGCCTGTAGTGTTCTTTTCTTGGTGATGTCATTGTCTGGCTTTGATATAAGGACAAAACTGGCCTAATAAAATGAGTTGGGAAATAGTCCTCCTCCCTCTGTTTTCAGGAAGAGTTAGTGAAAGATTACTTTTAAAAAATATTGGATAGAATTCACTATTGAAACTATCTGGGCCTGTGATTTTTATTGTGAGAAGATTATTTTAATTTTTTTATTATTGTAAACTTGTTATTGTATTTTTATTGTTGTAACTTAGTATTGTACAATGATTTCAATTGATCTTCAAAGAATGGCTTAATCTCTAAATTTTTTTATGTGCTGCTGACTTTATGCCAGTGAAGGAATGCTGTTTTCCATGGTAAAAAGCAGTCAGAATTTCCTTCATTTTCATTTGAAGTGTCCAAATCATTTCACCGAAGAGAGAAATTTCTTTTTCTTTTTTTCTCATTGAGTTTATTGGTACTTTTTAGATATACAGTACAGTTACATTCATCATTGGGATCTTGTACCTTTACATGACAGGTCTTGCTTCTCATTTTTTCCCCTTACCCCTGCCCTCCCTTCACCACCTCCTCCCTTCCCTATTTACAAACACTTTATTCCCATTTTTTCATTTTCTCATATTTTTTTCTTTTCCCTTGTTTCCTTTCCCCTACCCTTCCAACTTCCCCTTTACACCTTCCTCTGCCCTTTTCTTCCTATTTCACATTGTCAGCTATTCCATTAGGATCTTATTTACAATTATAGTTTTTCACACCAGAGAAACTATTCAGTATTTACACATGTGACTTATTTATTTCACTTAAGAGTATGACCTCAATATGCATCCATTTTCCTATGAATGACTCTAATTTCTCGTTCTTTATGGCTGAGTAGTATTCCATTTTATAAAAAAACCACATCTTCTTTATCCAGCCTCCAACTGATGGACAATTGGGTTGTTTCCAAGTTTTAGCTATTGCAAACTGCTGTTATAAACATACGTAAGCATATATCACTGTGGTATGATTCTTTTGAGAAGACCTTATTTATTTATTTTTGGTACTGGGGCTCGAACTTGGGTCCTTGCACTTGCAAGGCAGGCGGTGGAACCACTGAGCTAAATCCCTGGGCCTTAGCAGTTTATTTTTAAATAGACAATTTTTAGGACAGCTTTAGATATACAGAAAAATTGAAAAGATACTACAGACAGTTCCTACATGCCCTGTACCTAGTTTTCTCTGTTATTAACATCATATAGTTTTTTTCTTTTTATTGAGTTTATTGGTACATTTTAGGTATACAGTACAGTTACATTCATTACTGGGATCTTGTACCTTTACATGACAGGTCTTGGTTCTCATTTTTTCCCCTTGTCCCTGCCCTCCCTTCACCCACTGCTCCCCTCCCCATTTGCAAACACTTTATTTCCATTTTTTCATTTTCTCACATTTTTTTTCTTTTCCCTTATTCCCCTTCCTCTACCCTTCCCACTTTCCCTACACCTTTAGCCATATTTATATGGCATATTTGTTACAGTTAATGAACCAGAATTGAAACTTTATGATTAAAGTCCCTACTTCGTATTTCCTAGTTTTTACCTGGTATCTTTTCCTATCCAGGATCTTACATTACCTTTGGTCATCTTGTCCCCTTAACTTCCTCTTAGTTGTCACAATTTCTTGCCTTGTTGTGATGACTTTGGCAGTTTTGAAAAATACTGGTCAGATATATTGTACAATATTTCGCTACTGGGGTTTGTCTGATGTTTTTCATGTGATTAGACTAGGGCTATGGGTGGAGGGAGGAGGCCACATACATGAAGTGCTTTTTTCATAACATCCTATGAAGTTGGGATACACACTATCAAGGTGACTTCTCCTTGTTTATGTTGATCTTGGTCATCTGTTTGTAGGTTTTCCATTGTAAAGTTACCGTTTCCTGCATTTTGTGTACTGCATTCCGTGTAAGGACTTCACTATGTGCTACTCTCACATAAAGAGTAGAGAGAAGTGCTCCACGTCCCAGAAGGTGGCATTCTCTATAATTATTAGATTCTTTTGCATCCAAGATTTATTTCTTCTCCATCACGTATTTATGTTAATGTATACCCATGGGTATTTATTTTATACTTTTTGAATTATAATCCAGTACTATTTTATGTATTTTGTTGCTCAAATTGTTTTGGCTTTGGTCATGGGTAACTCCTTTCATTGGCTCCTGTGTCCTTTTGACGTACGCTGGTCACTTTTTTCAAAAGCATTGCTTTACTTTCTGGCAGTACAAATGTCCCGGATTCATTTCCTACTCCAATCTTAGAATCAGCCATTTTTCTAAGAGGTTCTGCTTTCATTTTCTGGAAAGTTGTATTAGACACCAAGATCTGGGCACTAAGTGTGCTTGTGACCTCTGATGTGTCATTACCTTTCTCAGATGAACAGCAAGGAAATAAGTGCATGTGTACTAACCAGTGAATATAAACTGACATTAATAATTTAGCATGTAACAATATATGTCCATATTAAGTTAAACATGGGCTCATGCAGATGTCTCCAATGCTAATCTATCATCACACAAGTCTTTCTAACTCCCTCCTTGTCTGTCTGCCGTCTCTGACTACATCAGTCATCCATTTGCTTAGCTCTTCAGGTCCGATATACAGTACATGTTTACCAGTAGCAGAATCATTATTCTGAGCCATGTGGGAAACAATGTTATCAGCTAGAATGTAATGTTTATGTGCAGTTTCGTTGCTATTAGTCTTAAAGATTACAGTCATTTCTAAAGTTACTCAGGTCAGCAACTTTATCCTGCACCTCGTTTAGTGAAGTCAGTTACTGTACTTGTGATTCAGTTAGATTGTTTTGTCACATTCCAGACTCCATCCTGGGATCCTCCTACCTCCCAAATAATATTTTTAAGATTTCCGTATATTGTCTCACTTTTTGCACTAAGCAATGGGTTTTGATAAATACATAGTCATATATTCTCAATTACAGTATCATCCAAAATAGTTTTATGCTCCACCAGAAAAACAAATCCTATGTGAGTCATCTGTAAATCCCTAATCTCCTATTGTAATCTCTTAGCAGCCACTTATTTTTTTAAATCATTGTTATAAATTTGTCTTTTTTTCAGACTGGCTTCTTTCACTTAGATATAAGCATTTTAAGTGTGTCTGTCTTTCACGGGTTGGCAACATATTCCTTTTTAAATGCTAAATAATATTCTATTATACGACATATAAAAGTTTATACAATCACTTACTGAAGAACATCTTGGTTACTTCCAGTCTTTGGTGATTATGAACAAAGCTGCTATAAATTTTCACATGTGTATTTTTGTGTAGATATGTTTTCATATCAGTTCAGTCAGTATTTAAAAGTGGAATTTCTGGATTTCTTAAGACTGGACTTGGTTTTATAAGAAGCTACCAAACTGTCTTGGAAAGTGGCTGCACATTTTGTGTTTCCAGTAACAATGAAGGAGAGTTCCTGCTGCTCCATATTTTCACCAGCAATCAGTTCAGTTACAAAAACTTGCCTGTGTAATAAGTGTGCAGTGGTATTTTGTTTTGATCAGTAGTTTCCTAGTGATAAAGGATTTTTAGTGTCTTTTCATTTGCTTATTTGCTATCTATGTGTCTGCTTTTGTTAGATATGTCTAGGTTTTTTGGCTCCTTTAAAAAATTTGATTTCTTATTATTCAGTTTTCATAGTTCTTTGTGTGTTTGCATGCAAGTCTTTGATCAGATGTGTTTTGCAAGTAGTTTCTCTGAGTCTGTAGCTTGTCTTTATATTTTCTTAAATGTTTTTCACAGAAATGATTTTTTTTTTGCTTAAATAATGTCTAATTCGTCCCTTCTTTTCTTCTTTCATGGGTTGTGTTTTTGGTATTGGATCTAAAACCTCATTGCTAATTCCAAGATTATCTAGATAATTTCCTAGATTTTCTTTTAGAAGTTTTCTAGTTTTGCATTTCACATGTAGGTCTTTATTTTAATTTTATAAAAGGTATATATCTGTATCTATGTTTATATTTTTGCATATGGATGCTCATTTTTTTCCAGCACTATTTATTGAGATGAGTGTCCCTTTTTTTAAAATTGCCTTTGCTCCTTTGTCAAAGATTATATTTATGTTGCTCTTTTTATGGGATCTCTTATTCTGTTCTGTTGATCTATCTGTTTCTTCTTTTGCCAGTACCATATTGTCTTCTTTACTGCAGCTTGAAATCAGTTCAGAATCTGTAGTGTGAGTCTTCCAAGTCTGTTCTTCTTGGTTATTGCATATAAACTTTAGAGTCATTTTGTCATTATCTACAAAATAGATTCCTGGGAGGTTTTGATTGAAATTGCATCAAAGGCCAGGGATTTAGCTCAGTGGTGCCACGCCTGCCTGTCAAACACAAGGTCCTGAGATCGATCCCCAGTACTGAAAAAAAAAAATTGCATTGAACCAAAAATCAAGTTGCGAAGAACTGACATCTTAACAATATTGAATCTTCCCATCCATGTACACAGAAAAATCTATTTATTTAGATCTCTATTGATTTCTTTCATCAGAGTTTTGCAGTTTTCCACATATAGATGAGGCAAATATTCTGTTAGACATTTCTCTTCATTTCTTTTGGTACTATTGTGAATTGTATTGTTTTTAAATTTCAAATTCCAATGTTAATTCCTAGTATAGAAAAAATTGACTTTTCTATAATAAGTTTGAAAACTTGCTGTATATTCTTATACTAAGATATTTTGGCAATTATTTGGTATATTTTACACAGATAATCATATCTGTGAACAAAGGCATTTTTATTTATTGTTCTACAATCTGTATATCTTTTAGTTCCTTTTCTTCTCTTATTGTACCATTTAACACTTCAAGTACAATGCTGCTGATGAATGGCGAAAGAGGGCCTTTTTCCTGAGGCATGTAAAATGTAAGAGCTGCAGGATTTTTGTTGGTCTTTTCTTAAGGAAGTTTCCCTGTGCCAGTTTGCCAAGAATTTTTTTAAAATCATGAATGAGTGTTACATTTTGCAAATGTTTTTTTCCCTACCAATTAATCAAATCACATGATTTTTTTTTCTTTAGCCTATTGATATAGTAGATTACAATGTTGGATTTTTGTATATTGAACTGACGTTGCATATGTGGTCCACAGCCTCAGTTAGTTAGATGGTCACTGATTATGGTTTATAACTTTTTATACATTTGTTATAATCAATTTTTTAACATATTGCTAATTTTGTGTAAATGTTCATAACAGATACTGATCTGTAGCTCTTTTTTCTTATCATATCTATATCTCATTTTGTTGTTAAGGTAATGCTGACTTCATAGAGTGAATTAGGAAGTGTTCCCTTTGCTTCGATTTCTGTAAGAGATTGTGAAGAATTGATATCGTGCCTTCTTTAAATGTTTGGTAAAATTCACTAGTGAAATCATCTAGGCCTAGTATTTTCTTTTTGGGAAAGTTATTAATTTTTTATTCAATTTCAAAAAGAGTTATAAAGGGCTGGGAATTTAGCTCCGTGATGCTACACCTGCCTCACAAGGGCAAGGTCCTGAGTTCAGTCCCTGTCACCCTCTCCCAAAAAAGATATAGACCTATTCAGTTGACTTGTTTCTCCTTTGTAAGTTATGGTGGTTCATGTCTTTTAAGGAATTGGTCCATTTCATATAAGTAATAAAATTTGTTGCCATAGATTTTTTTCATACTATTTCTTTTTGTTTGTTTGTTTTTTGAGACAGGGCCTCACTATGTAGTTGAGACTGACCTGGAACTCACTTTGTAGCCCAGGCTGGTCTCAACTCACAGCGATACTCCTGCCTCAGCCTCCTGAGTGCTGGGATTGCAGGCGTGAGCCACCATGCCCGGCTCTTTTATCTTTTTAATATCCATGGGGTTAATATAGACACTTCTTATCCTTTTAAAATGGACTTCTAAATTCTATCTTAAGAAATTATAAAGAATAGAGTTTCCTGCATATTGTAAAATCTACTGCATTTGTTGAAAAATTAAATGATTACATCAGTTTTTAAAATATATCTAATGGAATCTAAATACCATATTAACCTGATATCTACTAGTATCTATTTTAAACAACATAAACAGCTTGTCTTTAACCATTGGAAATAATGTACATGTTTTTTATGTATAACATTTTTTAAATCATGTATACCATTGTGGAATGGCTCACTTGAACTAATTAAAAATATGTATTACCTAATATACTTTATCTTTTTTAGTGATTTAACATTATTCCATTTCTTTGTGGGCTTGTATTTCCACTTTCCTCTTCTCCAAAATATCTTAATAATAGCTTTTTTATGCTGAGGCAGGCTATATCACGTACAGGTGCAAATTCTGTATGATGAGTGTTAACATTATGTATATCTAAAATGTACCAATAAATATTTTGTTTAAAAAATAAACAGAAAAAATCTTAACTCTTGTAAAAAGCAAAATTTTGTTTGAAATACAAGTTTATGTGAAATAGACTAGGTCTCCCTTTTAATGTCCTAATTAATTTAAATACATAAGTTGAATATGTCTTATTGCTTGAATGGTAACAAGGCTCAACATCAATTTTGTTACTGTTTTGAATTTCATAGACATAAATGCTAAGATAAGAAGTATTGCCAAGGCCTAAGTAGATAGGAGGAGAATGATTATTTTACAATAATATTACTTAATCCTGTGAATTCTTTCAGAGTTAAATGCCAGAAATCACTTCATGGTTTTTTGTCAAATATTATTTTTGGATATCTATAGTGAATAACTTTTAGAGACTCTAGTTTGTTGAAAGCAATGATTTAGAAACTACTTGAACTGAAAGAAGATTTTTTTTTTAATCATGAGAGTTACAGCACCTTCTCAAAAGCAACTCAACATTCAAATTAACCTTTACCTGAGACCTGTATGTTTCATTTGAACAATGCATTATTATAAGATTTGGGATGAGGAATAAGTAAATATTTGTTTTGTAAGATAAGAAGAGAATCTATTATGAAAGAGGATGTGAGAAGTGGGAACTTGTAAGATTCCTTACCCTAGTCATACACAAGCTTGGGAAACAGTTCAGACTTTGAGGCTCCGAAAATCATTTCCATTATACCTAAGTTCCAAGATATTCTTTGGAAAGGTTTTGTGTGCCTGGGAGTTGGTACCCTATTTTGAAGATCCTTCTGTGGAAAAGGCAGGAAAACATCTGTGCTAGCCAGCTTTATGTTACTGTAATGAAATATTGGAGATAATTTATAAAGAGAAAAGGATTGTTTTGGCTCACAATGGAGATTCCAATCCAAGACAAGCAAACTCATTGCTTTGGGCCTCTGGTGGGCATGAGGAGTGGGGACGACAAAGAGCCCCCTGACCTAAGACCTCCCATAAGGCCTGCCTCCTATAGACCCCACTGCCTCCCAGTACTCCCAGCCTAGGGACCAAGCCTTCAACGGAGGACCTTTGCAGGACACATACACAGACCACAGCGGCGTCCCCAATAAGGTGACGTTTGATAAAAGATTTGAAGGAAATACAGCTGAGGCCAAGTAGCTGCATGAGGGAAGAGTACTGCAGGCAGAAGAAAGCACACAACAAAGTCCCTGAGGCAAGAGTGGGCTTGGAATATTCTGAAAAGCAAGGACCCAGTGTTGGTTGTGGTAAAGTGAATAAGGGAGAGGATAATCAGAGAGGCAGTCAGTAGCACGTTAGTTCTTGGAGTCCAAAGTGGGAATTTGTCATTGTTTGTGAAACGAGAAGAGTGACCTTCCAATAGCCAGTTTGTTTTTTTTGTTGTTGTTTTGGTACAGGGTATCAAGCTTGGGACCTTACGCTTGTAAGGCAGGCAGCGGCACCACTGAGCTAAATGCCTGGCCCTTCCAATAGACAGGTTTTGAGTGCTGTTGGTTGTGGCAAGGGTCACATAAAATGACTTTTATTTTGAAAGATCTGCTCTGGCTGCTTTATTACCTGGAAACGTTGTCATTAGCATTTTGGGATAGTTTTGCTAGCACTCTTTCTTGGTTCACATCTGTGGATGACAGTATTAGCTGTGTGAAATTATGAAAATAATCTGACCCTTGAGTGATATGGGCTGCCAGTTTGGCCTGGGTATGGCTCCCTTAGCTTTACAGGCCTTTCATCACCTCCTTTCTTCTTCTTCTTCTTCTTTTTTTTTTTTTTTTCTGTTTGTTTGTTTGTTTGCATTGAGTTTATTGGTACTTTTTAGGTATACAGCATAATTACATTCATCATTGGGCTCTTGTACCTTTACATAACAGGTCTTGGTTCTCATTTTTTTTTCTTCATACCCCTGCCCTCCCTTCACCCCCTACACACTCCCCTATTTACAAAGATTTTGTTTCCATTTTTTTCCTTTTCTCATATTTTCTCTGGTGTGAAAAACTAAAATGTAAATAAGGAAAAATAAAAAATACCACCTCCTTTCTGATGTGCATATGAGCTGTTTGTTGGAGTTTGAGAGTCAGGAAAATACACCAAGATCCCAGATGATGACCTCAGAGACAGATGACAGCATCTTGTCACTTCCCAGGAGATAGACTATGGAAGCCAGATCTATACACAGAAGTTTACTGGGGAGTGATCTTTTGAATATTATCTGTAAGGGGCAAAGGAAGCTAGATGGTACAGAAGGGCATGCTGCACTCACACAGTTAAACAGAGCCCTTGGCCATCAAAAAAGAGCATGTCCTTTAGAGCTTTCCCAAGTGAGGCATCAAGCTGAAGCCTTAATACCTTCCACACCATTAGTCAGTGGTGTGAGCAAGCCTGGGAAGGCAGTGTGAACTTGGGCCAGTAACTGTTCCTGAGGAGAAACTTAGCTGTGAGCCGTCAGCTGCTAAAACGCAGGCAACCTGAGGTATGAGTGGGTCTTGAAGGGGTATCTGGTGGTGTCCCATAGAATCTAACAGAGATGATTAACTGGAAAAAAGCCCATTAAAAATCGTTATCAGGACCTCAAAACACATGCCAACACTTTGAAGCTAAAGAAACTGAGGTAGAGGAAATAGAATTTACCTGTTGGTCATCTTCTGGTATTAACTACAAGACACAAAAATGACTTCAACACTTACAGCTTATTTCTAAAGGAGCAGGTGTATGGAACCTATTCTAAATTTTAAAATTTATTTGTACATTTCACCTGGAGTTTGCCATTATTGTTTGTGCTGCCCCTATAGTCTTATTTTTTTAGTAACAGTTCTTTACTGTAGAACAACTGCATAGATCATAAGGCAACTGCCACGTTCATTTCTCTTCCATTCCACACATTTTGCATTGTCCATTACCATGGAAATCTACTCTTTGCCTACAGCAATGACAGGAATCTATTCATAATACTGAAATCACTTCACTCAGAAATGAAATATATTGCTCTCATTATGTAGTTTGCTTTGCTTGGGTGGTTCTGTCTTCCTGAATTCATTGTGAAAGAAATGCCTTTGACCACCTACAAATAATGTTCCATTATTAATAAAATATTTTTTCCAGAAAGAGATTTCATAGGAGTGTTACACCCAGATTTTATAATGTGTGCACCAGGTTCAAACCAACAATAGGACAATTTGCCAAGGTATAATCAGATAGGAGAAATAAGTCCCCAGGTTCTGCTCAATAATGGTGTGATGCCAGGGCACACATCTCAAATAATTTACATTTCAAAGAAGCTAGAAGAAATTATTTTGAATGATTTCATCACAAGAAATTAATAAATATTTTAGAGGATAGATATGCTTACCCAGATTTGAATGTTACACAATTTGTTAAAACATCACATGGTACCTTATAAACATGAATAATTATATATATATTAGTTAAATAAATTAAAAACAGGCAACTAGGGGAAAACATTAAGGAATAATATCACGAATTATTATTTTTCTTATGAGTGATAATGGATTTGTGATCATATTAAACTTGTCTTTGCTTTTTAAATTTATTTTATTTTTTTCTCATTGAGTTTATTGATACATTTTAAGTATACAGTACAGTTACATCATCATCGGGGTCTTGTACCTTTACATGACAGGTCTTGCTTCTCATTTTTTCCCCATACCCCTGCCCTCCCTTCACCACCTCCTCCCTTCCCTATTTACAAACACTTTATTTCCATTTTTCCATTTTCTCATATTTTTTTCCTTTCCCTTATTTCCTTTCCCCTACCCTTACAACTTCCCCTTTACACCTTCCCCTGCCCTTTTCTTCCTATTTCACATTGTCAACTATTCCATTAGGATCTTATGTACCATTATAGTTTTTCACACCAGAGAAACTATTCGGTATTTACATGTGTGACTTATTTATTTCACTTAAGAGTATGACCTCAATATGCATCCATTTTCCTATGAATGACTCTAACTTCTCCTTCTTTATGGCTGAGTAATATTACATTTTATAGAAAAACCGCATCTTCTTTATCTAGTCTCCAACTGATGGGCAATTGGGCTGTTTCCAAGTTTTAACTATTACAAACTGTGCCGCTATAAACATAGGTGGACATGTATCACTGTGATATGGTTCTTTTAATTCTTTTGGAAAGATACCCAGCAGAGGGATGGCTGGGTCAAATGGAACCTCTAGTCCTAGTTCTTTGAGGTATCTCCATATTGACTTCCATAGTGGTTGCACCAGTCTGCACTCCCAACAACAATGGAGGAAGGTTCCTTTCTCCCCACATCCCTGCCAACATTTGTTATTGGTTGATTTCTTGATAGCAGCCATTCTTTGTGGGGTGAGGTGGAATCTCAGTGCTGTTTTCATGTGCATCTCTCAAATGACCAGTGATGTGGAACATTTTTTCATATATTTACTTTGCTATTTTTAGTTCTTTGAGAACTGTCTGTTGATTTCAAATGCCCAGTTTTGAATGGGGTCTTTATATTTGGGGGGGCTGATTTTTTTTGAGTTCTTTATATATTCTAGATAATAGTCCTTTGTCTGAGGAGCAGCTGGTAAAATATTTTCTCACATTGTAGGTTGACTCTTAATTCTGCTGGTGGTTTCTTTTGCAGTGCAGAAGCTTTTTAATAAGATGAGATCCCAGTTGTTAATTCTTTGTGCTAGTTCCCGTGCTACTGAGGATTTGTTCATAAAGTCTTTTCCTATGCCATTGTCTTCAAGAGTTCTGCCTAATTTATCTCCCAGGAAATTTAGTGTCTCCTTTTTAATATTTAGATCTTTAATCCACTTGGATTTTAGTTTAGTGCATAGTGAAAGATAAGGGTCTAGTTTTAATCTTTGGCAGGCTGAGATCCAGTTTTTCCAACACCATTTATTAAAGAGGCTATTTTTCCTCTGGTGAGGATGGTCAGCTTCTTTGTCAAAGACAAGGTAGCTGAGTACATCTGGAGTTGTTTCTTTCTCTTCCAATCTATTCCACTGATCCTCAGGTCATAAACTTAAGTCTTTATATAGTAGTATCAATATTGAAATATTTATAAGTGAAATGACATGTGATGTGAGATTACTTAAAATATTCCAGAAAAATGGGATGAATAGGTACAATAAGAATGGCAAAATACTGATGAAAGTTGAAGTTTGGTAGGTTTCCAAGGGGTTAGTTTTTACTAATTTTGACTTTTGTTTGTATTTGAAAATTTCTGTAATAAAAAGCTCTAAACTCACATTTTTTTAATGTCTGGTTTGAAATTTTCATTCTATTGGATAGCAGCTAAAAGAATGGGTTGCCTAGCTCAGTATTGGACTTTTGGCAGTACAACTGGTTTGGGGAAAAGGCATAGCCCAGCTTAAAGAAATTCTCAGCTGGCCCCATTTGATTGTAATTGTCCTCTAGGTCTTACAGTGGACATCACAGGCATGGGCCAGGAAAGCTGAACTGACTCAGTAGCAGGTCTGGGTTCACACTCTGGACACACCTTTGGTCAGCCTTTGGGATCTTACATGTCACCCGTGTGCTCTCAATCTCATTTACAAAATGGGACTTGTTTGAGGGTTAGAAATAATGCATAAGAAGTATCTAATGTGCAGTTGATGTCCAATACAGTGGTGATCATTATCAATAAAAATCTTTCCTGGGAAGTCATCTTACTTTGTGCCCTAATTGTAGGAGATATGAGTCCTTATCTCTAGATTGATTTCAGAGGGTTCCGTGTCACTCTCACTTTCCACCCTTCCGATCCTTTTATGTAAGTTTATTTACCAGTCTGTCTTTGGGACTTGGGTTAAGAATTTGAAATAAAAGTTTATTTTAAAATGAGAATTTGAGGGGAAGCATACAATGCTTCTAAGAAAGCCTTTTATTGTTGGGCTGGACTCTTCTGTTTGTTGCTCCTTTGGGATTTGCTGCCTTAAGGTCACATGACCAATCAACTGGAAATCATCCAAGGATCCTGATTCCTTGGCCAGGGCTCCATTCCTAAAATGGGGAAATCTGTTTCTTTGTACAAAGTGCAGGCCACTACTACTACTACTACTACTACTACTACTACTACTACTTCTACTATCACCATATATTTAGATTTTTCAATAGTATTTTAGAAAATTTTTATTAGTACAATGTTTGCTGATCATAATTATATTCATTGTAGTAAATTGGTACATGTACATAACACATCTCAGCCCTTTTTTTCCCCTCTTTTCTCATTTCCCTTTTATTTTGCCAGAATCAAATTCATTTATTTGTCTTATAAGTCATTATAAAGTTAATTATCATATGTACAGATTAGTAATGACTAATAGACTAAAAACTGTATAAAACACATATGACAATGATATTAAATCAAGGTACACTTTTGGATACATTATCTGTGCTGGGTTAAAATAGCTTTTTTTCTCTGTTTTTTCCTGTTATCTGTCTTTTATTTTGCACTTTATATATTTTTTCATATAAGAGAAACCAGGCAATATTTAAGCTCGTGTATCTGATTTATTTCACTCAACAGCATCCATTTTTCCTAGAAATGACTCAAGTTTATCCTTCTTTTCTGCAGAGTAGTACTTCATTGTGTATAAATTCCATAATTTTTTTATCCTTTCATTTGTTGATGGACATATAGACTGTTTCCAATATTTTGTTTGTGAATTGTGCTGCTATAAACATGGGTATGCATATATAATTGTGGGATATCTTGAACTCTTTGGGGAAGATACTAGAAGGGGAATACCTGGGTCAAATGGAATTTCTATTCTTAGTTTTTTGAGAAAACTCCATACTGGTTTTATCAGTTTACACTCCCACAAATAATGAAGAAGTGTTCCCTTTTCCCTACAGCCTTGCCAGCATTTGTTATTGATTGATTTTTTTGATGATAGCCATTCTTTCTGGAATGAGATAGAATCTCAGTGCTGTTTTAATTTGCATTTCTCAAATGGCCAGTGATGTTGACCATTTTTTCATGTATTTAGTGGCTGTTTGTATTTCTTCATCCCAGAAGTACTCACTGCCCACTCCCCCCACAGCAATCAAAGTGAAGACCTTGTGCTTGCCGGGCAGGTGCAGCACCACTGAGCTACATTCCCAGCCCGAGAAGTATACACTTTAGATGCTGTGTTTGTGACTGGGTCTTTACATTTGGAGGGTCTAATTTTTTGAGTCCTTTATATATTCTAGATAATAGTTCTTTGAGGAGTGGCTGGCAAAATTTTTTCCCTCTCTGTAGGTTGTCTCTTCACTCTATTTGTGGTTTCTTTTGCTGTGCCGCTTTTTGATGTGATCCTGTTGTTGATTCTTGGTATTATTCTTTTACAACCAGGTTTTGTTCAAAAAGCCTTTGCCTATGTCCTTGTGTTCAAGATTTTGCCAATTTTATCTTCTAACAGAATAAGTGTTTCTGTTCTAAAGTTTAAATCTGTAATCCATTTTGATTTTAGTTTAGTGCATAATGGGAGATATAGATTGAGGTTTAATTTTTAGCTTTTGGATAGCCTGTTTTCCCAGCACCATTTTTATTGTTTTCTTGAGTTCATCAATACATTTTAGGTGTGCCTTATGAGCACATTCATCATAGGGAATTTGTGCCTGTACATGATATATCTTGATTCTAATTTTTCTCATCCCCTGCCCTCCCTTCAACCCCTCCATGCCTCTGTATTTACATGAGCTTTGTTCTGTGTTTTTTCCTTCTCACCTTCATTTTTTTTTCTTTTCCCCTGCTCCCCTCCCTAGTTCCCCTTCCCCTTTGAACATTTTCTTCCTATTTCACAATATCTGTTATACATTTTGGTCCTCATTTACACCTTCAGTTTCTCACACCAGAGAAACAGATTGATATTTACAGGTGTGTCCTATTCATTTGAATTATGAGCATGGCCTCAAGTTGCACTCATTTAGCTACAAATGTCTCAAGTTTATGTTTCTTTATGGCTGAGTAGTCATTTTATTAAAAAAAAAAAACCCCTTATTTTCTTTATCCACTCAGCAGTTGATGGGCTTCTGGGCTGTTTACCAGATTTAGCTATTACAAACTGTGCTGTTATAACCATGGGGTGGGCATATATCGCCGTGGTATGATACTTTTAATTATTTCAGGAGCATACACAACAGGGGAATAGCAGAGTCAAGTGGGACCCCTAAACCTAGTTTATGAGGCTTCTCCATATTGATTTCTACAGTGGTTGCACCAGTCTGCACTCCCTCCAACAATGGAGAAGGGTTCCTTTCTCCCCACAACCCTGCCGGCATTTGTTCTTAGTTGATTTCTTGGTAGCAGCCATTCTTTTTGGAGTGAGATGGAATCTGTGTTATTTTCATCTTCATCTCTCTAATAACCACGGATGTTGAACATTTTTTCCTATGTGTATTTGCTGCTTCTACTTCCCTATCTGAGAAATATCTATTCATTTCAGAAGCCCATTTTTTAATTGGGTGTTTAAATTTGGAGGGGGGTCAGATTTTTAAAAATTCTTTATATATTCTATTTTTTCCCCTTTTTTTGGTACCAGCGATCAAACTCGGATCCCTCTGCATGTGAGGCAGGCGGCGAAACCACTGAGGAACCCCACCCTTTATATTCTAGATAGTAGTCCTTTGTCTAAAGAACAGCTGGTAAAATTTTTTCCCCTTAGTGTAGGTTGTCTCTTTGCTCTGTTGGTGGTTTCTCTTGCTATGCAGAAGCTTTTTAATGAGATGAGAGCTCAGTTGTTGAATCTTTGTGCTAGTTCATATTTGACTGAGGTTTTGTTGATGAAGTCTTTTCCTATGCCAATGTCTTTAAGAGTTTTGTTTTTTAAAAATTTTTATTTAGTTTATTGGTACAATCTAGGTATACAATACAGTTACATTCATTATTGGGATCCTGTACCTTTACATGATAGGTCTTGATTCTCATTTTTTCCCCTTGTCCCTGCCCTCCCTTCACCCCCCCTCCCTTCCCCATTTACAAACACTTTATTTCCATTTTTTCATTTTCTCATATTTTTTTCCTCTCCCCTATTACCTTTCCCCCACTGTTCCCACGTTCCCTACACCTTTAGCCCTTTACTTCCTATTTCACATTATTAATTATCTCATTAGGATCTTGTGTACTATTATAGTTTTTCACACCAGAGAAACTATTCGGTATTTCAGTTAAAGAAATCTCTATATGAACATTAAAAATAGGGAATCCTAAAATAAAACTAAAAAGGAAAGTAAAAGAGAAAAGGCAATGATGTAAAATTAAAATAATCCTTAATTCTGAAGATGAAAATGGTTCTTGAACATATTTAAGTTGCTTCTTGCTCTTGTAGTCTTATATTATTCTCTTTTTTTATTTAGAGAATACTTCATTAGTTTCTGTAATCAAACCCACGTAAATATGACCTTACATATTTAATACAGAGCATTACCCCTGTAGAAATGGAAAAAAAAATTAACATTTCTAGACCAATATGGCTGTTAATTTCTGTACAATGCCAATTCAACACAGTAAATTGGGATAACTTTTTCCAAAGTTGACAGCACAGTTAAAGTTTCCAAAAATTCAAATTATATATATATGTATATATATTTATATTTATATAAAAAGACCAATAACAGCAGTATGTTACGCATCAATAACAGCAACAGCCTTTCCAGGTTCTGCAGTCATCTGAACAAAATTACAGACATTCAGCACACTTCATTAAAAAAACAAAAACAAAAAAATAAAGAGAAAAATAATACCCAGAAAACAGCAAAGTTCTGTTGCTCTTGTGGTACCTGGTACCATTTTTTTTTATTAGCATCTTAATCATCATCTGGAGAGAGAACATTCTAGAGTAACATCATTAAAAATAGCTCTGATAAAGCACGGTCATGACTATGTATCATAAAGCAGGTACAAGATATTTTACATTCACAGAGGTATGATACAGTACTGTCCTACATCTATAATACTAGAATCAGTTTTGGTTTGAAATTTACTCTGTCTGCAAATAAGATTGCTAACCCTGCCTTTTTTCTGGGCTCCTGTCACATGGGGAATTGTTTTCCATCCTTTCACTTTCAGTCTATGGGCTTGTTTTTGCACTAGGTATGTTTCTTGTATACAACATATTGTTGGATTTTGCTTCTTATTCCATTCTGTCACTCTATTTCTCTTGATTGGTGAGTTGAGGCCATTGACATTGATGGTTATAACTGATATATACTGACTTATTATTGTCCTGTTATGGCCTTTTGTTGATTCTTTTCCTTTTTCACCTTCTCCTTTTAGTTTCTTGCCTTGCCTATTTGATTTGCTCTGTTGGGCCTCAGGGTGTTGTTACCTTCATTGTCTTTTTCTAGGATCTTGTTTAGAATTGCTTGTAGTGCTGGTTTGGTATTCCTGTAGTTTCTCAGGTGTTCTTTGTCTAGGAAGTATCTTATTTCCCCATCCATTTTGAAAGAGAGTTTTGCAGGATACATCAGTCTAGGTTGGAGGTTGTTCTCTTTTAGTACTTGAAATATCTCACTCCAGGCTCTCCTTGCCCTAAGGGTTTGTGTTGAAAAGTTTGCTGTTATTCTGATGGGCTTTCCTTTGCATGTGATTTGTTTCTTTTCTCTTACTGCTTGTAGTATTTTGTTCTTCTGTTGGGTTTCTGGGATCTTGATTATTATATATCTAGGTGTAGGTTTTTTTTTTATCGTGGCTTGTTGGGGTCCTATATGCCTCACTTATCTGAATGTCAAAATCTTCCCCTCTGTTTGGGAAGTTTTCTGTCATTAATTCTGTGAACAGCTTTTTTAAGTCGCTTGTATTTTCTCCTGCTACTTCATGGATTCCTATCAGTCTTATGTTATTCTTCTTTGCATCATCTAGGAGTTGTTGGATCAATTTCTCATGATCCCCTACTGTTTTTAAGAGACCTCTCTTTTCATGGTCACTGACTGCAATCTTATTCTCTATATCTGAGAGTCTATCTTTACATTCTTTTATTCTGTTGTGTACACTTTCAAT
Organism: Fukomys damarensis; assembly: GCF_012274545.1. Taxonomy (NCBI): domain Eukaryota; kingdom Metazoa; phylum Chordata; class Mammalia; order Rodentia; family Bathyergidae; genus Fukomys; species Fukomys damarensis. The sequence goes on along the minus strand of NW_022900950.1, from coordinate 44,020,365 downwards.
GGAGTGTTTAATCTCCTGGATATCTGTTTGAATCTGTTTTATGGATTCCATTTCTTTCCTATGTTGGGTGTTTATTGTTTCCATTTCTTTCTTATGCTGGGCCTTCATGGCTTCTATCGTGGTGCTGAGCTCATCTATTTTTTTTTCAGTATCTGTTCTAGAGTCTCGAATCATGACTTTCATTTTGCTCACTATATCTATGGTTATCTGGGAAATTATTTCTGTTTTGAATTTTTCTAGAGCCTGATTGATCTGTTTTGTTACTTCCTGTGCTTTGAGTTCAGGGTGTCCTGGTGGTTCACTATTGGCCTTTTCATCCTCATTTGTCATGCTGTTTGCCATTGGTGAACTGGAAGTCTGTCTTTGTGTCTTGCTTAAGTGTTTTCTCATTTTTATTTTTCTTGTCTGGCTGTCCTTGGTTTAATCTCTGGATTATTACCCAAATCTTCGTGATATAGTTGTGCCCTAGCTTCTGGGTCTCTAGCGACCCACAGACATTCTCGTCTCCATAACATCAGAGAAAACAGCTTATTGAATCAACCACAATCCTTTATCCCAACCATTAACACAATATGATCAAGCACAACTTGGAAACTGACCACCTGTGGTAGTCACTAGTCTATCACCATTAAACCACTTGAATTAAATTGAAATCAAGAAGCAGTCCAAAACATGTCTGCAGTGAACAAACTTTTCAATATAGTATACTTACCATTTAGGATGGGGGTCAGAGAGCTAGGACTCAAGACCCCTGATCTCAGTTAGCTGATGGCTGAACCCCATGACGCAGACTGACCTCAGGCTGCAAGGCCCAGATTGAGTTCCCCAACCTTCTGAATGGTTGAACTCCACACCATTCTACCACAGGTTTCCCACGCTCTTTCTTTAAAGTTATTCAATGTTGGGAACTCAGAAAAATACCCTCTATGACCTCTGCCTCTGCCTCTGCAGAGCGGGTCCAAAGACTGGCTCAATCAGGAGGTCTGGGAGTGCAGGAGTGGGGGGTGTAGGGGAGTTGTCGGGGTTCAGGGGTGCCTGCGCGGCTACCTTCCTGGTGCTGGAGCAATGGCAGCTCCTGGTGGGGGGATGTGTGGCTATCCTTCCCTCAGTGGATCAGGGACCAGGCAGCCCTCCTGGTGCTGGAGCAATGGCGGCTCCTAAGAGTTTTCTACCTAACCTATCTTCCAGAAGGTTTAGTGTTTCTGTTTTAATATTTAAATTTCTGATCCACTTTGATTTTAGTTTAGTGCGTGGTGAGAGATTTGGGCCTAGTTTCAGTCTTTGGCAAGTTGAAACCCAGTTTTTCCAGCACCATTTATTAAAGAGGCTATCTTTCCTCCAGTGAGGGTGGTTGACTCTTTTGTCAAAGATGGGATGGCTTTGAATGTCTTTAGTTGTTTCTGCATGTTCTAATCTGTTCCATTGATGCTCAGATCTCAGATCTGTTTTTTTGCCAATACCATGCTTTTTTTTTTTTTTTTTTTTTTTTTAAATCACAGTGGCTTTGTAGTATAGTTTCAAGATGGGGATTGTGATACCCTCTGCCATATGTTTGTTGCCTAGAATTGCTTTTTCTATTCTAGGTCTCTTCTGGTTCCAAATGAATTTTTGAATTGTTTTCTCTAGTTCTGTGAAATATTCTGTTGGGATTTCAATCGGGATTGCATTGAATCTAGATAGTAGTTTTGGAAGTATGACCTTTTTCACTATATTGGTTCTTCCTACTCAGGAAAAAGGGATGTCTTTCCATTTTCTGATATCCTCTTCAATCTCTTTTTTCAGAGTGCTGTATTTTCAAAGTAGAGGTCTTCTTTCATTCAATTGATTCCTAGATATTTCATTTTTGGGGTACTCTTCTGAAAGGAATTGTTTTCCCAGTTTCTCCCTCAGTAAACCCATTATTCATGTACAAGAAGCCTATTGATTTTTGAGTGTTGACCTTGTATCCAGCTACTCTACTGAATCTGGCTGTTAAGTCCAGAAGTCTTTTGGAGGAGTTTTTGGGATCTTCTACATAGAGTATCATGTTATGTGGAAATAATGACAGTTTAACTTCTTCCTTTCCTATCTTTATTCCTTTTATTTCTTTCTCTTGTCTAATTGCCCTGGCTAATGTTTCCAGAACTGTATTGAACAGGAGTGGTGGTAATGGACAGCTTTGTCTTGTTCCTGATTTTGGCAAGAAGGATTTCAGTTTTTGACTGTTTAGTATGATGTTGGCTGTTGGTTTTTCATAGATAGATTTTATCAGGTTGAGATAAAGGCCATCTATTCTAATTTTCTGTAGGGTTATTATCATGAATGGGTGTTGGATTTTATCAAACACCTTTCTGCATCTATTGAGATAATCATATGGTTTTTGTCCTTGACTCTGTTAAAATAGTGTATTATATTCATTGATTTATGTATGTTAAACCATCCTTGCATCCCTGGGATGAATCCAAAATTGTCAAGGTGTATAATATTCTTGATGATCCTCTGATTCTGTTTGCTAATATTTTATTGAGGATTTTTGTGCCTATGTTCATTAGGGAGGATTGGCCTGTAGATCTCCTTCCTGGTTGGGTCTTTCTCTGCTTTCAGAATCAAGGTAATGTGTTCTTCCAGGAAGAAATTTGGAAGTATTGCTTACCTTTCAATTTCATTCAAGAGTTTGAGAAGTAGTGGTATTAGCTCTTCCCTAAATTTTTTGTAGAATTCAGCAGTGAAGCCATCAGGGCCTGGGTTTTTCTTTGTTGGTAAGTTTTTTTTTCTCTCTCTCATTGAGTTTATTGGTACATCTTAGGTATACAGTACAGTTACATTCCTCATTTGGATCTTGTACCTTTACATGACAGGTCTTGGTTCTCATTTTTTCCCCTTGTCCCTCCCTCTCTTCACCCCATCTTCCCTTCCCTATTTACAAATGGTAAATTGTTAATAATATTTTCAATTTCACTGATTGATATTGGGATGTTTAGAATTTTTGTATCTTCATTGTTTAACTTTGGTAATTCATATGTATCTAGGAATCTGTCCATTTATTCTTTGTTTTCCATTTAATTGGAGTATGGGCTCTCAAAGTAGGTATTATTCCTCTGGATTTCTGTTGGATATGTTGTGATTTCACTGTTTTCATTCCTAATTGTGTGGATTTGAGCCTTTTCTTTGCTTTTATTTGATAAGGTCAGGTAAGGGTTTCTTGATTTTATTTATTTCAGAGAACCAATTCTTTGATTCATTGATTTTTTTTTTTTGGTGTCATCCTCTTAATCTCCATCGCAGTTATTTCTGCTCTGATCTTCATAATTGCCTTCCTTGTATGAGCTTTGGGTTTTTCTTGCTCTTTTTCTAGAAGCCTGAGGTTCACCATTTAGGTTGTTTATTTGAGCTCATTCTGTTTTCCTAACATGGGCATTCACTACTATCAATTTCTCTCAGAGAACTGTTTTCATTGTGTCCCCTAAATTCCTGTATGTTGTATTGGCATTATCATTTAGTTGTATAAACTGTCTAATTTCTTCTTTAATTTTATCTGTCCCCTATTCATTGTTCAGGAGTGTATTGTCCAATTTCCATGTGTTTGTCAAGTTCTTGTGGTTTATTTTCCTATTGATCTCCATTTTCTTTGTTCTATGTGCAGGGGATAGCTTTATTTCCTTTGCATTTACTTAAATATGTTCTATGAGCTAGTATGTGGTCTATTTTGGAGAATGACCCATGTGCAGCTGAAAAAAATGTGTGTTCTGATTTTTGTGGTGGAAAACTTTGTAGACATCTATTAAGCTCATTTGTTCAATAGTTTGGTTCAGTTCTAGTATACTGTTGTTTCTTTGTCTAGTTGACCAGTCTATTTGTGACAGTGGGGTATTGAGGTCTCCTACTACTATTCTATTAGTGCTTATTTGGTTTTTCATGTCCATTAATGTTTGTTTTATATAGTTGGGTGCACTAGTATTCAGTGCATATATATTTATAGTTGCCTTCTCTTTCTCTTGGATTGTTCCCTTTTCAAGGATGTAGTGACCTTCTTTGTCTCTCTTAATTAGTTTTGGTTTGAATTTACTTTTTCTGCAAATAGGATAGCTACACCTGCTTTTTTCTGGGTTCCTGTCACATGGAGAATTGTTTTCCATTCTTCTACTTTCAGTATATGAATTTCTTTTTGAATTAAGTGTGTTTCTTGTATCAGCATATTGTTGGATCTTGCTTTTTGATCCCTTCTGCTAGTCTATTTCTTTTCTTTTCTTTTTTTTTTGGGGGGGGGTGGGAGTACCAGGGATCAAGGCAGGCAGTGGAACCACTGAGCTAAATCCCTGGCCCCTTTCTATTTCTTTTTGATTCATGAATTGAGACCATGAACATTGATGGTTATGACTGAGATGTATCGACTTATCCTTGTCATGATGTGTTCCTGTTGTTGGCTCTTTTATTTTTTATTTTCCCCCTTTTCCATTTAATTTCTTGCCTTGCCTGATGGCTTTGCTTCTTTGGGTCTCATGAAGTTGTGACTTTCATTGTTTTTATCTAGGATATTGTTTAGAATTATTTGGAGTGCTGGTTTGGTATTCTCCAAGTTTCTCAGGTGTTATTTTTTGTGGAAATGTCTTATTTCCCTGTCAATTTTGAAAGATTGTTTTGCAGGTTACATCAGTCTGGGTTGAGATTGTTTCTTTTAGGGCCTGAAATACTTCATACCAGGCTCTCCTTGACTTGAGGTTTCGTGTTGAGAAGTCTGCTGTGACTCTGATAGGCTTTGCTTTGTATGTGATTTGTTTCTTTTCTCTAACTCCTTTTAATATTTTGTTCCTCTGTTGGGTTTCTGAGATCTTGACTATTATATGTGTAGGTGTAGGTTTTTGTTGATCATGGATGATTGGAATCTTCTATTCCTCACTTATGTGTATGCCAAATTATTTTCCTCTCCTTGAGGAATTTTCTGCCGTTACTTATGTGAACATTTTTTTTAACTGTCATTTTTTCTTTCTCCGGATTTTTCATTGCCTCCAATCAGTCTTATGTTATTCTTTATTGCATCATCTAGTAGCTACTGGATCAATTTCTGTTGGTTCTTTACTATTTTTAAGAAATCTTTCTTTTCATGGTCACTAACTGCAATCCTTCTATAGCTGATATTCTGTCTTCACATTAGCTCAGTCTACTGTGAATACTTTCATTGGAATTTTTAAAACCATGGATATTTGTTTGGATCTGTTTCATGGATTCCTTTTCTTTCCTTTGCTGGGCATTCATGGTTTCCGTCGTGGTTCTGCACTCCTCTATTATTTTTTTCATCTGTTTCTGTTCTAGAGTCTTTTATCATGTATTTCATTCTGCTCACCCTCTCTGTAGTTATCTGGGAAATTATTTCTGTTTTAATTTTTTCTAGAGCCTCATTATATCTGTTTTGTTACTTTCTGTGTTATCAGTTCAGGATGTCTAGGTGGTTAATTATCAGATTTTTCCACCTCATTTCCCCCAGAACTTTCCTTTGGTGAGCTGGAAGCCTGGGTTAGTGCCTTCTTTAGGTGTCTTCTCATTTCTATTTTGTTGTTGTTGATATTTTTGTCTTAATTCCTGGGTAGATACTTCTGTATTACTTATTGTGAGTATCTTTATTGCTAGTATCTAGAGCCCTCAAGGAACAAATACTTCCCAGAGGTGTCTTCCAGTATAGCTGGTCTTTAGATTTTGAGTGTCTAATAATGACTCTTAGGCAATTTTGATTTTGGTATATCAGGAAGGTCAGCTGATTAGAACAACCATGACACCTTGGCTCAAGTAATACAGTTGGCATGAACAATAGCATCAAGCACAGCTTTGGTAACTATTAATCTGTCACTTTTAACGGAGTGAATAATATCAAAATCAAGGACCAAGGGATGGGGATTTAGCTCAGTGGTGCTGTGCCTGCCTCACAAGCACAAGGTCCTGATTTTGATCCCTGGTGCTGAAAAAAAAAATAAATAAAATAAATCAAGGACCAGCCTGAAATATGTTTTCAGTAAATAAGCCATTAAATATAGCAAATTTCCCCTTTCAGTTGAGGACCTAGAAGGAGTTGAGGAGCGGGGATAGAGAGATAGAAGGAGAGGGAAAGGTTAGAAGTGAGGCCAGGAGCCACAGGAAAATCATGTAAACTTTGGGAAATTTGTGAAGGAATGAGGAAAAGACAGAAGGAAGGATCAAAAACAATAGAACAAACTAACAGCAACAGGAAAACTAGAAACTATATTCACCATCCTATAAAAGTAAGGCAATTGAGGGAAGAAAAGAGAAAAAAATCTGAAATAGGACAGGAACAGGAACAAAGAAGGAGAGAAATGAAGATGGATAAGGGAGAAAGAAAAAAAGAAAAAAGAAAGGGGGCTCCCTTCTGGGTATGTTTCTGCTGTCATGGTAGACAATGTGGGCAGCAGTGTGCAGATCCGAATTGATGAGTCTCAGCAAGCCAGCCATAGTCCACTGAGATTCAGGCTGGTTTCTGGCTGCAATGCTCAAGTTGAGCTTTGTGAACTCCTACAGGTTTGAACTCTGGAAGGTTCTACTACTACAGTTGAGCTGCTCTTCCCCCAAAGCAAGTCCAGGGTCCAGGAGGAGTAGGAGGTGCTGATCTCACCAACTTGCCAACTGCTTTAGTCCAGTGCACCTTTATTACAGAGACTTTCTTCATGCTCCCAGTGGGCTTCAATTTTCATCAGGAACCCTCAGAGGGGCACTCTCCCTGCTGCCCACTGCTGCTCTATCTTCTGGAGCTTGTAACAATGGCCTTTATGGCCCTGGGTACCTTTACCAGGGGCTGGTGGTGATGGTGGGCCTGGGCCTCCTTGCGATGGTCCCCCCAGCAACATTTGTTAAAGAGGCTGTTTTTTTCCAGTGAAAGTATTTGACCCCTTTATCAAATATAATATAGCTGAGATTTTTCTGCATCTTCTGATTTTTTTTCCCACTGATCCAAATGTGTCCCCCCCCCCAATATCCTGTTTTTAACACTGTAGCTTTGCAGTATAACTTTAAGTCTGGGATCATGTTGCCCTGACTTGCTCTTGTTGCCCAGAATTTGTTATTCGAGGTTTCAGCTATTCTAGCTCCATATGAATTTTAGGATTACTTTCTCCACTTCTGTAAGGAATGCTATTGATATTTTGATTGCAATTGCATTAAATCTATGTAACAGTCTTGGAATTATGGCCATTTTGACTATATTGGTTCTGCCTACCCAGGAACAGGAGATAGCTTTCTATATTCTGATATCCTCTTCAATATCCTTTTCCAGATTATTGTAATTTTTCTTGCAGAGTTCTTTACTTTCTAGGTTAGGTTGATTCCTAAATATTTCATTTTGGGGGCCTGGGGGCTTGGTTCAGTGGTGCTGCACCTGCCTCACAGGCACAAGGTCCTGAGTTCAATTCCTGGTACCCCCCCCAAAAAAAACACCCACCAACTTTTCATTTTTGGGATACTATTATGAATGGTATTATTTCCCTGATTTCCCTCCCACTGAGTTTGTTGTTAGTGTACAGGAATGCTATTGATTTCTGAGTGCTGAATCTGTACCCTGCTATGCTACTGAATTTTGTTATTAGTTCTAGGAGTCTTTTGGTGGAGACTTTGGGGTCTTCTATGTAGAGGATCATGTTATCTGCAAATAGTAATCATTTAACTTATTTCTTTCCTATTCTTATCCCTTTATTCTTACTCTTGTCTAATTGCTCTAGCTAAAGCTTTGAGAACAGTACTGAACAACAGTGGTGATAGCAGACATCCTTGTCTCATTCCTTATTTTAGAGGGAAAACGTTCATCTTCTCTCCATTTAGCATGATGTTGGCCATTGGTTTGTCATAGATGGCTTTTATCAGATTGAGATACAGACCTCCTATTGATATTTCCTTAAGATTTTGTCATGAATGTATGTTAGGTTTTCTCAAATGCTTTTTCTGCATCTATTGAGATGATGGTGTGGTTTTTGTACTGGCTTCTGTTTATTTAGTATATTATATGTATTGATTTGTGTATGTTGAGCCACTCTTGCATCCCTGGAATGAAACCTACTTGGTCAGGATGTATGATCTTTTTGATGATTTTCTGCATTCTGCTTGCCAGTACATTATTTAGGATTTTTGCATTTATGTTCATTAATGAGATTGGCTTGTTGTTCTCTATTTTGGTTAAGTCTTTTTCTAGTTTTGGAATCAGGGTGATGCTTGCTTCCAGGAATACTTTGAGAGTACTGCTATCCTTTTGATTTCATTAAAGAGTTTGAGGAGTATGACATTAGATCTATAAAGTTCTTGTAGAATTTGGAAGTGAATCCAATGGGACTTAGACTTTTCTTAGATGGTAGTGTTTTATTTTTTATTACTTCTTCAATTTCACTGACTTAGTAACTGGCTTATTCAGGATTTTTATATCTTCTTGGTTCAACTTTGATAATACACTTGTATCTAGGAATTTATCCATTTCTTCTGAAATTTTTATTTTATTAAAGTACAGTTTCTCAAAGTAGCTGCTGATAATCAGTATTTTGGCAGAGTCAGTTGTAACTTCATCTTTTTCATTTCTAATTGCATAGATACGTATCGTTTCTTTCCTTATTTTGCTAAGATTGGCTAAATATCTATTTTATATAATCTTTCAAATAATCAACTCTGATTAATTGATTCTTCATTTTTTTTGTCTCAATTTCATTAATTTTTGCTCTGATCTATATAATTTCCTTATACTAACTTTGTGTTTGGGTTGCTTTTCTCTCTCTCTCCCTCCCTCCCTCTCTCTCTCTCTCTCTTTCTCTCTCTCTTTTTCTTTCTTTGTGATAAGGTCTCACTATGCAGTTCGGGTTGACCTTGAACTCACTGTGTAGCTCAGGCTGACCTTGAACTGACAGCAATCCTTCTGCCTCAGCCTTCTAAGTACTGGGATTACAAGTGTGTGCCACCACACTTGGCCTTGTTCTTATTTTTCAAAGACCTTGAGGTGCATTGTTAGGTTATTTATTGGAGCTTGCTCTGCCTTTCTGTGTAAATTCACAGCTATAAACTTCCTTTTAGGACCACTTTCATTGTGTCCCATAGGTTCCACTATATCATATCAGCAGTGTCATTTGATTGTAGAATCTGTATAATTTCTTCTTTAATTTCATCTGTGACCCACTGATTTTTCAAGAGGGTATTGTTCAATTTTCATGTGCTTGCATAGTTTCTGTGGTATCTTTTGTCATTGATTTCTAATTTCATTGCACTATGATCTGATACTATGCATGGGATAATTTTGATTGTTTTGCATTTACTTAAGCATGTTTTATGGGCCATATGGTCTAGTATATATGTTTTGGAGAAAATACCATGTGCTTCTGAGAAGAATGGGCATTCTGTTTTTGCTGGGTGGAGCATTCTTGTGGCTTGTGTCTAGATGTCTTCCCCAAAGCCTCATGCAGTTATAGCTGTGGATTTTTCAGAAGTGGTTGAATTTAGAGTGTGTGATTGATTAATAGTGCAATGCTAGGCTCAAGGGCATTAGGATTAAGGGTGTGAGTGCTACCAACCCTAGGTAGTCTGGATAAGATAAAAGGGGTAGAAAGACACTGATACAGTTCCTTCCTTGCTTGCTTTTGCTTGTCCACTGCCATGAACTGTTTCTTCTTTGCCATGCGCCACCCTGCCTTGGAGCCAGCTGATTATGGACTGAAACCTCTACAGACTGTGAGCCAAAAAACCTTTTTCTCCTTTAATTTTGAGTGTCAGGTATTTTGTTTCAGCAATGAGAAAAGTAACTAACACATCTCCACAGATATCTATTAAGTCTACTTGTTCAAAGGTTTGGTTTAATGCTGATATTTTTTTGTTGTTGATCTTTTGTGTAGTTGATCTGTTCATTTGTGACAGAGGTATTGAGGTCTCCCATTCACAGTTGTACTGGTGTTTATCCGATTTTTCATGTCTATTAGTGTTTGTTTTGTGAAGTAGGGTGCACCAGTATTTAATGCATATATGTTTATAATTGTTATCTCTTCCTATTGAATTTTCCCTTAACCAATATGTAGTGACCTTCTTTGGCTTGAAATTCACTTTGTCTGAAAATAGTATAGTATCCCCTGCTTTTTATTTGGGTTCCTTTTTCATAGAATATTGTTTTCCATCCTTTGGTTTTTAATCTGTAAGGTTTTATTTGAATTAAATGTATTTCTTATATACTGCATATTGTTGGGTTTTGTTTCTTGATCCATTCTGCCAATCAATGTCTTTTAATTGGAGAATTGAGACCATTCTGCACTGAGAGTTATTACTGAGAGTTTTCAACTTGTCCCTGTTATTGCATTATTTTTCTGTTGTTGATTTCCTCACCCCTCTCTCCCTTTGCTTAGCTGCTTATCCTGCCAGAGGCATTCATTCTTTTTGACCTAATGGCATTGTTGGCATTATTGTCTCTTTATAGGATATCCTTGAGAATTTTTTATAAGACTGGTTTGGTATCTATAAATTTCTTGAGGTGTTCCTTGTCATGGAAATACGTTATTTCTCTGTCAACTTGAAAGTTTTGCAGGATACGTAAGTTGAGGTTGGAAGTTGTTATCTTTTAGGTTACTCCAAGTCCTCCTGGCCTATAAGTTTTGTTTAGAGAAGTCTGATGGAATTCCAATGGATTTACCTTTATGTGTGATTCATTGCTTTTCTCTAACAGCTTTAAAGTTTTTGTGCCTGTGATGGACTTTTTGTACTTTGAGTATAATGTGCCATGGAGAGGTTCTCATTTGGCATGGCTATTTGGGGTTTAATATGCCTCATTTAGCTAAATGCTTATTTCTTTCCTTATATTTGAGAAGTTTTCTGCCACTATTCTGTAATATATTTTTTATGCTATTTCTGTTTTCTTCTGATTTTTCACTTATTCCAATTATTCTTAGATTAGCCTTCTTTGTGTCATCTAAGCAGTTGCTGGATCAGTTTTTTCATGTTCCCCTGTTATTTTTAAGGTGTCTTTGAGTAGTTGGTCTTTGAAGGCCCTATTGTATTCTAGTTCTGGAAATATGTCCTTACATGGTTGGTTCTGCTGCCTAAACTTTCAATGTGAGTTTCAATTTCCTGGATTTCTAATTGAAACCTTTTCATGGACTCTAATTCTTTGGTAAACTTATCATTTATGTTTTTTATAATTTAGTTTAGTTCATCTAGTTTTTTATTAGTGTCCTTTGAAAGCTTGTGTGTCTTTTTAGTTTTGACTTCCATTATCTGTTTAGTTATATCTTCTCTAATCCTTTTGAGTACCTCTTTGATCTCTTTTCTAACCTCCTCTGCTATGTTTTTAAGTGATTTGGGTGTACTGTTCTGTCTCTCATTGCCCCTGGATTGTCTTCAGTCTAGTTGGGAATTTTTGGAGCTATTTTACTGCATTTTCTTCTTGTGTTTCTAGTGTTTTGCTTGTTTTTTTTTGTGCTGATATTTGCGGATAGATATAATCTAAAGACTCTGTTGCTAATGTAGAGATCTCTTTAGTTGCTTTTTAATGATGTTATTTGGGCACGGCTAACTATAATCCTTTGCCATAGCTCCAAGATCCAACAGCCTTGGTTAATTTAGGAGAGGAGGATGCAGTGTACTTAGCCTGGCAACCAAATTCTCTGGGAATATGCTCTAGTACTGTTAATGTCACAAAGGCAATCTGAGTATTGGCTTATAGAGAAATTGTAACAATTATAAGACTCTGTCAATATCAAGTGAATTAGGCATAATAGTATTGTCAAAGAAAAATTAGATATTAATATATCATATGAGCCAATTATGTGCTATTCTTAATCCTAGAGAAGAAATCAGCAATTAGGATGTTAACATTAAGGTAACCAGGTATTGACTACAGCCAAAATGTACTACAAATGATAGCTATATCTCCGCTAATGGTAGGAAAGAATTCAACAATACTTTTACAGATGTAACTATAAAAGATTAAAAAGGTTTATGGTTAATGATTATACTAGCATAGGGCTTGGGAATGAGGGAATACAAGAGAAAAACTTAAAGTCTATGATATAAGAAGAAAAAGTGCTACAAAATATCTTATTGGGGAGTAGAAGGATGTTTATAGAATTAGGTAGAGGTAAGAAAAAAAATGTCAAGAAATAGAAGATAAGAGAAAAAAGGAGAAAAAAGAGACTATGTACAGAGTAAGAATAAGACAGACATAGTTAAGGGGAGATAAATTAAAAGGGAGAAGAGGAAAAAATAGAGAAAAAAAAGAAGTAGGAAAAAGAGATAAGAAGCAAGGCAGAAAGAAAAAGGAAGATTTTCCAAGCTCCACAAAACTGATGAAGAAGAAAGGAGGGAAAGAAGAGAAAAACAAAACAAAACAAAACAACAGAAAAAAACCCAATGTCACACTCACAGAAAATAAAAACAAAAAATCTCAATCAAATGAAGAAATAAATGAAAACAAAAAGTAAAAAAAAGAAAGAGAAATTTCTCTGTGATTTTGAACATATATGGTTTTCTTCTGGGGTCTACAGTTTTGGAGTAGCATCCAATTCAAGATTTGCCCCTGCTCTCACTGGTAGGCAAAAAAAGCAGCAAGATCCCCACATCAGTGAGGGCTGCAGTCACTAGCACAGACAGTAGGGTTAGGGTGGGGATGCCAATTCTGGGACCCTCAAATCCAACTCAATTCAGGCTAAGCCTGACCTATAGTTTTGGGCTTGGGGCCTGGGTCATTTAGCTTAAATCCCTCTGAGGTGTCTTACCAGCCTGACCACTGATCTCTGATCGTGTATGTCTCCCATGGCTCTCCCTCACTCAGGCCCTGTGGGAGCATAATGCTAGGAGCCCTGAAATGAAGCCAACCTGTGGCTTCTCTAAATCTTGGGTTCAGGTGATCCCTGGAATGGTGTTTGACCACTCTCAAGGGGATATGGCAGGCTGTTGGAACACCAACTGTTGCAACAGACTGCATCTGCCAACCCATCCCATTGCTTCGCTTCTCCCTGAAGGCCTCTGGAGTCCCTTGGCTTCACTGTGTCTCTGTAGATTTTGTCTTCCTTTCTCACAAGCTATGAGCCAGAAGCTATAGAGAAAGTGCAGATTGCCCCTTCTTTTGTCAGCTTGTGTCCTCTTCAACTTCTCTTTAGGTCCCAATTTTCCATTCAGATCCTTCCTGGGTCTCAGGGATCCACCTTCCTCCTTTTCTTCCTCAAGCTGTTGTTTTCCAATCTAGACTTTGAATCTTGGAGAGGAAGATTTGTTGTTTACCACTCCACCATTTCCCTTGAAATCTCAGTGGTATTTTTATTAAAACTTCTTTGTTCATAAAAGTAGCACAGTATTAGCTGGGGATGTATTCTAGTGGTAGAGCGCTTGCCTCGCAGGCATGAGCTCTTGGGTTTTATCCCTAGCACTTCAAAACAAATAAACAAAAATAAAAAAATCTGAAAATCCACCCATTTTTTCAGATATTTCATTATTAGATGCTAAGGATTTTTTTCATACATTATCACTTCGTTGATTTATTCTAACAACATCCCCATGAGCTAGAGAAGTAGAAAATAATATCACTTGGAGGCAGAGGCCAAGGTGAAGGACTTCATTCCAATCACAAGGCCTCACTTCCATCCAGAGCCCTGTCATTAATTAGGCCCAGGCTTTTCTGTGGGCAGACTGTAATCTACATATCAATCTCAAAGTCACACCTGGATAATTTCCCAGCTGACAATTGCCACCTGCTCCCCTCCCTGTGGGAAATTCCCGAGGGGAGCCTGGCGAACACTGACTCAGCCGCCCACATCTCACCAGCCTTCCAACACCACTGCTTCACTCACCTTGATCACACTTGAAGGAAATCAAAAGTCACACCTTCTTGGGAGAGGACTAGGGCCTCTCGCTGGAGCTCATGCTGTGTGCCGCCCACGCAGCTCTCATTCATTCAGACTCACAGATCAGGCTGAATTTCAAAAGCAGTGATGTGGCCCAGGCTGGGAGAATCTAGGGGAAGCAGCTCATCTGTAGGTGTGACAGACTTTGAGTCCTTCTTTGCAACAGAAAACACAATTCTTGTTCCTCTTGGTGGAGTCCACATTTTCTCAAAGGATTCTGAGGTCAAAGTTTTCACCAGGTAGACTATCCTTGACTACACTGCTTGTTTTTATTGTTTAAGCTGGGTATTGCTAGTAAGAGCCAACATTTATTGAGTATATAACATGTGCCACAGGCACCACATTGTACAAAATAGTCTTTCAACAATTTTAGAGTCCCAGGGAACATAGCTGCGAATAAAGCTTTCCTAAAGTTTATAATCCATTGGGATGACAGCCACTAGACAGGCATTGGATTGATAGAATGATTGTGAGGGTATATAACAAAATGTTATAGAGGTGGAAGCCAGGTTGCTTTAAGAGCTTGTTACTGACATTACTCCATCCTCACAGAAGCTTTGAGAAGGAAGGACAGTGGTACCTTGGTTCATGAACTTAATTTGTTCCCTGATTCTGGGCAAGTTGGCCACATTTGAGTTCATTCCAGGAAGATGGCTGTGATCATGTTCCTCACTTGATGTAGAGTTTGACAGTGGAAGCAAAGCTGTACCAAATGCTTCTATTTGCAAACTGAATTGTTCATGAACAGAAGTATTCCTAAGCTGAGGTATTACTGTACTGCTGTTTCTCATTTTTCAGACAACATATCTTGAGCCCAGGGGAGGAAGTAGTGAAAGGGAATGCTGTAGTTTGACCAAAGATCTATGTAATGATAAGGACATGGGAGCACTCCTTGTTTGCCCTTTAGGTTTATATTGAGAAATGAGACCATTTACCATTGTTGCAAGTGCATATCTACATCAGTTTAAGTGGGAACACACTGTTGTGGTAGAAGATCAAGAGTTCTTATATTGAAGGACAGGCTGCAGAAGGCTGGGAAACCTCTGAAACTATATACATATGTTAGTGCTTGCATTTCTGAGAACAAAGTTCCTGGATCAGGCCACTCTTTCAAAAGGACCAATGACACCAAAGGGTTAGGACCACTGAACGAGCTCATGTATTTAGAGCCCAACCTCTGGCTTTGACCTCACAAACTCAACAGGCAGCTGAAAGAGCCTGTGCAAAAAGAGGTGACTATTGATTGGTTCCCTTCCATCTATACCTGTACCTGTACCTCTCTATCTCTATCTCTCTCTATCTCTATCTCTGTCTCTCTCCATCTCTATCTCCATCTCTATCTCCACTTATGTCTATTGTTTATTCACACCTGCAGATCAGGCTGAGTTTCAAGAGCAGCAGTGTGGACCAGAGAAGGGGCAGTGGGGAGAGTTTGAGGGAACAATCTCATTCCCTGTCCCCAGTGCTTGGGATGGAACCCAGGGGTTTGCACATGCTAGGTAAATACTCTACTACTGATTTACATCTCCAGCTCTGTTCCCTCATTTTTTTTTTCTCTCATTGAGTTTATTGGTACATTTTAGGTATACAGTACAGTTACATTCTTCATGGGGATCTCCTACCTTTTGGTCTCTCATTTCTGCAAAGTGTGGTGGTGACTGTTGAGGATCTACTTCATGGCCTTTTCCCTGAAAATCCTCCCTGGTAGACAGGACTCACATGATTGAGCTTGAGGATGGAAAATCAACTCCTTGCAGTATGCATCTGGATGTTCTGGTCCTGTTGGACTCTGAGGAAGTGGTCTGGATGCTCTAATTATCTGCATCTCTGCAGAACTTTCTTTCAACTGTGCAAATGAAGACAGCAAGGAAGGGGCACAGGGAACTTGTGTGCATTCAGCAACTTGTCTGAAGTCTTCCAGGCTCTCTTTCTCAGGGATCGTCCAGGCAATTCCATCAACAGCCTCTGCTACATCTGCTGGAAGATAAATTTGGGGCCTGTCTGTATGCAAAGTGGTTCTTGGAGCTTCTGATGTTTCCATTATTATTTTTAATAATAGCTTTATTGAGATATACTTCATATGCCATGTAATTCACTCATTTAAAGCGCACAATTCAATGGTGTTAGGAAATTTACAATTGTGCATCAATCAGGGCTGGGGATTTAGCTTAATGGTGCTGTGCCTGCCTCAAAAGTACAAGGTCCTGAGTTCAATACCTGGTACAAAAACAAAAACAAAAACAAACAATTGTGCATCAATCACTAAATCCTCAAATTCCTTTTGTATCACTCTAAAAGGAAACTCTGTACCCATCAACAGTCAATCTTTATTTTCCCCTAATGCTGCAGGATTTTCGTACAGAAAAATAGGACTCCGAGGCATTTTTTTCCTAAGAAGCAGTTTCTTAGCCAAAGGCTGAGTGCTGAACATGGTGTAGTTGCACCCTTTTATACAATATTTGTGTCTTTGTCTCCCTTATATGGGCATACACTAACATTTTACAGTCTGGTTGGGTATACATTAATGTTCTGCAGTATGGTTGGGTATGACTTATGTTACAGAGTTGCCTCAGAACTACACGTGCCTACACAGAGGCTGATATGTTTACGATGTAAAAGGTCCCTTCCAACCCACACATAAAATGCAGGAGGGGCCCCACCATACTAATTGCTCTCCCCGTGGATCCCCACCTCTAGGAAACCACTGTTCTACTTTCTATTACTAATTAATTTGCCTATTCTACCTTTTCATACAGATGGGATCATATAATATGTGACCTTTTGTGACTGGTTTCTTTCAAGGTTTTCAAGTTTCATCCATGTAGTGTTTTTCAATTCCTTTTTATTGTTGAACTCAATTCCATTTTATGGATATAGCACATTTATCTGCTCATCAGTCAATGGACACTTCAGTTGTTTTCATTCTTTATTATGAATAATGCTGCTATGAATATTTGTGTACAAAGTTCTGTATGTACGTGTTTTTCTCTTGAGTGTATATCTAAGGTTTGAATTGTCAAATCATAAACTGACTATATGTTTAATGTTTTGAGGAATAGTCACAATGTTTTCTAAACAGATATTTGCATTCTTTTACATTCTCACTACCAGTGCATATGATGGCTTAAATTTGTTCACATCCTTACCAACACTTGGTCATTTCTGCCTTTTTTAATTATATCTCTTCTAGGGTATATCAAGTAATATTTGGTATTGATTTCCACTTCTCTGATGGGTAATGATGTTAAGAATCTTTTTCTGTGATTATTTTTTCAGAGAAGTATATATTCTGATTATCCATTTATTTTTTTTTATTATTGAGTTTTAAAAGTTCTTTATGTATTTTGCATACAAGTCCCTTCTTAGACGTATGATTTACAAGTAATTTTTCCCATACTGTGGGTTTTTTCACTTTCTTAATTGGTGCTCTTTGCAGTTGTTCATTTTGATGATATCCAATTTATCTGTTTTTTTATGGCTATTTTTTGTGCTTTTGATGTTTAAGCTAATAAACTATTTCCTAAACAAGGCCATAAAGACAGGCTTATCCTGGGCTGAGGATTTAGCTCAGTGGTTCTGGCAACTGCCTCTCAAGCACAAGGACCTGAGTTCGATCCCCGGTACCAAAAAAGAAAGAAAGAAAAAAAAAAGACATGCTTATCCATTTTCTATGAGCTTAAAGGGTTAGCTCTGACATTAGTTCTTTTGACTCATTTCGAGATAAACTTTGTATATGGTGTGAAGAAGGGGCCCAACTTCATTCTTTTGAATGCGGATATCATTTTTCCCAGCACCATTTGTTGAAAAGACTATTTTTTTCCTTCTTGAACTGTCTTTGGCATCCAATGTTATTTTTTTCTAATTTTTTTTTTGTGGTAAGATGCATATAAAATTGACTGTCTTCATTCATTGTTATTCTTATGGCATTAATAAAATAACAAGCTAAATAAATTGCCTAGAAATTTCTTGATGATTCTTGGATAGTAATGATTCATAGAAGCTGCATTGTGCTATGCCTGTCACAAACATTATCTAAGCCTCACAGTAATAGTTATTCCCATTGTAAAGATGAGGAATTGAAAGGCCAGGATGCTTGCCCAAAGGTCAACTGCTAATAATCAGTGGTCCTGGGCTTTGAATCCAAACTCTAGTACTTGTGTTAACAGTTCTTGGCTTTTTCAACAGTATCTAACTATGTCAACTACTCTAGTAAGCCCATTTCTAACTCATTTTACTTGTATAGTAAGTCTATGAGGCTGTCCACTACTCTTATACCACCATGCAGAGGAATAAACTGAGATACGGAGAGTTTAAAAAATAGCCCAGCCAGTAAATGGTTAAGCCAGGATTGGAGCCCAGCACCCTTGATTTTTAATAGCCACACTATACTCTGCAGAGCTTTGTTGCTACAGTTTTTAGTTTCAACCAGAGCTTCTCTTTTTGGATTTATAGTCTATTCATTTGTGATTTCCACAAACAAGTTGCTTTAATTTTGCCTGGACTTCTTGACTGTGGGATTGCTTGTTATAATAGTGTTGAAGAAATTTCCAGGAGGGTTATTATTATTATTATTATTATTATTTTGGGTCTTAATGAGATGAGCAGCTTTCATACTGCTGAGCTTCTGCTTTTCTAAAGTAGGGGTTACTTGTAATAAGCAGACTTCCATAGCTTATAGGAACCCAACAACCCTGCTGTGGATTTCATTTAAGGCAAGATGAATGATTTTCACCCTTTACGCCTGTGTTCATGGCCTATCAAGGCATAATAAATGCTGCAGTTTAAAAAAAAGGACTGGTTCTATGCTCCCAGTTTTTACTGTTTCTTTTGCATCATGAAATGTCAGAGCTCATTAATCCCACTTGTTCTTCTCGCAGCTGAAAAACTCCAAGTGCCTCAAAGGGTATGAGACTTGCCTAGGACTTCTGGTCCCAGTCCAGGCCATTTCCTGATCCCTCCTGCCTCTTGGCATTGTCAGCATGTTTGTTTTTGTTTTCTTGAGGGTTATCTGTCCCAAAGTGTCTGCTACTCATGTTTTAATAGTGGAATGCAGGATGATATAATGGTTTTTAGCTGTTTCATTGTGAATTTACTCCAGATAGTTTTTGTTTAATCACAAAAATATTTCCTAAGTTGCTAGGCAACATGGTGATGGCTTTATTGCCAACCAATGAAACAGAAATTTTTCTCTTTTTTGCTTCCAGAATGAGCTCCACTCTCTTGTTCTGTTCCTCTCTTTCTAGATTTGTGTTCACTTTGTGTTTAGGTGAAAGAATCAAAAGGTTTAGAGAAAAGAAGGGAAAAGCTAACTTAAGAGGACTGAACCAGAATAAGTGGATAGGGTGAGTGTGAATATGTGTGTGATGCTATGTTGGGTGGAAAACCACCTCAGAGATTACATTAAAACTCAAGAGAAGGGTCAGGATTTAGCTCAGTGGTTCCCCTGCCTGCTTTGAAAGCACAAGGACCGGAGTTTGATCCCCAGTACCAAAACAAACAAACAAACAAAAATGCAATGTAGATCTGGCTGACTGGGGTATGGAACACATTAAATTAAGAAAATTAAAAGGTTACAACCACAGAGTAATTTACTTAGGTAAAACATGCAGCCATCTAAGAAAAGGCTATTGTGAACTTTGGGACTGAAGGAAAAGACAGAGTGGAAGTAAACTCCAAGGTCAAAAGGCAGTAGTAGAGTAGGTTGTGCTCTTTCCACACTGTTTTTTCAGCATGGGTCTGACCCACTGGATAGTTCTGTTGATGTTAAGAGTCCTCCATGGAAATAGGAGGATGGTACATCCTGGGGCCCGCTGAAAAAATTTTATGTGGTTTATTCATTTGCCGAGGTAGAATGCTCCTTGTTTCCCATTAGGGACTTTCCAAGCATTCCAGTTCCACTGTTGCCATTTACTGAGTGCTACATGTGGCCTTCTCCCATCACCTGAGCCTCCATGACCTCTCTTAGGGTATCACTCCTTTCATCAGGCCACTCATTTACTTCTGTGGTGTCATGGCCCGTGAGGTGCACATTTCCCTAAAAGGGGGCCAAGATCCAGAACCCTGTACCACACTAGCCTTTG
The DNA here is from genome assembly GCF_012274545.1 of Fukomys damarensis. NCBI lineage: Eukaryota > Metazoa > Chordata > Mammalia > Rodentia > Bathyergidae > Fukomys > Fukomys damarensis. The sequence continues at coordinate 44,000,456 of NW_022900950.1, read as the reverse complement.
AGTCATTACTTATATGAAGACCTTTTATCACACTCATCTTGACAATTCCCTGCTCTGCCTCCGGTCCCCCAACTCCCTTCTTCTCTTCTTTGGATCCTACCTCCTTATTCTGAATGCCTTCTTCTATAACATAAACCCCAGATGTTTGGCCCTGTTAACAACTGCACTCCCCTTCCGTATTACTCCCTACATCCTGCAACAGCATCCACAGTGAGTTTCCTTAATAAACAACACTCTTCCGGAATTTCTCAGATCTAACTTCCTCTGCTTCACCTTTGCCAGTGTCACACTTGCCAAGATTTCCACTGACTCCTAACCAGCACCAAAAACCATGACCATTCCTTATACTTGGTGTTCATTCGTTCATTCATTAACATGGCACAGTTTCTTTTAGTCTTTTATCACAACTCATTAATTTTCTTATTCAGTAAAGCTGACTGCACATGTATCAGGCTGTACAAATGAGATGAAGACATAGCCCTCGCCCTCAACACTCTTACATTCTACTAGAGGAGAAACCAGTGAACAGACACTAAATCTACCTCTTGACCTGGGAAATGCTTCCTAGCACTCTTTAGCTTGGTCAGTTTAGTCATCATTTACTGTTTAATAACTTCTTTTGCCTAAATCCACATTTTGCTTTTAAATTCAGCATATTCTTACAATTTAAATTTTTAAAATTTACTCTAGTAAAAGACACATTGCATTATTCTCCCTCAAAATACTCCTTTGTCAATTTGAGCACACTGTCCCATTGTTCTTGCTACTTTCTGAAGCAATTTTGGGAGACTCTTTTGTGAGTATCTTTACAAGGTGTGAGAAAATAAAAATTTGGTGAACGCTGCTGCCAAATGCATTCCAGTGGAAAAGCAGCCTTGTGAAAACATTATGGTATGTCCTTATCCACTTTATTCACCAGATTTGGCATTGTGCAACCTCTGGCTCTTCCCCAAAGTAAAAATGACCATGAAAGATAAACATTTTGAATTGATTCAAACTAAAGAGCAGCTAACGACACTCACAAAGGAGGACTTCCAAAACCTGTCTGTTCTGTGATGCTGTCTTTATTAAGCCCCTCAAGTAGAACACACATTTTAAAATATATGTGCAGAGCATGGCTGCAAACACATAAATGAAAGAGCCTGAGAAAATAGCAAAGGAGCTGAGGTATGGTGGCACGTGCTTGTAATCCCAGCACTTGGGAGGCTGGGGCAGGAGAATTTTGGAGAGTTTGAGTCGAGCCTGGAGTACATAGCAAGACCCTATCTCAAAACCCAAACAAACAAACAAACAAACACAGCAAAGGAGAGTTTAAAGGTAAGCAAGAATGAATTCTTTAAGAAAAATATGGCAAAACAGAATTTGTAACAAGTTAGAATCTGTCTTTGTGGGCGGTGTATTACCTGCAGATACTTAACAAGCATTGGTAGTCAGCATGCCAGGATACTCAGGCAGCTTGTATATGTCAGAAAATGGAGCTGTGTTTTGTTTTGTTTTGTTTTGTTTTTAATGACTGCCGTCTTTTCTGATTGGCTGGTGCCAGAGTGGAGTTACATAAAGGTAAAGCCTCAACTTGAGCCCCTTCACTTTCCTAACACTGGAAGTCTCTCCAGTAGAGTGTTCATGTGGTCATCTAGTTTTGTGAAAATTTCTACAAACAGATAGTGATAGTTTATTAAGACACTGTCTCTTTCTAGGCTGAGTTTTGTTTCCACTACACTCTTTCCTTGAACTGGTGACTTCAGGAATCTTGGGCATTGGGCTAAGGAAAGTGGAGGTAGGCAAACAGTTTGGGTTAGAGGCATATGTTTATGAGGTCCACAGTCACTTCAGTGTATAAATATTTTTAGCCACTCTAGAGTGTAGGAGTGGTTTCTAGGAATATTTCCTATGTCCTTGTGATGATTCAATCAGTGTCACGACTGAACTGATGTGAAGAGTCACCAGGGCCTGGCACCAGAAACATATGGGTAATAGAAGACTTAAGGTTTGAAATGGAAGGAGCCAGAGCTGCTTTGTGATCAGTTTTTCCTACCATCACATATGTAAACTGAGGGTTCGATTCCCATCAATGCCTTGTCAAAATAGTTTGCCTGGTTCAGCATATATTTTATGACAGTCTTTATAATTATAAATGCACCATGTAAAGAAACTATTTTATCTTGGCATGGTGGTTGAGTATAATTATAGCACTTGAGAGGCAGAAGCAGGAGGATCATTTGCATCCAGGAGATTGAAACCAGCCTGAGCAACATAGCAAGACCCCATATCAGACAAACAAACAAACAAACAAACAGAAGAAAAACAAAAAAACAAAAAAAAGGAAAAGAAAGTGAAGTTAATTTTCACACATTTCCATAAGAAATCCATAGAAATGGGCCAGGGATTTAGCTCAGTGGTTCTACCACCTGCCTTGCAAGCTCAAGGACCCGAGTTTGATTCCTGGCACCAAAAAAAAAAAAAAAAAAAAAAAAAAAAACAAAAAAAAA
>NW_022900950.1:43978105-43997795 GCF_012274545.1 Fukomys damarensis | reverse complement strand
AAAAATCCATAAATATCACTGATATTAACAAGTGAATTATAAAGACAGTAATATATAAAGAAGATAAAGTAGAAAAAAATGATCACTTTGGATTCCTGACAATCTAGTTAATGAAGAAGCATGATTCCAGCAAGAAGAGTTCCTCCTCTGGGTCCCTGATCTAATGTAGCCAACCAGGGTTCTCTTCTCTGCTGTGCTCAAAGAGTAAAGAACCCAAGGGAGTGAGGGGACACTTGCCTTTCAGTAGTGTTCACTGCTGGAACATCCTTGGTGAGAAGTCTCTGACCCACTCTGAGTTAGGCATCTGGAAAGCACATTCAGGAACAAAATCAAACTGGAAAGGGAGTGGCAAACCAGATATTATGGCTAGCATATTAAATAAGCCCAGGCAGTAGAAAGTGAAGTACAGCATTGTAACATGTGAAAAATAGCCACCCACTTAGGACACCCTATAGGAATAAGGGAGAGCCAAGAACCTCACAATAAAAGGGCTAAAGGGAAGTTGGCTGTTGAATAAGGCCTTTAGAGGGACAAACGTCATCATGATGGGTGAACACTGGTTGACAAAGACCTGATGAGAGGCCTGGGCTCTGCTTCCCAGTGCCAATAGGGATGTGCCCTTGTATCCCTGCTACATGGTGACCCTTGTATCCTGCTTCCCTGCCTTGGCTGAGGCTGCAGCCAGACTATGAACCGAAAGGAAAATATCCTTCTAAGGGTATTTCAGGTTCAAAATCCATTTGGCTTGTGGGAGGAAAAGGATATTATCTGATGACAGATAGTAGTAGCCAGTGCCTGACTATTACTCACAGGATCAGCACACACTGGGAATTCCAGGGAGGTACATTCCAGAAAACCTGCACCCTTGACTTCTGGCATAGGGAAACAATGGGACATCAGGAGGAGAGAGGGGGTTGGGAGGGAGAGAGGGGATGAATACTCATCTCTAGTCATGATGTGACTGCAGCTAAAAGGCCACCCCACTATGCATCAAAAGTTTGGGAAACAACCTGAGAAAACTAAGTCCTTGAGTATGATGTCATTATTCAATTCACTTCACAAATATCTATCTTGAGTTTTCTGTCAGCCGTTTGAACTGAGAATTGGAATATAAAGACACAAAAGATAGGGCCCCTTCTCTTAGAGTTCTGCAAATTTAATAGGGGGCTTACCGAATTACATTGTGAGAAAGAATGATCTATAAGAACTGGCAGCTACTTGTTAATGCTCTGAAAGTTGGCGTTGGCAGAGTTGCATTGAATGAATTTTGGACTGGAAGCAAAGATGGATGTTTCGAGTAAGTTAATTTTGCCTTCTAAGACCTTTGTCTTATAACAAATCTGTTTCCATTTTACTCTGCTTTTCAGCACATCAAGGTCCCAGCCTTATTGCCTCCTGGGTCTCTGGATTAGCAGTACAGAGAGCACTCAGTAAAGGTCATGACTCTCTGTTACTAATCTTATAACTATCTACTAAGTACAAAGCCCTCCAGTGGCTCCTTCCAAATTGATCCATTGCTGCACCAGTGGTGAGGAGACTGATACAGTGAAGGCCCTTCATCTGGGGGCCAAAGCACCAGCTGTTGGGAACTTTGCCAAAGCCAGAGTGTACTTCTGTTAACCCGAAAATTAACACAGTGGCTCTGCTGTTAAAATGTATGCTCCTCCCTCAAGGAAGCCAAGTGGGCCAAAACAGTGAAATGTTTTCAGAGCTGTAATGTGAGTAAACTCTGAAACAAACAGCAATGAAGTCAGTGCTTTATCTTCTTCCAAAGCTGGAAACATGAATGCTATTTTGTGCTTTAAAGTTTAACAGCTTGTAGCAGTAATGTAGAACATTCTTACCTTATGAGGTACAGGCTGTTCTGTATGGTGGTCAACAAGACCAGCTGATAGGACTCCATGTTTGGGGAAGAAAGGAGAATGTCTGAGAACAGAGGACCAGAAAAGTGGATGAGAGTTCCATAAAAAGTTATAGGTGATGGTACCAAGGACTCTCATTCAGCTATGGTGTGACCCATAAACTTTGAAATTAAGTAACAGAAGCAAGACCCTATGATTTTCAACTTCTCATTCATTGGTACCGTGGGTCAGTTCCTAAGAAACAACCAGTTTAAACACAAGAGTAGCCACCTAACAATTCCCAGGCAAATGGGCTTTCTTTATTTGAATCTGCTTTTTAAACCAGTCAGTTTGAATTATTTGTATGGTTAAAGGTTAATGCTTAGTCAGATGTGGTGGCGCACGCCTGTAATACCAGCACTCTGGGAGCCTGAGGCAGGAGGATTAGGAGCCCAGACAGGGAAAATTAGTGATTTAATGAAACTCTGTCTCAAAATAGCAAAAAGTTTTTTTAAAAGGTCTGGGGATGTACAACAGGTTCAGTCTCCAGTACTGCAAAACAAAAATGGCAACAATAAAAGAAGCAAAAGCATTAATGCTTACGTGACACAATCTGCTTCAGAAAAGTCATGATAATGATGTTTCTTGAATATGTTCAAACTCACTGTTGTACCTGACAGTCTCTCAGATCTCTCAACATTCTTCCTGAAGAGAGCCTTGGATATCCATACCTGGGACAGGACTTTGAATGGACCAAGCATTGGATGTCTGTGATCACGGATGCTTAAACACATGATGTTGTAGCAGCTAGTGTTTTGAGGGCTCAGTATGAACCAGACTCTCTATTCTGTACTCCACATTCATGATCTCCTTTAACCATCATGACTGTGATTTAATCAGGCTTTCCATCTTCATTTTATAGGCAGGATGATGGACACAATGAGAAGATAAGCAACTAGTCTGTGTCCACATGGTGCATAAATGGTCAATCTGGGAAAAGGACCCAAGTGTTTTAAGGTTAAAGGGCTAGCTCTTAAGAGCTCTACTATAATGATTTTGTGATAGTAATGAACCTTGATAATCTTTCATTCCTTTTATTACCAGGTATATGTCAAACCAGTTTTCTTTCCCAAAGATACTATTGTTTAGAGAATGCATATCAGAGATTTGCTTTTACAAAAAGGGCAAAATTAGAAATCTTACCTTCTTTCGGTGGAGTATTTGCTGGTAGGACGAGGAGAATATCTTAAAGATGGTGTTCACTTTGTCTTTCATAGACACTCTCCCCCACCCTCTTAACTACTGAAAAAATGAAACCCAGTCCAGTGAGCTCAGCAGGGCTGGTGTGGGGGTCTCTAGGTCTAACCTGAGCACTCTTACTCATCTGTCATGAGATTAAATCCAAGTCACTTGATGAGCCATGATTCAGAAGACTTGCAGAGATCAGACAACTTCCCTCCCTTCTGGCAAGGACATAGTGGGAATTTTTTGTAGGTGAAGTGATTTTTGGTTTTTGTTGGAAGATGTAAACCAATGGGTTGCATAGCTCTTTCCACACTAAAACTTACCAAGGAAAGGATTATCTAGGTTAGGCAACCAAATGCTTCTTCGAAGGAATTTTTGACATGCTCCCCCATAAATATGTAAAAGGACAAATGAAAATATGCACATGTTTAGGGAAGGGTATGATTTTTCAGGGCTCGCTTTCAGCTGATGATTGTTGCCCATCAGTGTGAGCACTCAATGTTGTCATGAGGGTTGACATCTGAGGCAGGGGTGAGAAAAGGCTCAGGTACCTGGGAATCGATCTGGACTGATAAGGACAGAGAATGGCCTTTGGAGGGAAGCACTGAAGTGAGGAAATGAACCCCACACACAAGGCGATGGGGTGGGTTCTGCAAGGAATGGGGGAACTGGCCACTACTAGAATATCGTTATCCGTCAGAACCCTTCTACCAGTTATGAGTATGGTTATTTTAGTCCTCTACTTTCTAAAGCAAGTGTACATGTGTTGCTGTCACCTTTTTCTTTTTACTGGAAACCTGTGAAGCGGATGGTACAGACATTGTCTTATTTTAGTTGAAACAATGTAGTTTCAGAGCGTTCAGTTGATTCATCAAGTGTTAGTTTGCTGTGTGGATTTGGAGTTGAGAACCCTTGACTGTGAGCTTGCTCCAAGGTACGTGCACGGTCTACAACCCTGATGTCACAGTGCTGCCTTGATGGCAAACAGTTTTCTAAAACATTGTCTCTTAGAGAGCTACAGAGAAGCATAGGCTTGAAATTGAATGACTGAAAATACATTTGGGCATGGAGTCTTATGAATGTGAATTATTTTTTCCTAGTGAGCCTAGTGATTAAGGGATTTGACTGGGTGTATGTGTGACCACTTATTTTGTTAAAATTCTTTATAGAGATTTTTTTAAAAAAAAATCACTTAGAAGCCTATTTTTTTCTTGTTTTTCCCACAAAGAAATTAGATTTTTGTTTTCTAATTTATATATATATTTTCATTATATAAAATTCAAATATATAGAGATATAAAGAAGAAAGTAGCTGGGGATTTAGCTCAGTGGTTCTGCTGCCTGCCTTGCAATAGCATGGTCCTGAGTTCAATCCCCAGCACCCGCCCCCCACAAAAAAAAGAAGAAGGAAGTAAAAGGATTGTGAGATAATCACCATGACTGTTTAAAGATGACCTCCTATCGTGTATGTACTCTTTTATGAATATACTTGGCATTTTCTGGTTAAAAAAACCTAAGCTAACAGCCTGGTATAAAGGGAAATAATCACCCTAACTTTTCTTTTACAATACAGAATTTTTTCTAGCATTTATTTTACTTACTGTGGGACACATCTGTGTTGTGTGAGCACCTCGCAAATAGAGAAAATTGGCACATTTGGGGCAAGCCAGGATTGTGATGGGTAAGCAAGTGGAGATTTGTAGAAGGTGAAAGCATCTGGTGTAGATGCCAAGGCGGAGGGTAGGTTTGTTCAGGTCAACCAGCTTATCCTGAGTTCTCTGAGCTATGCTCAGATACAGAAAGAAAAATACGTGGTTTTGCCATGTGGAGCTCCTGAGCCAGAGATGCCAGGTAACTTTGAAGTAAAATGGGGTGTGGTAGATGCAGGTTTAAGGGACATGGAGTGAGCTGAAGGCAGAGGTTGGTAGACCAGCTCCTGGCAACAAGGAAGCCTTTGTGAAGCAAATATCTTCGTTTTTTCTTTTTCCTCCTGGTACCAGGGATTGAACTCAGGACCTTGCACTTTCAAGGCAAGCACAGTGCCACTGAGCTAAATCCTTGGCAAGAAAACATCTTATTTGGGCCATGATGGTGTTAACTTGGCATAGGAAAGATGAGCTATTGCAGTCAGAAGAGTGTACAGAAGGGCAGGGAGGTAGGATTACTGTGATGTGTGTGTGTGCGGGGGGCAAGTAAGAAAGGCGAAGAGGTGGGCAGGGGCCACATCAGGAGAGTACTGAATGTGAGGGTAAAGAGTGTTACTCCACTTGCCCTGAGTGCATCAGGCAGGGCAGGCATACAACAGGTTGGCCTCTATAAGGTCAGGAGGACAGCAGGAGGTGAGCCGAGTGGATCTGAGGTCTGATGGGACACGCGGAAGGTCATGGACATGGTCCAGGTAAGGAGCAGCAGGAACTCTGCCATGAGCACAGTGCTGGGGCTGGGGAGCAGGGTGTGGGTAAGAGCTGGAGCCAGGGACTCACACCCAGGCACACCTATTAAGAGCTCTTGCTCAGCAGAGCCAGGGAGACTATTGCCCAGAGTCTTTTCTCAGGTGACAGAGAGAAAGTTTGCTATCCTTATTGAGAAAGAGAAAAAGGATAAAAAATAATAAAATGAAATTCTGGGATTTTAAAAAGAAGAATGTAAGAAAATATACAAAATTGACTTTCTTTAGGGACAAATTTGGAGATTCTCTCTGGGGTGCATTGGCCCATGAAACAGTTGTTTCCTCAGCAGCCAGAAGTGAGGACAATGACAGCAGTCAGCTGTCTCTCTCTGGGATTTGCCTGGGCTAAGGTCATATCTGCTTCTTGGGGCAGTTCACGTCCAGGGGCTCAGCTGTGGGGTACAAAGGCTTAGTCTCTTTCACTGAATTTCGGATACTTAGTTGGGACCATGAGTTAGCTGAGGCCAGGGTTCTGCCTGCACTGAGGTCCAACCTCTCCCTGCCTTGTCCTATTTCCTCTACTTGCAGGTCTGAGCCCATGTATCACTCCTTGGAAAGTTTCCATCTGACATCTCTTTCCTGAGAACCTCTCTACTGCATTAAAGAAGAAAACTCAAGTGAATGCTCTGAGAGAGGCAGTTATACCACAGTCTTAATTTCTAGAAAGATAGGCAATAAGCATTTGTCATATCAGTAGGGTGAATGAAGATGCTATCTGGGACTTTTCAGCCTGGAACATGGTCTGGTCAAGTCCTCAGAGAATAGACTTTGGTGCTAGACAGATCTGAGTTTGAATCTGTGCTTCATTTAAAAAAAAAAAAAAATATATATATATATATGATCTGTTTTTTTGAGAAAGTCACGTCACCTCTTTGTCCCTCATCTGTTAAGCAGGAATAATCGTCCTACTTACCTTGGAGTCACACTTATCATATGGCTGTTGGGGAAAAACAAGATAGCTGCCATTGCTTTAGTTCCTAGTCTTGGTGCATGGTAAAGTCCTCTGTAAATGTTGAAGGAATTGTCAGTTTCAGCGCTGTGGCAGGAGCCATTCAGAGTGGTATTGCCAGTAATTAAGGTTTCAGAATTTAAGGAAAGAAGTATAAGGAATGATTAATATGTGTCACAGTGTAAGGGAAGAGTTAGTGCTGCCAAGACCTTGCAGAGTAGACAGATGGACGGAAACTACATGTTTCCACTTCTTGAACGCTACCTAGCTGAGCAAGTCAATTCAAATAAGAATATTCTAAAGCATCTGCTAAGGGTGAGATGCTGACAGGGTAGCACCAGCAACAAGACCATTTCTGGAGGACCCAAATCACAACTCTATTAGCAGTTTGGTTAAGGAATCTATTTTATGAGTTAAATAACTTTATTAAATGTAGTTAATGTATAGAATCATAAAATACAGAATACATAGAAGCGGTGTTCAAAAATATTTACTGAATGAACTACATTACATATAGTAGAATTTACACTCTGCTAAGAAGGAAGTATTTAATTATTCTACTATTTTATTAGTGCATGTTTGTAATACATAATGGATACACTCATTATGGGAAGTTTATATATACACATACCATATCATAGGCCTTTTAAGAACAAGGTATTTGAAAACAAAGATGATATGACACCAAAGTTAGCTTGATGAAAAAGCAAAAATAAACTAAGAAAGAGTGAAGCACTCAATACCGGAACAATTTAAAGTCTAAAGGGGCTCAGTGAGAGAGAGGATGGTTACAAGACAAGGGACAGAGAGTTCTGAAAGCATTTGACTCCTTTCCCTCTACAGAAGGCAAACTGAAGAGAGGACCCCCTAAGAACTTTCTATATTTGACTTTGACAATCCCAAAGGGTGGTTCTTTGGGTCCATTTCTACAGTCCTTTGTATACTGGCTCCAGTTGTGCATGTCCTGAGCACACACCAGCTGGTAGGAAAGGATAAGAGTCTGTTGTGCGATCCTTCCTTGGGATCAAAATTGCGGAGGTGCAGAACCACAAGTGGATAGATTGCAAGCTGTACCTGAGGGGAAGTGATACGTTTTGGATCATTTGGATATGGATGATGGTCCACAGCCTAGGTGAAAGGTTCTACCTTAGGTTCTTTTTTTCGTGCACAAAGGAGAAGAGGAGAGAGGGAAAGAGTATGAGTAAATGAGGGTTGGGCGAGAATCTAAGGGACTGAGTGCTTCACTTTTGCATTTAGTCATTTCATTTTGACTACTCAGAGGCTTTATTGATTCCAAATAAACAACATTTGTAAAACATTGCATCGTGATTAAGTAAAATTCGACTTAAAAGTGGAAATTGCATGTTATTTATTTCAGACCAACCAGAGTAATATTTTGAGAGGTAGTTGGTGAACATTAAGAACCCAGACTTTGTAGTCAGGTTGTTTGGGTTCAAATCCTGGCTCTACTGCATATTAGCCGTGTGATTTTGGATGGGTTTTATAACTTCTTTGTGCCTTAGCTTCTTTGTTTATAGACCAGGACTGATGATAATAATACCTATCACAGGGTTGTTAGGAAAATTAAGTGATTTGATATATGTAAAGCACTTGGACTAGTATCTGGAGTATAGGAAGTGCTACAGATATTTATGCAGATTAAACAATAGTAGCAGCATGAATAAGAAATGTTAGCTCTCCATCCTCATATAACTCACGTGACCAGCGTGTCTGGCAGGTTTTCAGCCACAAGTGTGTTCAAATAAGGAAGTTTCCCTTAAGATGTCTGGATTACTATTTCCTGGCAATATGGTAGGCCCTAACCCTTTCCTCTAGCCCTGTGTCTGGGCATCATAAATTTGGAATGTGGGGAGAGAGGACAGGAGATGCAAATATTTTTATATGACTGTCCTGTGCTGGAATCTGCCCTTCCTTTGTTTCAGCAACTGCTCCAGCTGTTACTTTTGTCCCTTGTGGGCTGGGTGCCAATTCTAGATTCCCAGAACAGAGAATCTGACTGGCCCAGCTTGGTCCAGCCTGGCCCAGCTTGGACATCAGCTCCTGTTGGGGGGCAGCCAAGTGACCATGAACTGAAACCTCGGAAACCATGAATCAAAATAGACTTTTCCTCTATTAAGTTGTTTTTTTGTTCGGGAATTTTGTCCCAGAGACACAAAGCTATCTAACACAGGAAGTGTGAGGTCTGGAGCTGGAGTTAGCTGCTTCCTAGTGAGGTGAGGCTAGGGAAGCCATTTAGGCTGCTTAATCCTCTTTCTCTGCATCTGTAAATGGGGAAGTTGGTAACACCTGTGTTTTTTTCCCTTGCAGGACAAGAACTGACTACATATTTTGTAGGCTCCAATACAAAATGAAAATGCAGGGCTGGGGATTTAGCTCAGTGGTGCCAAGCCTGCCTCACAAGTGCAAGGTCCTGAGTTTGATCCCTGGTATGGCAAAGCAAAAAAAGAAAAAAAAGAAAAGAAAAAGAAAGAAAGAAAGAAAAAAGAAAATGCAGGCTCTTTGTTCTGAAATGAAGAGTATCAGGACAGTGATAACAGAGCATTAGCTACAAGTGGGGCCTGTTTAGGTGTGTGGTGTCCCATGTCACGGCACAGGTCTCATGCCCAGGAAGTGTGTCCTACACAAGATTATAATAACGATCAAATATAAAGTCTTATCTGACGGCATCATACATTCTTCACTAATGTATTTTGTTGTATAATCTTAAAAAATGCTTTACTGACTGATACAGCTATGGTCTTTAGCCCGTAGGCCTTGTGTGAAGCTGGCTGTGCCTGTGGCTGTACCCCTCAGTTGGGCCACTGCCTGTATTGCTGAGATTGCTAGTGATTTTCAGTATGGCCTCAGCACACCAGGATGGAAGTGAGGTGTTTCTCTCCCTACTTTTCTATTCTGGTGTTGTCCACATTTCACGGAGGGAAGGTGTCATGAGCAGCTCCAGCAGGGAGCTCCAGGGCGTAGTGGATCCTGGCCTGACTGCTATCTTCTCTCCAGTAGACCTGGGAGGGGCTCCCAAGCTTGCACCAGTTGGCTCTCAGGGAAGGAATTCATTCTGCCCTGGGAGGAGAGTGGCCTTTTTATCTTCTCTGTGAAAGGAAACGTTCATAATCTATGCTCAATTTTCATTAGGGTCTATCCAAAACTCATCATCAAGTACTGTCACCCCTGGGTATCTATGGGGAACAGGCTTCAGGACCCCTGAAGATAGCAAAATCTACAGAGGCCCAAGTCTCAGTATAAAATGGAATAGTATTTTCATATAGACTATGCACATTCTCTTGCATGCTTTAAATTATCTCTAGATTACGCCTACCTAATACAATGTAAGTGTTATGAAGAGAGTTTTTATATTACACTGTTTAGCAAATAATGACAAGGAATATTGGTCACCATCCATGGATGGTGGGATCCACTGATATGGAACCCAGGGCTAGGGAAAGCTGGCTGTCATCATACCTGGTCCCCTGTTGCACTGTCATTGTTATGGTCTTCTGCCTCTGCCAGTCTGGGTCTCTAGGGACTGCTCTATCAAATCCCTGCTCAGAAAAGGCTCTAAAAATTTCTTGGCTTCTGGATCTTATTTTCTTCCTTACATATCTTTCTCAATCTCCTGACATTGAGGGTTTTTGCCAGAATATTCTGAGGCCTTCCTCATCTTGTGACCTTTTTTGCTTGCTTCCCTGTATTCACATGGAGCTCAAGTCTGGAAAAGTGCTCCTCAGGACTACGGAGCTTGTCACATAACCCCACCCGAATCAGCGCTTTCTGGCAAAGTTTATCCCTGACTGCCTTCTGAAAAGTCTATGTTAACCACGTGTGGTTTATCAGCTCATAAAATGGCGTGGAGACAGGGAAAGAGGAAGAAGGAGGAGAAGGAGAAAAGGAAACTACCTATCTAAAGGAAGTTCAAGATAATTGCATTCCTCACCTCTGAAATAATGGGGAAAAACATGTGTCTAATATTTCAGGGCATTTTCCTTCTTACAAATGGCTTGCATTCCAGATTAGAAGGCGGCCACTTGGAAGCCAGAACTTACTTTCCTAAGAAGCACTATCATGCCTGGGAGTCTCAGACCAGCCCACAGAAGCCCTTTTACCATATGGATCTAAAGTGTTACACTAATAGACCAGGTTAACAACCCCAGCCCCTATCTGTAACACAGTCTCCATGATACTCTGATGAAGTCTGTGTTACTTTTGGGGTGCCAATGACAGCTGGCAGAAGGGTATCATCCTCCAGGGCCCAGCAGCTTGAATAATTAAAGATGTTTCTACCTTTTGGAAAGGCCCTCCCCAGATATAAATCTCCTCAGAAAGAAGGTGCCTTAAGGAGGGCAAACACATCCTAATTAATAAAATTTGCTCCATGGAGGTGAAGGTTAAACTTCAAACCAGACTTCCCTGCTGCCCGTAGCTCACAAGAAAGGCTTTAGAACATTATTATATGTTTTTTCCCCTGCAGAAAGCCCATTTTGTATGCCTTCACTGCAGCCTCAGACCTCAAGGACTTGACTGTTTTTATAATGATGATGAATAGAAGCAGAAGCTTTGAAGAAAAAAGTTCATTTTGATTTTTCAAGACAAGTTAGCAGCAGCCCCAGAGACTTTCCAATCTTTTTTTTTTTTTTGCCCTGTGCTGACTGCTCGGAGCTTCACATTCATGTGTTGTTGGCTGTAGCTGAAAAATGCCTTGGTCTCTAGAAAGCTAAGTGCATGCAAATGGATTTGAAATTGTCAGCTTGGAACAGTCTCCAGTGGCCGGGAGCCCTGAGACAACTTTGATGGCCCTGACAGAGCCACCATGTGCCTCCTCAGGAAAACCAACTGCCTGGCTTGCTTTTGCCATCATGGATATCTGGGAAGCAGCTCTCTGTTTATGACGCTGCGGGAGATGAAAGCAGAAACCATGTTAATTATTGCAAAGTGCTTTTTACTTTCAAAAGTGCTGCACTACCGTTAATTAGTTATTCCTATTTTCAATGCTCTGGTGAGGTAGGTCAGAATTATTACTCTTTTTCTACCTTGGAGGAAATGAAGACACAGAATTTAATGACTCCCCAGGGGACCTGGGGGAAGTTGATCTCTTAGACATTTTCAACTTGGTGTGTCTGGCTTCGCCATGTTTTGCTGCCACAACTGATATCCTAAGAGCTTCATAGGTAGGGACAACTTCTGTCTGCCATCATCAAAAGAAATTGGATTTTCTGGAGGCTCTCATTTGGAGACAAGGGGAAAATATGCTGCTCCGTTTGCACTCTACACCAATGCAAGGAAGCTTGCCTTTCTTGGTCCTTCACTTCTCTCAAAGGGGCAAGATTTGGGATGAAGACTTCTCGTGGTCAAATTCGCCACACCTGGGAAGGGGAGGGAGAGAAGGCATGAGAGATGGGTCTGTTTCTGAGCTTTCCTGTCCCCAGTACATATTTTCTAGCTTCTCAATCTGCGTGGATCAGAAAACCGAGATGCTGAAGTAGCTGCCTTCAATTCTTGTGATTAAAGAGAATGAATGTTGGAAAAAGACCTTCTATGTGGTAGTGTGGCAGAGAGGGGAGACATCAGCTTTGGAGTCAGACAGCTCCTAGTTCACATTCTGCTATTTCCCTCTTTGTCTGTGATTCTTATCTGTGAAACGGAAGTGGTATGTGAGCGAATGTACTTGAAGCATCTGGCATAGAACTCATAATTGTTTTCACCCAATCATTGTTTAATCCTTTTTTTTTTCCCTTCCTTTACCACATTCAGGCTGAGTTGGAATTTGGCCTTTTCACTTCAGAGCACCCACTTCTCAACTGAAATCTTCCCTCAATTTGAGCAGTTATCCTATTCTCTGACAAACTTACTGGAGAACCTTGGATTTTCAGATAACGTTGAGAAACTGATGGCCTGGCCCCTTGTTTCTGCACAGAGCTTTAGAACTTCTGAGTTAGCATGACCAGGAAAGTCTAATATCTTTAGTGAAAACAGTCACAGGGCCAAGAACAGAAGGTGTAGGAGGAAGGTGCAGTTTCAGGGAGGAAGCTCAATCTTCCCACCCCTAAAGTGGCCTCAAACTGGGTCACTCAGAGTTGATTGAGGTGGGGAGAGAGTAGACTGCTTCACTTTGGGAATCCCTGGAAGTCATGATGGACTCAGTTTCTCTTACCGCAATGCACGTAGCTCCTCTCCAACCACCTATGTGTGTGGGTAATGTGTTGCCCTTTCTAAAAAAGAGGAAATGTTTATTCTCACACAAGCTGTACTGCCCTGTGGAAGGGAGGTGAGAAAGACGTTTTTGTGCCTTCCTGGTGCAGTGAGAAGCCCCTTTCCTTTGACCCACCTGTCCCAAGAGCCATCACATGTCAATTTGACTTCCTGTTGGCATAACCCTGGCTACATGAGTGCCAGAACCTTCTGAAAAGAAAACTCTCTAGTCTTTTACCTGCAGAGGCTCCTATTCTGAACTTCAGGGTTCCCAGCCCACTTGTCCATTTACTTATTGGGTAACTTTGGGTAAGCTCTTTAGTGGCTTGGTGTCTTATTTCCTCATCCATAAAAATGGAACCATAACGGTATCTATCTTATGAGGATCCAGTGATTTAGGACAGTAATAACAGTGCACACATAGCTAAGTTGCTATTATTGGCATTATTATTAATTTTAATGTGCCTGCCTAGGTTATCATGCAGCATGAGGAGATTAGGTTCATTGCCCAGGATAGAGAGGCCGTACTTTCACTGTAGTTTCCCTACTTTCTTGAAAACTGTTTTATGGGTCAGTGATCAGAATTCCCCAGATAATTTTAACAAAGGAATAGGCTCCTTGTTTACCTACTGAGTGAGTTCCCAATTTCTTAGCAATGAATTCCACATGCAAGGTCAGATCCAACGTCTGGCCCAGACTCATCATAGTGGTCCCGGCCCTGGCATGTGCATGCTATATCATATGTGCTTCCTGGATGTGGACCCAGGAAAGCCTTTATCCCTGTTCCTCCCCCATGGCCCTAGGTTATTCTCATAGCTTCTGTATGTCTTGAACTTTTATGCTTCCACGTCTCATCTGTATTGTTCTCTTGTTTCTCTTCTTAACAAGACCTATTTCCTGTGTCACCTCTGCTACGAAGCCTTTTCTGACTCCTCCTCCTTTCCCCTCAAATTAAATCACACTGTTTCTGCAGTATGTTGTTTACCCCACTATCGAGTGATTACTGTACACGTGTATGTGAGCTCTCATGCAGCTGGATTCATTCCTGCCATCCATCTTGTGTCCTTTCAACCCACCTTCCAAATGGTGCTAGAATAATAATTCTAGAAGCACAAATTGAGACCTTATCTCTCTAATTTAACCAGCTGCTAAGACTGAATGCCAGGCATTATGCTCAGTACTTGACATTTATTACCTTACAAAAAACTCTCTATGAGGCAGGCATCAATATGCCCATTTAACAGAGGATAAAATGAGGTTTAGAAGATTTAGTATTTCTCCCAGGGTTGCACCAATCAGGGATGCAATTTCAGGTCTAGCTCGTCTTCCAAATCTAGTGTCTCTGACCTTTAGACAATACAATCTATGCTGTGTTCCACTGATTAAGCCCTGGAATGAGGTAAAGCTGTACTCAGCACACACTGATGCCTTGACCTGGTTTCCAGTGCTGCCCCATGTATACCACGGTCATGCTGATGGGTGGGTGTTACTCACCAAGCACTTGCTCTGCGTCTGCTGCTGCCTCAGCCTGAAATGTCCAACTGCCCAACCACTACTGAAGTTTTGAGTCAGCTTAAGTATTAGCTGCTTCGGGAAGCTGCCTTCCCTTCCCTTCTCTATTCACTTGGGGATAATTAAGGGCTCCTTTCCTGTGCCTCTCAGGACTTCTCCAGCCCTGCCTGTGGTAAGCTATGGGTTCCTGTGCAGTCCCATTCCCTCGATATTCTGTCCCTGGAGGACAGAGTCTTTGCTGTACTTATCCTTTTGTCCCTGAATCCCTATTTGAGCCTGCCCAGAAGTGTGTATGCCATAAATGCTGCAGGAGGGATAAAGAGTTGGAGAAATGATGGCTACTCTTCTGTCCTAGAGGCCACAAATCTGTATTTCACAGTGCAAGTCCATCAAATCCCCATGACACTAGGTCATTGGGGAGGGGTTTTGGGGAAACCAAGCTAATATTCTTCTGACCTTTAGAAAAAAATGTGTGGTTCCACTGCAGGTTTCATTGAGGTTGCCTTATTGGTCCTGAAAGCAGTTCCAGCCTGTATTTCAACTGTAGGGAATTGGATGCTGGACCATTCCCTAGAGCTCATCTTGCCCCCTACCATCTAGTAATCTGTGTAGCACAGAGGTTAAGTGACTTGCTCAGGGGCCTGAAGGGATTGCTGGTGGTTTCAGGTCCAGAGCCCATTTCTCAGCGGTTGGGAAGATCTGCTCTGAGGGCAGGCTACCTTTGAAGTTGCTGGATGGTCTGGTGAGGTTAACAGCAGAGCCACGGCCCTACTTCAGGAGCCTCAGGTCTTCTCAGGGCACCTGAACTGCTGCCGGGACAGGAAGTAATACTTTCAGAGCTTTAGCCCTAAAACCTCAGAAACCGTTTGATGATGTAGTAAATGTCACGTATATTGTTGAGAGGAGAAAAAAAAAACCAACCCCAAATAGGAGCCTTTGTTACTAAGATGACAAGAGATACTTAGTTATATCACAGGAAGTCATGCTGTCAAAATAATAGAGAAGGTAGTGTCTCCTGGGGACCACGCCCTGTAATAGCTGTACTTGTACAAAAGAGCTTTTGCTGCACCTTCTGGTCTGAGCACTCTGAGGTGGAGCCCAAAGAGGAGGAGGGGTGGGCTGGAGTCTGTTCAGTGGGTGTCATTACTGTGAGCACAGAATTTAACTGAAAGACTGTTTTGTTTGGGAAGGAACTGCCCAGGCTGTAGGCAATTATCACGAAGTTTAGGTTTAAAATAGAAAAGCATAATTGATGTAAAGGAATTCTAAACTTCGCTTTTTCCCTAAATGATTTGTCTGCTTGGAATTAATCTCTAGATGACTGCAGCACTTTGGAACTAGAGGGAACTGGAGGAGGCTTTAAGAAGTCATCTTTTCTAGCAGCTGCAGGCCTCATAGCAGCCTGCAGCCAGACCTAGCCCAGGTCCTCAGGTAGGAAGGGTTTGGCAAGTTGGCCTCTTGGTAGCCTGCCCTACTCCTGCCACTTTCTGTGGCCACACCCTCTCCCTGTCCTCCCGTCTCCTTTCTAGGAGCTGCCTCCCCCAGCGTGGCCTTCGGTTCTGCCGGGTGAGGATCTGGCCTAGCACCTACACAGAACAAGTCCTGGATGTATGCTGGCTGAGAGAATATATGAGAGTCGGGCAGGAAGTGGTCCAGACCTTTCCATGAGCTGGTATGAGAAGCCTGCAGAGCTGGTACACAGCCTGGCTGTTTAACACTAAGGGGCTCAGCCTTCAGAGGGTGTGGGTGACCGGGAGCATTTGGAAGCTGGGCAAAACAGCAGAGTCTCATCTCTCAACTTTCCATGTGAGTTTTTCTCTCCCCTATTTGTAGCTCTAGCCGCCCCTACCCCCAGCCTGTCTCCCCAGGTACCCACTTGACAGTTCCCCTAGGACAGTCAGCAGCTACCTCAAGCTGGACGTAACCAAATCAGGCTTCTTCCATCTTTTTGTGTCACAGCATTTCTATTCACCTGAAATCTAGGTTCTCATCCGCAGCCGCAGTTAATCCAGCAACATGTCCTGCGGATGAACATTAAAAAACACATCCTGTATTGGCCCACACCCACGTCGCCTCTCTACCTCTGCCTGGCTGCCGCTGTCTCTCCCAGACATTCAGGCCACACTGATCTTCTTGCCATTCTATACCTCACCCAAGCTTGCTTCTGCTTTTAGGGTCCTTGTCCCACTGTGCTGTCTTCAGAACACGCCTCCCCACATCTTGGCATGGCTGACTCCTTTGTATCGACCTGGTCTCAGCTCAAACATTATCCTTCACAGAAGCCTTCCCTCACCTGCAATCAAAAGATTCCCTCTTGTCCCCATTACTTATCACTTATCACATTACCTTTTAAATGTTCTTTTGGGACGTTTACCATCATCTCACATTCTACTCTTTATGGGTTTGTTTGCCGCCTCCCTCTCCAACCTGCTGGATGGATGGCAGGGTCTTGGCGTTGCCACTTATTAGGGGCCCAGTCGGAGAGAAACCACTTGCATCTCTACCAGTATCCCTCTTTCCTACCTCTGTGTTGTTTACCTTTAAATGCCTAACAGCTATTGAAAAAGCCCACAGAGGAGTTCAAGGACCCTCAAAATCTGTGAAAAGAAAAGAAAAGAAAAGAGTTTTATTCTTCTCCTTGCCATCCTGACTGAGCTAGGGCCAGCATTTTTTGCTTTGAGCTCCTCTCTGGGGCACTTGCTACCTCACTGTAACTAGCACACCCCAGACCTCACTGGCTAATGAGAAGACCCAGGGCTCTGCCAGGCTCAGAAGACAGAGGTGTGAGAGGATTCGTGCCATTCTCTCACTGAACTCTGCTATGGAGTGTCCCAAGAGGACAGAAATTCAGCAACACAGAGCACTTAGAAACACTGGTGGCTTGGTCCTCAGGGCTGGTCCCCTCCTCTTGCCTGGCCACGCAGCAGGAGCAGCAAGACCTTCGTGCCTGGGGATGTGGGTTTCTTATCTGGCTCCACATGTCTCTGTGTGATGGCAAGTGCTCAATCCCTGAGGGACAGGGAACCTTTAGTGGCAACCACAGCTCATACAGTCAGGCGGGTTTGTGCCAGGGGAGAGAGGCAGAGTTGTTGGATGGTGGTCATTTCCCATTCATACATGTGGCCCAGTCCAGGGTTCCCCCAGGAGTCAGGAGCTGGCTCTGGCTTGACTGCTTGCTTTCTGTTACAGTTTCATCCTTGCAAACAATCCTACAAAACAGGTGTTGCAAATTCTATTTGTTGAGGGAGGGACCTAAATGAAATGGTGCACATCTACTAAGAGGGAGTTCAGGAGTCTTAGGATCCATTACACTGCCATATGTTCTCATGGCCCCATAACTTGGACCCTTGATAACCAAGCGTCCTCAATGTCTATGTTCAAGGGATTTCCCAGGACGTGGGATTTTCAAATGCCAAAACCAGGAGAATCCTAGACAACCTGGCATGGTGAGTCACTTTACCTATACAGGTTAGGAGGTTATAACTAGACCAGTTAGGTTCAGGCATGGCTTGAGTTTCTGATAAAAGGAAAATAGATCCTCTTTTTGGGGTGCAGCCAGCTGTCAGCACCAAGCTCATTTGGGCTGGGATATTACTACCTAGTGATGATGGGTACAGTTTTAGCTGCACTTCACCTTTGCTCACTACTGTTTTCCAGTCAAACCATTTTTGCTCTTACAGGATAATTTAGCAAGTCTTGGTCAACTTTGAAATGATTCTGCAGGCCATGCAAGCTGTGAGGTCCAAAGTCGAAGCAGAGCAAACTAAGGAGGGACACCCACAGGCTCTGTGGGGCCTCCTCTGAGTGGAGCTCCTGAGACTTATGGAGGCTGAGCGCCAAACCCCCCAGGCTGTGGTGCCTCAAAGGAGGAAGGACACAATCTAGATCTCCCTCATGCCCACTCCTTACAGTATTTCCTAGTGACCATCCGTGACTACTGAGCTGCTTTGCCAGCAGCACCCAGACCTGCTTCTTGTTAGCCCTGCTCTCCCAGCTTCTATCTCTTTGTTTCTCTGTGCATGCTCACCTTCCACAGGGCAGTCTCTGCTGTCTTAGCTTCTCCTGAGGCCAACTGTAACGCATCTTTCTGCCTACAAGTGGAATTAATCAGTTAAAGAGATTATTTAGCTAAAAACTAAACAGGTGAAGATATTTCTAGTTAATTAATGAGAAACAAGTTGAAGGTTTAAAGACATCTCCTTGATGTTTGATTTAGTGGCGGGGTAACCTGGAAATGGTGTTGCTGTGGGAGACAGAGACCCCACTTCCCTGGGGTTGAGGCTGAAGCACCTACACTGCACATGTGTCCTCCCTCCTATCCTGGTCCTAATGCACCTCAGAGTCTGAGGATGGATCCAGTCACTACTAGAGCCACCAGAAAGGCAGAGGCTCTGCTAATCTCCCCAATTTATTAGCAATTGCTGTGACTTTTAGCTTTAAAAGTAGCTATCTGGTTAATAGCTAGAGATTTTCACAGTACTAAGCCGTTATCAGCTCAAACTTGACTATGTTAGGCATACATACCCCCTGCCCCCACCTCCAGTCTGGAAACCCGAGTCCCCAAAGCCTGGCCTCCCAGCACCATCCAGGTTATTCTAAGGAGAGATGAATAAAAACCCTCCCTCCACTCCCCCAGCAGTGTCCTGACTCCTCTTGATTTCCATGGCCTTTTATAGCCTTTCATAGAACCAGATGTCCTCCAGGCTCCCTATTCCTTCTACCCTATGATCTGGCCTTGGCATAGGTTCTCTGGACTCCATAGTTTTGTGTCTGCTTTACTCTCCAGCTGGCTTCTCTAGCCATGGAAATCCTATCCCTCTTTTAAGAGCAACCTCAGAAGTTAACTCCTCTTTGAAGCCCGCTTGGGTTCTACACTAAATGAAGTGACCACTTTCCGTGCCTGTCAGCATCTGTTGGTCTTGCACTGTGCTGGCTTGTGGGCTTCCAGAGGCAAATCTGGTTGTGCCTTACCACGCATACCCCAGGCCTTCGTTGATGGCTGTTGGCCAAATGGATGAATGGTTTCAGTAACTTCTCTGCAACTCGACAGAGTCCTTGATCTCCCCTTGAAGGTACTGAGGGTTTCCCTAGAAACTGCCACTTCAAAGCCAAAAAGAAAACAATTAGAATTAAATCAGGCCACATTGCCTACTTCTTAAGAAGATACTGTGGTTGTCCCTTCCTGTGACAGTTCCCTGTCAAACAAGCAGGCGTTCCAGGCAGAGCCCCTGCAGGTGAGCAAGGGTGCCCAGGGAGGGGTGGGAAATGGGGCTGACCTCCCACCCACGCCCAAGCCTGGGAGAGAGGGGCATCTGTTCCACTGGGTGGCTGAGACAGGTGCTCCTTTTCTAACTTGTCTGTCTGAGAGGTGTTTTTACTTCCTCCACTCAGAGCATGTACCTTTTTCTAATTCACAGAAAGTCTTGGTTTGTCACTCTGCCTTCTAGAAGTGACTAAGTTTCTGTTTTTTGGATTTTTTTTTTTTTTTTTTTTG
>NW_022900950.1:43918159-43977684 GCF_012274545.1 Fukomys damarensis | reverse complement strand
TTTTTTTTTTTTTTTTTGGTAGTGCTGGGGATTGAACCAGAACGCTCACACATGCTTGGCAATCAGTCTAACACTGAGCTGCACCTCCAGCCTCCAGCTTTCTTTTTGCTCCTAACATTTCAGCAAGGAGTTGCCCTGGGCTGAGTCCTGTCCTTGATTCCCACCTTTGCATTTGCACAAGGACCCTTTGTGGAAGGTAGGTCCTTGCCTCCTTTAAATAACCTTGAATAACACTGTCCTCTACAGTCTCCCTCGCTGCTACAGGAAGAGGCAGGCCTGCTGTGAGTTTGGGGCCTTGGAGCCAGTTTAGCCCACGGCAGGAAAAATAAACAAATGGGTGAGGTGGCTGCCCTTGAATTCTTGCTCTTGTGTTACCCTTACCGGAGGTCAGTTGATTAAGCTTTTAGGATCTGCAATTTGGCCTACTAATAAAACAGCAGGGCTTTACTGAGTGACTTCCATGAACTCGCATCTCTTGTGCCCGTATTACAGAGTAAGAAACTGAGTTACAACAAAGAAGTCATGTATTTAACTCACATCTGAACCAGCCGGGGCTGCCTTAAGGATGTTCATTTGTACTGAATCATGGGCCGAATGCTGCTCAGGGCAGAGGAGAAAACTCTCCTGTGGCCGATAGATTTTTCCTGCTTCCTTTTCATACTCGTACTTGCTTACCTCTGACTGATCTCAATCCTTGCCTTGCCAGTCCTGCAGGTCATACCATCACAGGAAAACCATTGTCCTTTTCTCAGCCATTTAGCAGTCTGGAGGTGTGTGTCCTGGCGTACGGGCTGCAGTCAGGGAAGGGCCCTGTGAACAATCATTCACAAGGCCTAAGCTGCCTGCTCCCTTGTGGGTGTCACATGGGGCCAAAGAAAAGAGCAGGGTTGCCTGCCGCTGCCGGGAGGCCCCTCCAGGGGCTTTCTTCCCTGTAGCACTGTTCCCTGGGCTTGCCAAGTCCCACGAGTCAGCAAACTGGAGAAGTGTTTTCAAAGCAAGGCCTTCGCCCTCCTTGGCAGGCTCCTCAAAGCCTGCCTCACTCTGCCTTTACCCGGGAGAGTCTGTAAAAGGCTTTTTGTTCTGCTCCTCAATGGGGACATCCCTGGGAGCTGCTTGGAGAAGCACAGTTGGGGGCTGGAGGACACTTGAGGCTGGGCCACTTGGGTGGGCGATGAGAGGGAGCAGGGCCAGGTGGCGGGGAGGAGCAGAACTCAGGGAACAAGGACAAGCATGGAAGTGCTGGAAAACGTGGAAACTGCCCGTGGGAATAAGAATTGAGAAAGGAGGCAGAGTGTTTAAACGTTTTTTGTTTAATTTCTAGTTTTCAATTGCATTACTGTTTGGTGTACAAATAGCATCTCAGGTTTGTGGTGATGGTTCCTTAGGAACAGACAGAAAGAGAAATGGCCTTGGAATTTAGTGACTTGAAGACATAGCTTCCTCTAAAAATTCATTTCTGGACCTTACGGGACAGCCTTCCTCAGAAAGGTGAGTTTGTTATGCACTTCAAAGTGTAGGCCACCTAAGGTTTGTGTGAGTATAGTTAGTGCCTGAGTGCATCTTAGAAATCATGGGTAAGGATCCAGAAGGGGCTGTCAGCCACAAATGCCATTTTGGCTGACAGAAACACACAGTGCCGGTACTGCAAGACAGTGCCACAAGACATCCCTACATCCCTGGTCTTCGGCAAGTTGCACTTTTGGGGGAGTCTGGGATTGAAAGTAGGGCCTTTGTACTAAGCCGCACCCCCCCCCCTTTGTACCGGGGACAGAACTGGGGACCCTGTGCCTGGGACCCCTTCCCCACCCTTCTTTTGAGACAGGGTCCTACTAACTCACTAAATTGCCCAGACTGGATTTGAAGTTATAATCCTCCTGCCACAGCCTCCCAGAACGCTGGGATTATAGGCATGTGTCACTATGCCTAGCTTGGCAAATGTTTTTAATTAAAACATTTTAAGGCCAAGGATTTAACTCAGTGGTTATGCTGCCTGCCTTGCAAGCTCAAGAACCCTAGTTCCATCCCAGGTACCAAACAAACAAACATTTTAATAGTACGAGAGAATTCGAACTCAATTATATTTACCTCTTAAAATCCTTTGCCTTAGCTTACTTATTTAGAAAAAATTGATCATAAAATAAAATTGAGCTGAAGGTTTGTATGCTTTCCAGAAAGCATGAATTTCATTTGGACCTAGTGAAAGGTGAATTAACAAGTGAGGCAAAAATATTGAAAAAAATGAATATTTTCTCTCTTGAAGAAATAGTGTCCATCATCCCCAATTAAAAAAATCAAGTTAAACAAAGCAATAACAAAAATCTGTCTCTGGCGCCGTGTTCTGAGTCGTTTGTACAAAATTTGTGTTGATTTTGTGACCTAACCATTTTTCTTTGCTGTGTGAATGGATTTGGACATTATCTTTCAAACATGCCATTTGCAAGGAACATCTGAATTGGTTTACTTTTATGGTGCATTTCCAAAGCTGGCTGGGAATTGGTTCACAAGCAAGGGGCCCTGGAAAGACAATATCCCTTCCTTCCTGAGGCAGATATTTCAGGATTGGGGAAGCAGAGCTTCCTGTGTTCTCACAAGGGGCTGAGAAAAAGAAAGCCAGGGTAGTTTCGGACAGAATTCCGCATGGAAGGAGCAGGACGTTGTTTTTGAGTGCAGGCCCCATCCTATGATGTCAGGCCTGCCTGGCCAGGGACTTGTGCACAGAAGGTGATGTGGGCTGGGTTGTGGCTGGAAGAGTCCTTTCTCTCCAAGTCTGATGTCAAGGAGCCAGTGCAGGACTCCCTGGAAAATCCAGTGCTTTGCTTCATCTGCACACCTCCCACACCAGCCCACACTGCGACAACTTTTGGTCAGGGCACAGTTGTGTATTACTTCTGGCCTCTTCTACACCAAAGGAGCATCAGAGATCTTGATGCCCCCTAGGAATGTTAATTTAGTTTACATTATATTTCCCCTTTGTTTCTATGTTCAACAGAAGGTGAAACAGAAAAGTAGGTAACTGGCTTTAGTATATTTCTTCTTCTTTCCTTGAATTTTCCTTTTTGTATTTCCCCAGCCCCTTTCCTTGTCATTGTCCTTTGTCTGAGGGAACTCACTGCAAGAAATAAAAGTAATTTGACTATTTAATTCATCAAAAGATGTTGCTGTCTGATACCTGTGGCCTCTTCCAAAGATTTATTTCTCTAGTTTGGTTTTTAGAGACAAGGTCTTGCTGTATAGTTCAAGCTGGCCTTGAACTCACTCTGTAGTCAGACTAGCTTCAGCCTCCCAAGTTCTGGGATTGCAGGCGTGTGCCACGGTGCCAGCTTAGTTTTATTTCATTTAAAAGAAATCTATGAAAGAAAAAAAAACCTTACCAAATTAAAAAAGAATAACAATAATGGTAATAATAGGGCCATAAAGAAGAAAAATCCAATAACATAGTAACAAAAGGTGTATGTTGATAGAGAGGGCAGGGATAGGTGCAAAGAAAGTGCGAAGAATTATAAGATGATTAATTTTCTCATCTTTCTTAGCTTGGAAAGAATAGATGCTATTTTATCTGAAGTTAACTTGAGAAATAGAAAGTTAAATACCTTATTTAATATTGAAAAGGTAACAAGCAGGTTATACAGTAAAAGAAAACAAAGCAAATATAAGTAAAGCATTAACAGTAAAAAAAAAAGAAAGTTAGGTTGATAGAACCATAGTAATAAAAGTGAATAAATGTAAATGACAGCAACTCATGTACTAAAAGAAACTCAAAATCAGTTAAAAAAAAACAACAACTATGCAGTATCTCAAAGAATATACCTAAAACAAAGTGACTCAGAATTAGAGATAGTGCTTAAACTTTGAAATGTCTCTCTAATGATGGAATTCTAGGCATTGTGGCATTTGGGAGGGGTAGATATTTTTGGACTAAGCTTTCCTAGTCTCTAAAATCAGACCATGTGGTTGCCAGCTCATGAGGCCAGCCCTATGTGTCTCAGTGTTTGTTTTAGATTACTGATCTTCCAAAGGGCGGGCGCTGTGCGAGCCTTAATTCCAGGCATCGCAGAGAAGCTCTGTGTGAAGACATGTGTTCTGCTGGCAAAGGGATGGAAAAAGGGGTAGTTGGGAGCCTCTGGTCTCTCCAGTCCATTAAATACCAAGTCGCTGGTGTAAAAAGCTTCTAAGGAAGTTACGTTAACTATTTTGGGCTTTGAGTGTGCTATGTGGTACTGCCAAAGCATTTGTGTTTAATGGGTCAGAGTTTAATTTATCAGGAATTTCCCATTTGTCGTGCATTCTGAGAGGCAGAGTCTAACAACCTTGGGTTAGAAAGTCAGCTCTTCCTCTTATTAGCTGTGTGGTTTTGGGACATTCACACCAATTCTCTGACTGGCACTTATTTCATCTATATAACACATTCATTCACTCATTTGTTGAAATTAGTTATTTGGTTCAAGCTTATGTGGTAGGCTCTATTCTGGATGCTGAGGACACAAAATCTGTGCTTTGTATTCTAGCTAAATGTGATGATTTCAGCTACTCAGGAGGCTGAAACTGGATTGCTAATTGGGAATGGACTGGTCTGGGAAACCGTGTGACCCTATCTCAAACAAAAACAAAAACAAAAGCAAGCAAACAAACAACAACAACAAAAAAGAGGTTTGCTGGGCATGGTGACACATGTTCCTCATCCTAGCACTTGGGAGGGTGAGGAAGGAGGATTCTGAGAGCCAGCCTGGCCTACATAGTGAGTTCAAAGCTAGCCTGAACTATATAGCAAGACCCTGTCTCAAAAAACAAAAACAACAACCTAAAAAGAGATTTGTACTGGAAGTATAACTCAGTGGTAGAGCATTTGACTAGCATGTGGGGGCCTTGAGTTTGATCCTCAGCATTGTAAAAAGTAAAAAAGGAGCTCATATTTGAATGGACTTGAATAGAAGAAAAAGAATAGCAATCAATAAATAAATTCATAATATATCAAGTGGGATAAGTGATGAAAAAAGTCCAAGGAAGATGACAGAATAGAGAGTGATGGTGGTGTGAGAGTGTATATGTGTGTTCCCCTGGGTGCCCTTGTTGCTATTTTTAATAGGGTGGTCAAGAAAAGTCTCCCTGAATGAACTGCAGGAGCCTTTTGGAGACCCGGAGGAAGACTCTGCTGCAGAGGCAAAGACTCAGAAGTGGCAGAGAAGTTGGAGTGCAGTGAGCAGGGAGAACAGTAGCCTCTGAGGACAGAGCTCTCTGTGAGCTACCTGGAGAATTCTAGGCCATGCTAAGGGTGGTTCTACCTGAATATTTGGATTCTAACTGGTGTCAGCTGAGACACGGTTAGAGTGTCTGAGAAAAGCATGATACTTTCTGCCTCGTATTTTAAAAAGATCACTCTGGCTTCTCAGATTATCGTGGATCAGTAGAAGAAACAACAGGGAGAATTGTTAGAGATGGTGGAGTCCTGGATTGGAATCTACCAGTGTGGAGGGTGGAAAGTTGTTGGATCTGGGTCTATTTTTTTTACATTAATTTTACTGGTACATTTAAGGTATACAATGTAACAACATTCATCATTGGGAATTTGCACCTTTACATAATTCATCTTGGTTCTTATTTTTTCTCCATTCCCCTGCCCTCCCTTCGATCCCTCTATCCTTCCCTATCTACAAAGACTTTGTTTCCAATTTTTCATTTTCTTGTATTAATCCCATTCCCTTCTTTCCTTTCCCCTACCCATCCCATTTCCCCTTCCCCTTTGTCTGGATCTATTTTAAAGACAAAGTTGACCAGATTTCTGATGGGTAGGATAGGGTGTGAGAAAGAAAAGTCAAGGATGACACCACACTTTTTGGCCTAAGCAGCTGTAAGAATGGAGGTGCCGTATGCTGAGATGGGGATGAAGCAGAGGCCCACAGTTCCTTTGTGCATATATACATACCTGTTATTATATAAATACAGATCTTAGGTTGAAAAGTGGAAATAAAAGATCAGCACTCAGGAGATGAAGTCCAGGAGATGTAATGTTTTTGCATTTATTTATTTATTAGGTTTTTATGAGACAATCCCTTTTTTCCTTTATTTCTAATAGCATAGTCATTCTAATTGGTACATTGTAGACATACATAATGATAACACTTATCATAGGGAATTTGCACGTGGACATGATACATCCTGCCTTTTTTGCCCACCCCCAAAGCCCCTCTCCCTATGTACGAAACAGCCCAAATACCCATCGACTGACAAATGAATAAAGAAGAGGTGGGTTTTCCACACAATGGAGCACTACTCTGCCATAAAGAGGGATGAGCTTCAGAAGTTTATAGCTAAATGGATGGGCCTTGAGACCATACTCTTCAGTGAAATAAATCAGACACATATGTTTAAATACTGCATTGTTTTTCTGGTGTGAAAAACCAAAAATGGAAATAAGGACTAAAATGTATAACAGATATTGGGAAATGGAAACAAAAGGTTCAAATGGGAAGGGGAGCAGGAGGAGGGAGGAGAAAGGAAGAAAGGGTCAAGTAAAATGTGAAAATAGAAGAAAAAAATGAAAACAAAACTTTTGTACAAAGGAGATGAAAATTTTGACATAGCAATTGGGCTGGAACTGGGTGTAGGGATGCATACCTATAATAGAGTGAGTCAGAGGGACTGCTAGTTTGAGCCCAGCCTGAGCATTTTGTAACTTAACAAGACCCTCAAAATAAAAAAAATAAAAAAGGAATGGGGATGTAGCTCAATGTATAGGACCTGGGTTCAGTCCTGTTATGGCTTGTATCTAGATGTCCCACCAAAGCCTCATACAGTTATAGGTGGGGTGTTTTGAAGGTAGCTGGATTAGGTTGTGGAACGTGGATTAAGGATGTGATACTGGGATTAAGAGTGTGGATAATAGAAGTCCCTTCCTGTGTGTGGGTGACACCAATCAACAGGCTTGTGGCCTGGATGGACTATAAAAGGACAGAAAGAAGTCAGGCTTGCTGCTGCTTCTGATACTGCTGCTTGCTGCTCATTGCTTTCTGCCTGTCATGCCATAGACTGTGTCTCTTCTGTGTTGCCCCTCTGCAATGCTGTCCTATCTTGGAACCAGCCAACTATGGGGTGAAACTTCTACAAACTGCAAGCTGAATAAACCTTTCCTCCCTTAACTTCTGGCTGTCAGGTATCTTGTCCCAGCAGTGGAAAAAAATAACTAAGACAAATCCTTAGTACTACAAGAAAAGCAAACAAGCAAACAAACAAACAACAGACTTTGGGGCTGGATAACATCATGTGTGGGGTGACAGTAGATGGGCAAGGTGGAGACCTGAGCCTGGTTACTAACATTTAGAGGTCAAAGAAATGAGGGGAAGCTAGGAAAAGATGACCAGTTGGGGAGAGGCAAGATAAGTCTGTCTCTGCTAAACAAGTAAAGAATGAGTTTGAGAAGAACAGAGACTTTGGCTGAGCCCAAGATGGCAGGAGGTCAAATGAGGTACAGACCCCAGAATATTATAAGGTTAAATAAAATAGCTTTAAAAACACATACCACACAGAGCCAATGACCAACAATAACTTGAGTCAAGAGTTCATAGTTAGAGATGTTCCATTGGATGAAGATGCCCTGGAGTAGGTGAGAAGATAAATATGTGTGGCGACCAAAATTTTTTACTTGGCCAAAGTTTAGCCATGCTTAGGAACCTTCTCCTAAGCCCATCTGTGTATTTCCTTGTACAATCTAGTTTTAGCAATCCTGCTAAGTCAGTTTAGCAGGAATCCCTACTGTTAGTATCTGATCTTCTTCAATATCTGATCATTCTTGATATCTGATTAGGTTCCTTATCCTCCACCATCCCTCAGGCAATATCTGATCACTATGGCCTGTCTTCAGCAACAATCCTGTTAGGTCAGTTTAGCCAGAATCTCCTTTACTCCTTATATCTCCTCTTACTGATTTTCCATCCACTGACCCACACCCTACTCTTCGGCTATACATTCATGATGCTGTGTTGTATTTGGAGTTGAGCCCAATCTCTCCCCCACTGCAATACCCCTTTGCAATGGTCCTCATGATGGTCCTAAATAAAGTCCTTTCTATACTTAAACATAAAAAGGTGGGGAAAGTTCCTTCTACTGCTGTTAAAATCCACAGTGAGACCACTATGGAAATCAATATGGAGATACCTCAAAGAGCTGGGACTACAGGTTCCATTGGACCCAGCCATCCCTCTGCTGGGTATCTTTCCAAAAGAACTAAAAGAATCATATCACAGTGATGTACGTGCACCCATGTTTATAGTGGCACAGTTTGTAATAGCTAAAACTTGGAAACAGCCCATTTGCCCACCAGTTGGAGACTGGATAAAGAAGATGTGGTTTTTCTATAAAATGGAATATTACTCAGCCATAAAGAATGATAAATTAGAGTCATTCATAGGAAAATGGATACATTTTGAGGATATACTCCTAAGTGAAATAAATAAGTCACACATGTGTAAATATCAAATAGTTTCTCTGGTGTGAATAAACTGTAATAGTATATAAAATCCTAATGAGATAACTGACATTGTGAAATGGGAAGCAAGGGGCTAAAGGTGTAGGGAAGGTGGGATGGGTAGGGGATGGGTAATAAGGGAAAAGAAAAAAATGTGAGAAAATGAAAAGATGGAAATAAAGTGTTTGTAAATGGGGAGGGGAGGAGGGGGTGAAGGGAGGGCAAGAGCCAGGGGAAAAAATGAGAGCCAAGACCTGTCATGTAGAGGTACAAGATCTCAACAATGAATGTAACTGTACTGTATCCCTAAAATGTACCAATAAATTCAATTGTTTAATAAAAATAATCCACAATGAAGGTTCATTAACCAAAATCCAATTGTTTGCTTATCTTTTCATATCTGCTAATTTCCGGGTCTATTTCTGAAAGGTGCTGAGCCTCCTGGGATTTGGCAAAGCCTTTTGGGTTGATCTATTGCACTGTGAACCATCCCATCTGATTGCTCTATGTGCTGCCTGGGCTGTGGTATCATCTCACACACTAGGGATACAGCCCCAGAAGATATTCTTCTGCATTGACTAAGGCATTTTTTTTTTTAACCTAGGGCACAGCCTCAGATCCTCCTCAACATAGATCTTCAGGAAGTTCCCAAGAACTGATCATACTGGCAAGCACAGTACAGTAAGGTATTGTGGTTATGAACACAATTACAATGCCTCTTTTGCTACCTGAGAAGCCTGAGTCGGTTTACTTACATTTCTGTATTTTAGTTTTCTCATCTGAAAAACAGAGATTATGGAAGTGGTAGAGTGTCTGAGGGAGGGGGTCAGTGAGATCTGCCCTGGCCATCAGCAGCCCTCATTTCCTCCTCCAGCATTGAATATTCAAGGCACTGACATTGCTCATTTGGGGAAAGCATGTGGTCTCACTGGCTTGGCAGTAGAGGATGTGGGCTGAGCACTCTGCAGCCTAAAGACCTGGGCTCATCTGTTGCCATCTCACTTTCTAACTGGATCTTATGGATATATTACTTAACTCCTTGAGACTGAACTTCAAAAGTGAAATGTTCGGGGATTTAGCTCAGTGGTTCCTCTGCCTGCCTTGCAAGCGCAAAGTCCCAAGTTCGATCCCCAGAACTAAAAGGAAAAAAAAATATTGAAATGGGACTAACAGTGTTAACTTTACTGAGTGATTTAGAGTTAAAGGAATAAAGTTTGTGTGATGTTGAAACTGTGCCTGGCACAAAGTAGGTGCTCACTCAATAAATGCCTATTGACAGAGTGCATTGCAACCACACTGTTCTTTGGTTCCTTTCAGGAACCTGTTTGGCAGGGACAAGACAATTGTTTGTTTCCTTAGTATTAAAAGGGATTATTTGGAAAGCTTGTTTAAAATGCAGACTCTTAGACCCCTAAACCCCAAGATTTAAATTCACTTGGGTTAGGGTAGGGCTCAGGAATCTCAATTGTGAATAAAAGTATTCCCTGTGATTCTGTTCTGCTGATCCTAGGACCATGCTTCTAGAAATCCTTCTCTAAGGAGTGTCAGGTGTGATGCTAAAGTACTTTCCAGCCTGTCTTAGTTTCTTTCCTCTCCTTGCTGAAACAAAATACCTAGCACCCAAAGTTAAAGGGAGAAAGGTTAATTTAGCAAACAGTTCATAGAGGTTTCAGTCCATAATTAGCAGGCTCCAAGGCAGGGTGGCATGGCAGACAGGCATTGCAGGGGAGAAAGAGTCTATGGCAGGCAGAGATAGGAAAGCAAGTAAGAGGGGTGACTACAATTCTTTCTATCCCTTATATCTTATGCAAGCTACTTAGGTTGGGTACCATTCATAAGCTTAATCCTAGTGCTCTTGACCCTGGCATTACACCATAAAGTAATTCTAGCATCACACACTCTAGATCCAGCTACCTCTGAAAAAGCCCACCTATGACCATATAAGGCTTTAGGGGGACAAGTAGACACAAGCCGTAATACAACCTTTCCATTTAGTAAGGACTGAATAAGACCCAGAATAGCTGTTCAAACCTTCTAAGATTTAAAACCAAGTCCCATAAACTGCCCTGTGATTGTACTCCAGGTGCAGAGGAAATTGCTCCACTCACTCTCTGCCTCTGGATTCATTCAGCACCCTTCCTCCTGCCCTGCTCACTCTCTCCCCTCTTGCCTCCTCTCTTGGCCCTACCTGTTGACTGACCATTCCACCCGGTGTGTGGGGGATATCAGACTCCTCAAACTCCACAGGCCCTGGTCTACCTTGCTTGTACCTACCTGCATCTTCCCTTTCCATCCCCTCTGCTCTGCTTAGCCCCAGGCCTAACCCCTCCTTTGTTCCCCTTTTCTCTGCCTCATATCCAGTCTGGTAGCAGCTCTCTCCTTCTCTACCCTCATGATATTGCCCAAATAGATTCTCTTCTCCTGGTCCCACTATAGCTACCCTGACCAAGCCATCTTTACCTCTTACCTAGTTTATTTTCCAGCGTATTACCTGGTCATCCCATCCTGCTTCCATCATTGTTTCCCAGAGGGAGCTTTTTGTTTTGTTTTTTTTTTGTACCGGGATTTAACATGTGACCTTGTGCTTGTGAGGAAGGTGGTAGAACCACTGAGCTAAATACCCAGCCCACGCTCGGAGGGAGTTTTGAACAGATCTGACCATGTTAGTCCCTTCCTTAAAGTCCCTTCTTTGAAAACAGACAACAGACACAGACCTCTCCCCAAACCTTGATCTTGAACCTCAAAACCCCACATCTCTTTTACCCCAGCCCCTCCTATAACCCCCACTTATTTTGCTTGAGCCATTCTGGCCCTGAGGTTCCTGAGAATGGTGCTTTCCTGGCTCCAGATATTGGCTCTTTCTGTCCCTCTGTATGGTAAGTCTTGCCTCCCATCCTAAAGTGACCAATGATTTCTGTCTTTTAGGCACAAATGGAAGAACTGAGTATAGAACACACTGACCTCTTTGAGCTTTGGGGTGGCTTCAAGCTTCCTGAACTCTCCTGTCTTCTTCCACTACTTAGGTCCTCTGGTAGCCATCAGAGGGGGCACATCTAATTCACTCCCTAATCCTCACAATTTTATTTGCCTCCTGATTCTCAGGCCAAGGCTTTTACTTGGTTCGATTTAAACTGGGAAAATCAGTCTATGTCACAAAAACTTCAAATGTGATGCTTTGTGAAGACAGTTTTCTCTTTGGGGAATCCATCTTTGGAGGTTTTGTGCTTTTGGTGCTGCAGAAAACTGAATTGGAAGGAATTTTGCAGAACTACATATGGTCTTGTGAGACCAACTCTCCAATCATTGAAGGTGAGAAGTCTGTGCCAGTGGTGGTGAACCTATAGCACACCTGCTGTAGTGGGCTGTTTGTATCGTGGAAAGCTCTAAAAGTTTACTATCACTGGCTATGATATTGAACCTGACACTGATGTCGTTCCATTTGGTAAGCTGCTTCATAATCCTTACTTATTTATGAAGTCAAAGTGGCCTCTGGTTCAGAATGGATTAACATCCTTATTCTCTGGCTTTCAGAGATGTGGAGTAGCTCCTGAAAGCTGCAAGAGACTCTTGACAACATCTAGCCTGGTTCTTAACATTTCTTTTATAAGTAGAGATAAAAATGGAGCTTTTTGCTTTACAGATGGAAGGCCTGATAGGGAAGATTGAGCTGCCCAAAGTCATATGGCTGATCATTCCGCCCTTCCCAGCCAAGACTCTCTGCTCCATTGGCTCAACTCTGGTTTTAGTCATCTGTCTTCCTTGGGCTTTGAGAAAGCAGCATGTCCCTCTACTGTTAGAGCAGGAAGAAATGGGGACTGGTACATCCAGGACCCGCAGTGATCTACTTCAGGATTGAGACCTCCAAATTGGGCTGCTAGAGACACCATCTGGGGTGGGAAGAGGAAAGGGAGAGAGAAAGAACAAGGAAGGTGACCAGAGTGCAGAGAGGGGGAAAGATTCTAGAAGGGAAGGGCTATGCAGGCTGGCAATGGGGGATGCAGTGGTCCTGGGGAGACATGGGAGGAGAGGGGCTCTGGAATGTGAATTTAAAATCCAGTCACAATCTGCCTTTGAAAGGCAAACATTTTGGCAGGAGGCTGGCAGCTGAAGATATAAGATAGTAACTGCCTGCTTCTTAGCATTTTAGACTAACTTCCTCCACTCTCTTATCTTCTTAATTTCACCACAAACAATGGGCTATTGACTAAGCTTTCAGAGCCGTGGGTGTTCTCAGAGGGAGGCCAGCCAGCAAACCCCCATCTCTGGCTTTTCCACCAGCTTCCAAGTTGCACTTTATCTATCAGAAATATGAAACCTGGAGTCTTGCTTGTTCTTATTTCTCTGCTTTAGGGTGCACGCAACTGGGAAAGTTGACCTTAGGCTCAAGTGCGCACATATGTGCTTTTATAATGAGTACATGCATGCACTAGTGTCTGAATCCATGAAGTGTGTTATACATGTGTGTGTGTGGGAGAGAGTGCAGGAGTTGTGAGAATGTGTGCTGGTAGCAGGGCTGTCGTAGAGGAGGACAAAGTGCAAATGCACCTAGACAGTGACTTCCAGTGGGCTTTCCTAGGGAAGGGCTGCAGTGAGACGGGGCGGGGGGGATAAAAGATGAGAAAGCTTATCAACCCTTTCCTTGGAGGGGAAAGAAAAAGCCTCAGGATCCCTTTCTTCCCATGTGGCCAAGTAAGCCAAGAAAGTAGTTCCCAATGTCTTGTGCACATAGACCCTGACCTCATTATTCTGGGGTGACTCACCTCAAAGTCTGCACAGGAGTTAATATGATACTAACAGAAATCAGCCAGCACTTTATAGGAATCTACTGAGAAATGGTGTCTGGGTCCACTTCAGAGATTTTGGACTATGTTGAACTGCTCAGCTTTTGCTACAAATGGAGAACATTTTCACACGCTTTTAAAAGTTTTGAGAGATGATTTTAGAGTGCACATATTGAATGGGGAACTCTTACCAAGTTCCCCTGAGTCTGGCACAGGGTCTGCCGCGTGTGAATGCGACATCTTTTCATCCCTTTCCACAGTATTTCTCCATCTCCTCTGAGATGGAACAAAGCAGAAGTCACTGGTGTGATAAGCAGATGATCCAGTGGGGTATAGCGAGAAAGTATTTCAACTTCTAATTATTTCTTATCTCACTCCTTTCCTTATGGGTAGTGTGTATTTTAGGGTACTCATAACATTAGCACATGCATATCTAATCTGCTATCTTTATATATTTTACAAATAAAATATTGAGGGTGAGTGCACACATCTTTTTAAACTGCTATACAATGAAGAGCTAGAGAACGGTATTCTCTTGTCCAAAGACAGCAGCTACCTGGGTATAGCGAAAGACATAAGACACTATAGAGCTGTATTGGTCAGGGTTCTCCAGGATAACAGAACCAACAGGAGATGCATATTTATATCTATGTATCTGTGTATCGATGTATCTATGTATCTATCTATCATCTGTCTGTCTATCTATTTATCTACGAAGAAGAGATTTATTATGGGAATTGACTCATGTCATTAAAAGGCTGTTATGGTTCAAATATGAAATGTCTCCAAAAGACTCATGTATGTGGCTTAATTCGCAATGCAGAAATGTTCAGAGATTAATCCATTGATGAGTTCAGAGCTCAATGGGCTATGAGAACTTGGGGCCCAGTTACAGGAAAAAAGTCACTAGAGATGTGCTTTGAAGGATCTATTCTGTCTCCAGTCCCTTTTTCTCTCTTTGTCTCTCTTATCGCCATGAAGAGAGCTGCCTTTTTGCCATAATATTTCTGTCTTAGAGCCAGCCAAACATAGAGTGAAACTTTGAAACCATCAGCCAAAATGAACCTTTTCTTTTTAAAGTTGTGTATGTCAGGACCTTTGTCTCAGCAATACAAAATTGAGTAATACAGGGGTTGAGATATACCTCTCACTCATCTGCATCTGAAGTCCTGAAATCAGGGGTGGAGGGAGTGTGGTGTCAGGCCCTTATTATGACAAATGAGTTAGGTAGAAATATTATAGGCAGTCATACAGGGCTAGGTCCTTAAGAGGTTAAGACAAAGGTGAAGCATGCCACAGCTGTGACCAGAGACATATCAGCTGAAAATCAGGCCTCAAGATAAAGACAAGATGACCAGACCTACCTACTTCCTCAAAGAACAAACACTGGGCCTAATAAAGTCTAGATAGACACCAGCCACCCTGGCGAGTGACCTGGGACCTCTGGACCCACAACTTCCTATAAGAATCTTTGTTCTTTTTATCTATGCTTGTTATGTGACTTGTTTCTCATTTGGATCACTGTTACCTAAGTGACTATACTTGTAGCCTTATTGGATTGATCATGACTGTGACCCACATGGTACCCACATGACTTTCAACCATATGAAACACTGTAAAGTGGGATCCCCGGCTTCCCACTTGGGACCCCTCAGGAGCTTTCCTATCAATAAATATCTTCCTACTCGTAACGTCTTTCATTCCTAGAATTCATTCTTTGATTTTTAGAGAACAAGAACTCAGGGTACCATACAGCTAACAGGTTGGGAGATAGAATATTTCATAATTCATCTCCAGTGTTATTTTCTGTAATACACTAAGTCCAAGTCCCAAGAACCAAGAACTGTGATGTTTGGTTTTTAATGGATTGGATGATTCCTGCCCACATTGGTAAGGGCAGTCTGTGAATTCAAACAATAATCTCTTCCAAAAACATCTCACAGACCCAGAAATGATGTTACACCTACCAGCCATCTGGACATTCCTTAGTCCAGTCAAGTGGACATTAGTCATCACAGTAGACCTTGTGATCATCATTCTTCACAAACTGACTTTTCTAAATATGCTAAGAAACTAACTTGGACCAGGGTTTAAACAGGACAGAAAAGAAAAACTAGGTTTACAGAAAATAAACACCCTTTGTCATGTCTCCAGCAAATTCAAGAATAAAAACTGAGAAAACCCACAAGAAACTCAGCCTTCTCAGGATATTTTCTCCTGTGGCTTTCACTTCCAGCAGATTCCTGGACTCCTGACAGTGTCCTGGTCACCATGTGAGAGACACAGAGGGAGAGGGAAGCGAGGTCGTGGTTGCTCACAATAATTGCTCCATACCAAATTGTTATGGAATTGTGAGGTACAAACTGGCTGCATAAATGCTGTGGAGAGTAAACAATGATTAGAGAACTCACCTCTTTATCCTGAAGACTTGTTTTAGATGGTCTTTGAAGTTTAAAACTTCACCAGATTAAGGTTTCTTCCTTCAATGGTGATGCCATTTATTGAGAATTTATGACATGCTGTACTTAGTGTTAAAGCTCAAAAACAGTCACCTTTATTCTTTATAATATAATAATATAGTGTAGGGTTTTTTTGACATGTGAGAAAACAGAAACACAGATTAAATCACTTTCCGGAGGCCACAGGACTAAAAAATGACTGGACTCCAGTCTGTTCTGTCTTCTTTCAAAGGACCAGTGGCATTTCTTGCTGGTCATGAAAACTGGGGCTGGTTTCCTTATGAAGAAGCTGATTCAGGGTGCCATATTCCATAAGGAAAAAGTGCTCAGTGGAAAGTGAGCAGACAGTCTGGGTATCTTGGGAAGGTAAATCTAGAACTAGTAGGTAGAGGACAGTGAGAGCCAGACCTTTCTAATGATTGGGTGGCCTGGTGGTGGGAAGGCTTGGTCAATATTGTTTTATTTTATCTTATGATATTAATATTTAGGAGTCAGCTATCTTCACCTCTACCTGCCTGTCTTCTTATCCATCTCTTTTCTCAGCCAGATGATGTTGGTGTTTTACTCATTTCGGCCATCTCCAGAAATTCCAGTCCATGTTTCATAAGCATCTGTTGAGGAACTGAATGGTAGTCAGAGAAATCAGTTCCTGCTGCAAGACTGAGGCATGTTTCAGTGGAAACGTGTTTAAGATAAAGTTTGCCTCTGTTGGAAGGTAGACAGAGCCAAGTACCTGAAAGGCTCATTGTCTCTACCAGTCCCTGATCAGGAACCTGGGCATCTTTGGAAGGTGAGGATGGGTTCATGAGAGGAGCTTGTGTGATCTCAGAAAGATGCCTCTTTGAAGGACTATTGACTTTTGTACATTTTCAGTCCTCATTTACGTGAAATTTTTGGAACGAAGAGGATTCATCTCTCCCCTTTTTGAAGGTTGAAGTCTTCACATCTGCTGAAATAAACTGGCAATAAACAGGTCAACATAGTTATTTAGCATGCACATATACGTGGGAGCCATACAAAATATGAAACTCAAAGAAGGTTGGCTCTCACACACTTCTTCACAGGAGAGGAGGGAGTGTGGGGCTCCAGGTATTCTTAGAAGAGAAATACATAATTTTGTGGGGAGGTGAATTGGTCCAAAGAGCAGACAATAGTTTGTAAATAATGCTGGAAATGGAGTGGGACTAAAGAACAGAGATGGCTGTGACAAATGTCTTTATGTGGTGACATTTCTCAGTCTTTCTTCCTGTGATATAAATTTAACTTTCCCTGGCTAATAAGATTTTAGGAGGGGATAGAAGGCAACCATGCTCTTCTGGGGAAGCTTCTAATAAGAGAACTTTAGAGGAAAAAGTTCCATCCTGCACTTGTAGGAGAAACAGGAGAAGGTCAGAAAGTCCTTGGTTTTGAGGCTGCTTCTAAGGCCTTTTCAGTTTCTTTACTTCAATGTGTTCAGCATGTAAAGCATCATACATTGATGTCTTGTGTTCTGAGCCCCCCAAAGCTGCAGGGCATCCCCAGGATAGTGTGCTTTAGGGAAGGTAGTCATGAGTCCTGAGTTAACCTTGTCTCTGAAGCTCCTTCCCATTTCCAGTGAGACAAGGCTGATGGTCATCATCTCAAATTACTATTGAGACATGATGTGTCATTCGCAAAGCTTAAAAAGTCTAATGATCACCCCTATTCTCTGGGCATTTGTCATTGTGAGGTAAAACATCTGAGAGCCCATGGATGGCTGTTACTCCTGCATGGTGTGAAATGACAGAGGTGTTTGTATTGCTAAGTCTTCAATTAGAAGAGAAAAAAACAAATGAGATCCCTATGTCACTCATGTCTAGATACCAATGGTGGGAACTACAGTTTTTGGCTCTATTTAGAAGCTGGAGTTTTCTCATTGGTCTCCCAAACAAAGCCTGTACCTACTCTTTTTTCACAGAAGCAGGCGTTGGCCTGGGGAACCCCACATCAGAGTATACTAGGGCCAGGTACTGCTTCCTCTCAAGACAAGAACCAAGAACTGCTGCTCTCTTACCTGTGAGTCTAAAACACTGCCCGAGACAGAGCCAAAAGCAGAGGGCATCTGTTGTGAAAAGCTGTGATTTATGTGAGATGGGAAGCCCTGGAGTTGCCCTGGATTGCTGCTTCTAGAGAGTTCTCAGGCCATAGTGAAGGAACAGGGAACCCAGACAGAGCTGAGTGGCCACCCTGAAGTGAGGAAATGAAACTGAATGTTCAGAAAAAAACAAGTTCACAGGGTTACAGCTCCCCGGACAGTGTGCTAGTGTGGACATGGCTACAAATAGAGAGAGAATACAATAGAGAGAATGTTGGCGATCTGTAAAGACCTGTCTCTTAGATTTAGTAGAGTACTAATCAGCACCAAAGTGTGAGGAATCTACATGAGGCCAGGGAAAGGAACAGTGCCCAGCAGTCACACAGGGTTAGAAAGTGCCCGTTTCGATAAGCCAAATTGAAAAATATGAGATGTTGAGTAGAGCACTCAGAAGGCTCTTACCTTGAACCTCACCCAAATTAACAACTTCATCTCTTTGAAATCAGACATTGTGTAGAGAATGAAAAGGCAGGTCACAGACTTGAAGAAAAGATTTGCAAAACATGTATTTAATAAAAATTTGTATCCAGAATTTATAAAGAACCCTCAAACCCACTATCAAGAAAACAAACAACCTCATTAAAACGGCCCCAGAATTTTAACAGACACTTCGCTAAACAAGATGCTCCAAATCATTAATCATGCAGGTAATGCAAATAAACCCACAGTTTAGTGCAACTGTACTTCAGTTGAACTGGATAGAACTATAAAAGTGATCATACCAGATATTGACAGTAAGGTGGTCATGTTGGAACTCTCATGTCTTGGTGGTGTGAATGTGGATGGCATAGAGACTATGGAAAACAATTTGGAAGCTTCTTAAACAATTAGGTATGCCACTACCATATGATTCAGCTAGATTATCTCATTTACCCGAGAGGCACGAGAATATGTATCCATCTGTATTACCTAGGGCTGTTGTAACAAAGGACCACTGAATTGGGTGCTTAAAACAACAGATATATCGTCTCACAGTTCTGGAGTCTGGAAGTCTGAGGCGAAGGGTCAGTAGGCCATATTCCCTCCGAAATCTGTAGGGAAGTCTCCTTCCTCACCTCCTCTTCCTAGCTTCAGGTGGTTTGTTGAAAATTTTTTGGCATTCCTTGTTTACAGTTGCATAGCTCCAATATATACCTTCGTTGTCCTGTGGCGTTCTTCCTATTTTCAAACTGTCATCTCCTATAAGGATATTTCTATAAGGCTATTGGATTAGGAGCCCTCTTTAGTGTGGTTAACCTCAATTTAACTAACCCTCCCAAATAAGGTCACCTTCTGAGTGCTAAGGATTAAGATTTTAATATACCTCCCCCCGCTGTTTTTTGGTACCAGGGATTGAACTCAGGACCTTCCTCTTGCGAGGCAGGTAGTGGATAATACATCCTTTATTGAGGGCCACAATT
This sequence comes from Fukomys damarensis, assembly GCF_012274545.1. Taxonomy (NCBI): domain Eukaryota; kingdom Metazoa; phylum Chordata; class Mammalia; order Rodentia; family Bathyergidae; genus Fukomys; species Fukomys damarensis. The sequence goes on along the minus strand of NW_022900950.1, from coordinate 43,958,473 downwards.
CAACCCTATAACTCCATTCAAAGACCTGAAAATTGATATTTGTAGCAGTTTTATTTATAATAGCCCAAACTTGAAAATAATCCAACAGGTGCATGAATAAATAAAGATGTCTGCAAGAATATTACTGAACAATAAAAGAAATAAACTATTGATATATGCAAAAATCATGCATGAAACAATGTAATTATGCTGAGTGAGAGAAGCCAATCAAAAAAGAGTGTTTCATTTATACTATGTAAAATTCTAGAAAATGCAAATTAATCTGTCGTGATTGAGAGCTGAGCAGTGATTACCTGGGGACAATGGGTAAAGGTGTGAGAGAGGTATAATTTATGGTCTTGACTGTGTTGATGATTTCATAGATGTATGCTGTGTTAGTTTCCAGTGGCTGCTATCACAAATTACCATAGGTTCTGGAGGTCAGAAGTACTAAATGGTTCTTTTGGAAAAAAATCAAGGTGTCAGTGGGGATGGTTTTTTTGGAGGCTGTAGGACAGAATCTGTTTTCTTGCTTTTCTCAGCTTCTAGATGCCACCCTTGTTCCTTAGCTTAAGGCCACACATGTCAATTTCTGCTTCTCATCTCATCTTCTGCTCAGTTTGACTTTCTTACCTCTTTCTTAGCAGAACCTTGTGATTATGCTGGACCTACTTTTTTTCTTTTCTTTTCCTTTCATTTTCTTTTCTCCTTCCTTTGGAGATGGGAGGGTGACTTTTTTTTCCTTTATTTTTTGTGCTGAGGCTTTTGCTTTGTTGCCTGGGTTTCCTTCAAGCTCCTTGGTTCAAGTGATCCTCCTCCCTCAGTTTCCCAAGTAGCTGGGACTATAATGCATGTCACTGTACTGGGCTACACTGGATCTATTTTAGTGATCCAGGCAAATCTCCCCTTCCTAAGATTGCAAACTTAATCATGTCTACAAAGTTCCCTTGGTCATGTAAATTAACATTCATTGGTTCTACAGATTAGGATGTGATATCTTTGGTGTGAACATTAGTCATATTTGTCAAAGCCCCTTAACTGTACACTTTAATATGTATGGTTTATTGTACATCAGTTATACATTAATGACTATTTAAAAATAACAGCTAAACCCAGTGGGTTAGTTAGACTAAAATAAAAATGCATCAGGGCTCCACCTGCCAGCTTCCATCAGCGTGCTGGGGTCTTGGAGTCCTTTCAATTATGGCTGAGATGAAAGAGGATGGTTTGGGAAACAAGGCCTCCTCCTGGGGGCTGGGCCATGGCTTGTGGTGAATGACTTCTCAAGCTAGCTTGATTGGCATCCCCAGGGCACTGTAGAGGGATGCAGATGTATCTTCATCCCGAGGAATCAAGGAAGAAAGACCTGAATAGCTACTTGAAAGGTAGAGATCAGAGAAGGAAAGCTAATATGACCTGTGCCTGGCAAACTGCTCCATTAAAATTTTGCTTCAACTACTTTTGTGTGGCTGCTGTTGCTATATAACTGGATGATTCATTTTATTTTATTTGCTTTAGTAAGAGCACTTAACATGAAATCTACTCTCAACAAATTTCGAAGTGTAATATCTTGTATTGTTGACTCCAGATACCGTGTTTTACAACAGATCTAGAATTTATTCTACACTTACTTAACTGAAACTTTGTGTTCATGGTTGAGTAACTCCCCAAATGTCAGGTTTACTTTTCTGGGCTTACTTCCTGTTTCCCCTGGGCCACCACCTACATGACACCGATTCAAAATGGCTAAAGGAATCTCTTCTGATCTATAATTGGGAAGAAGAGAGCAAAAAGTCAGTATCTCAGTGTTTTTTCTCCAGAGCTTGTGATCCTCCCAGCATCAGTGCATGGAGAGTGAGGAGCTGATGATGTGATGAAGAGCCCATGATGGTGACAGGGAGAGGTTGTGTCTTTATCAGGTGCCTCCTGAGGGAGTTGCTGCCATCTTGGGACCTGTAATACCTCTGCCTGCTGCTGCTCTACACAGCCTCCTTTGTTTTGGGACAATGGATACCAGTTCTCCCAGCATGCTCAAGGAGGCATGTAGCAGAGATTTGAACACTTTCTTTCCCTTCATCCCTTTTTACTTGCCATTTTATCCTTTTCAGTTGTCATAGAATGTTGTTATGAACTATATTTGCTACCTAGGTGCCTAGTGGCAGAAATGTCAATAAAGCAGAGACTGACTCTGAAGTCAGTGCAGCTCAAGGAGTTGTGAAGTCCATGCTAGTCTGCCAGCAGCGAGTGGACTCCTCCATACCACTGAGTCTGTGCTGGCTGATGACAGACTCAGTCAGTGGAGTCCCTTGCCCATGGAAGGAATAAATTATCTTCTGTCACCTTGTACGGAATAACTTTCAGGAGATGAGGGGCTCTTTTGGTCCTTGTACCAGCATTTGTTCAGCATGCATGTGCATTTTATTTGCTTGTATGAAGATTTGCATGCCTCTGAGGCTGAGGAGGTGGCTGGGGCAAGCATTTCCTGGCTGGGAGAAGAGCCACATTCCACACCCTCTCCTGCAAGGGTTATCCTGGCTGCAACTGTAGCTCTGCTTTTGGCTGCCCTGAGACTGGGAATCATTTTCTTGCTGTGTGGCAGGTGGATGTGTGTGCGTGCATGCACGTGCACGTGCACACACACACTGAAGCTGAGAAGTACGGTGACAAGATCTCTGAAGTAAAATGCTCCACAGCTGCTCTCTCTAATCCCATATGTCTGGGCTGAGCTTCTCGCAAGCAGCTGCCATGTTATGGTAGGCACAAGGAGACTGGCTGTGCATGTCCTGTGTTCCATCAGCCTCCTTCCTCTCTGCACATACTCCATGGGGATGGTGAGACTTATATTGGGTTATGCATGAGGTATATGCTCTGTGTATGTATGTATGAATGGAAGGAAGGAATTTTGGCTTAGAGACATTTTTTATTGGCAAAGATAGTACTTCTAAGGGAGAGGGTGGAGTTTGCCAAACTGAACCTCCAGAAGAAAATATAACTGAAAGTGTGAAAGAAATCCATGTTCAAACATTGGCAAGTGTGAAACATTCAAGAACTTTTGTGTGAACATCATATTGTCAGAGCAAAATTAAATTAATCTGGTCTCTAGCAAGTGTTTGGAATGAAAACAGAATTGGGGCAAGTTGCTAGAGGAGGCTGCTTGGATATCTTTACAAGAATCTAGATAGGCAAAATTCAGGCAAAAGCAGGAAGCCTATAGGCTGCAGTCTTTTCTTCAGTAAATTAATATACAAGAACTTAACCGTTTTGTGTCACAGGAAGAAGTGACACTTTCTTCTCCAAAGCTTAATCATAGGCAGAGTAGAAATCAAGTTCATCCAAAAATATTTATTAAGCATTCTGAGAATATTTGATGAGCAAACTACTGTTCCAGGCCTATAGTTTACAGACTTGAATTCAACTAAGTAGAGTAAAAGACAAGGCAAAGCACATGCTTTATTAGCAATATAAGCAAAGAGCCAGGGAATGTGGGGCTCAGAATGGTTATTCTGGTAGAATTGCAAAATATTTTTCTCATAGAAAACAAGCAAACATTTGGGTTTTTTTTTTCAGTAAGTTTATTGGCACAAAGCAAACAATACAGTTACATTTATCATTGGGATCTTGTACCTTTACGTGATATATCTTGGTTCTTGTTATTTCCCCATACCCGTTGTCCTCCCTTCACCCACTTCACCCTTCCCTATTTACATAGACTTTGTTTCCATTTTTTCTTTCCCCTTATTTCCTTTCCCCCCCTTCCCACTTCCCCTTTAGCCATTTTCACACTCCCAATTTTACCATTTGAACCTTATTTACACTTTTAATTTTTCACACCAGAGAAACTATTCGGTATTTACCCAAGTGTGTCCTATTTATTTCACTTTAAAGTATAGCCTCAAAGTGCATTCATTTAGCTATAAATGTTTCTAGTTTCTCATCATTTATGGCTGAGTAGTATCCCATTTTATAGAAGAACCACATCTTCTTTATCCAGTCTTCAACTGATGGGCAAATGGGCTGTTTCCAAGTTTTAGCTATTACAGTCTGTGCCGCTATAAACATAGGTGTGCATATAGCACTATAGTATGATTCTTTTAATTCTTTTGGAAAGATACCCAGCAGAGGGATGGCTGGGTCAAATGGAACCTCTAATCTCAGTTCTTTGAGTCATCTCCATATTGATTTCCACAGTGGTTGCACCAACAATGGAGAAGGGTTCCTTTCTCCCCACAACCCCATCAACATTTGTTACTGGCTGATTTCTTGATAGCAGGCATTCTTTCTGGGGTGAGGTGAAATCTCAGTGTTGTTTTCATCTGCATTTCTTGAATGACCATTGATGTTGAACATTTTTTCATATATTTATTTGTTGCTTTTACTTCTTTGTCTGAGAAATGTCTGTTCACCCATTTTTGAATTGGGTCTTTGCATTTGGGGGTTCTGATTTTTTTGAGTTCTTTATATATTCTAAATAGTAGCCCTTTTCTGAGGAGTATCTGGTAAAGATTTTTTCCTACATTGTAGGTTGTCTCTTAGCTCTGTTGGTGATTTCTCTTGCACACAAGCAGACATTTGAATGGGGTGGAAATTATAGAGTCTTGAGTGAGGTGGGAAGGAAAGGCTGGAATCCCAGTCAGAGTCAAGGTCCAAGGACATAGAAATGTTGGGAGGATTCACACAATGAAGCAGAAACTATCTTTGGTGGCTGGGTAGGGGAGGAGTGTCGTGTTCTCAAGTGCCAGAGGTGTTTGAACACTCTAAGGGCTTCTGTGCAGACATGGTATACCTGTGAGAAATCCCCTTCCTGTCCCTTACCAACACAGCCCATCCTCTGCTCTCTCCTGTGTCTTGGCATTCACATTGGCCTATGGTGAAGAGACACATCCTGGAGTTGGGTGGAGTGATTTGTATTCCATTTGGCACTTGTCAGCCTATAGTTGTCATGTTATAGTATGGCAGTGCTTGGAACAAGTAGAAGCCAGTTCCCTAGCCCTCTGTCTTCTCCCAAGGCATGGAAGCCGTCATGGTGGCCCTTTAGTCATTTGAGAACCAAGACTAGGCTCAAGTTGTGGTCAGCATACCACTGTCCTCTCTCTCAGATTTTTGTTAGCAGTGTCCTCTGGCTCCTGGATGACATTTCCTTGCCATTTCTAGTGCCCTTTCTCCTTGGGAGCCTCAGGCTGCCGCTTTATAACAGTCTGTTCACTTTTTCATGGAATGGGCTATAGCTGGCTATGAGGTTACAGACCAGCTGAGGACGACTTGCTCAGAGCTGTCTCTACTCCCTGCTGGCACCAGCTGGTCTCATTACTGATGGCATACCTGAGCACCTACCAGTGCCTTCAGATGCTGGCCAGGTGCTCCTGAGTGTGCACAGGACTCTCATTGCCAGTGCAGGTAATTGTTGTTTGTTCAAAGTTATAAGCTCAGAAAATGTTGCCTGATGATGCTGAGTTCTTCTAGGCATTTGCTTGCATAGTTCAAAGTGGAGTATTTTACTTGGCACCTTCAATTCTCCAAAGTAGTTTTGTAAGAATGTGGATGCTGGGATTTTTGTTTGAAAATACTTTGAGCCTATAGGTCTCTTTTGAGAAGAATTGATATTTTTCCTTTAACACTCACATGCCAATTTAGGTTTTCTTTTTATGTCCTTCTATAAAGAATTATACTTTTTCTACTTGTCCTACACAGTACTAATTGAAGTTATATGTAGGTGTCACACATATTGTTATTATGAAATCAAATAATTTTTCATATTGTTATCCAATTATGTGTGTATATAGTATATAAAAATATAAATATTATTGAATCTAAATTTATGTTTTTGTTCGTTTACATGGTGCCTAATTTATTTTGTTTTTACACAGGCAATTATACATTGGAAGGAAATTTTATCTCTTTCTGGCTACTTTCTATTTATTTTGTGTAATATCACATCAGCTAGAATATACACACAGATACATATGAATGCATATGATATTAAATACAGCCATGAATTTTTTTGTTCCTTACTTATTTGTCAATTGATATTTATAGGGGTACCTGTGACATTTTCCATGAATGAAAATATTCACTCTTATTCTAATAAATATTTGGATAGGTATGGTAATATACTTTACTGGTTTACTAAGCCCTATTTTAAAAACACTCAGGATGGGTTATTAAATGTTTGATGTCTATTTAAATAATTATCTAAATTTTTGTTCTATGTCCTTGAAGTGATTAGTTAGATAGATTTATGATATTTAACCATCTGTATGCTTAAAAAAGCTTTAATTTTGTCATCTATTTATTTGTTCAGTTGCCACACAAGAGCTATTATTTTAGTTAGAATTTTAGTGTCCTATTATAAGTGGGATCACCCTACAGTTCCTACTCTGTGGTTTTTTTTTTTTTTGTTCTTGTTGTTGTTGTTCAGTTATAGTAACAGGGTTATGCTTGAGTCATAAAATGAACAGAAAATCTTTTTTCTGTAAGAATTTATGTAGCATGAATAGTTTGTCTTTCAAAAAAGTATAAGAATTTTGCTATGAATCTACCTGGATCAGAGCTTTTTGAAGAGGTAGTTCAATAGTATTGTCCATTTCTTTCACAGTTGTCCATTTTTAAAATGTTCTGCTGTTTCTTGAAGCAATATATATCATCATCCAAATTATCCATTACAGAATTACAAGCAGAGAGTCGCCCTAGAAAACTTGCCATTCCTTTTCTTGCATGTGTGCTGGATTTTTCTTTTTTCAGTTAGATTTTGGAGAAATCTGTATACATTTTTGTTTTAGATTTCATGTGGTTGGGGTTTTAAAAATTTAAACTGTCAGGGGTAGAGGGAGTGGCTCAGTGGTAGGGAGAGTAGTTGCTTAGCATATATGAGGTCCTGAATTCCATCCTCAGCAATGCAAAGCAAGCAAAACTTTTATATATAATTTTTTAGTTGCCTTACGTTACAACAAAACATGTAAAATTGTTCCTGGAAATTAATATCACTTAATTTCTCTGGTTAGAGGCAACTTTTGGCTAATAATTAGAATCAAACATAGGTGAAACATAAGAGGTTTTCTCACAGTGGCAGAGGAATCAGCTGTAGACAGAGGTGAAGACAGAACAGGGAGGAGAGCCCACACCCAGGGCAGGTGCTTAGTAGGTTCATATAGGCCGCACATGCTGGGCCTCTTCTTTCTTCATTCCTCACTTCTCACTCTGCTTAAAATCTGATGGCCATTTTTCCCCTCACCCTTTATTCTTTGTATAGGGTGTACTTTGTTCCCAGATTGGGCCCTTGATAACCATAGCCAAACTTTGCTACAAAATGGGAAGTTTCCCGAAATTTGCTAAAACTAAAAAAAAAAAAAAAAAATCCCTCTGTAGGGAACATTATTCTACAAAAAATGGACTTTCCTGAATAATGAGAGAATAAGCCAACTTCTACCATGAACTTCACTGAGAAGTAATTTCTTTATAGTATTTAAATAATGATGGGAGATACCCAGCAACACAATAGCTCCCCTTTTTTCATCGATCAGTTTTAACATACTTAAGTGGCAACTGATCAGTTTGAGTCAATAAGAAATCAGATACGAGAGGACTCAAATGTTACTCATCTTTTAATAAATAGAGAACATCCTTATTAAATAAGTCTAGTTATTGAACAAAATGTAGGTTTATATCCTTTGTCAGATTTAAGGTCTCTCAAGTTCTTAAGTTTTCAATCTGGTGCCTGTTTCTTAATGAAAACCATAAAACCACTGACAATTTTTGTTTGTTTGTTTTTTTGGTACTAGGGCTTGAACCCATGGCATCATGCATGCTAGGCAAACAATGTACCCTGACTACATACCCAGCCTCCATTGGTAGATTCATGAGGAAAGAACTGTTTACTTTTTAATGAGAAAAAGAAGAGAATCAGACATTAGAAATGTTTGTGAGAGATATTCAAGCATGGCTGAGCCAAGTGCTCCGCATGCACATCTCCTAGCATGCTAGGGTACTCAGGAGTTTGAGCAAGCTCACTCTCCTGCGTTGAGACTGACTTAGAGCCGGCTGAAGGACGTCCTGTTCCTCCTATTCGCTGCCTCCATTGCTTGCCCAAAAGATCACCTTATATAGAAATATGAAAGCATCAACCAGTCATGTTATGTGCAGCATACAGTGTCCCTCCCCTTGCTCCTTGATTATATAAGTGATATATTATCACTCTGCCTATTAAAAATGGAAGTGTTCCAGAAACCTCCCCGGAGTCTGCCTGGTGATTCTGTGCCTCACCCTCCCGATCCTAGCTTCAGAACCAGAGTAACTGTACAACAAACAGACAAACAACAACAAATGTTTGCTCTATTCTATTATTCTACTTGCTGTTTTTCTCATGCCAGACCTGGATTTCTATAATATCGTCATGAGAAAGCTGTGTATCTAGCATTCCTATTTTCAATCAGAAGTGACCAGAGAGAGTGGAGTGTATTTTATGTTTGTCTTGTGACAAAGACTTTGTGGTTGTCATTTATCAACTTCCTTTCTTATTAGATCTTGGAAATGGTCTTATTGGAGCCAGCATTGGAAGGGATAAGCCACATAACAGGTCCACTTTCTGCATCAGATGATGCAAGTTGTCTGACCAGAGGAACTGTTATAGGGCTATGTGGAGGTGACTTTGAGGTAAAGAAAATGTCTTTCTTTGCCAAAATGATGGGATGTTTTAAATATCTCCCAGGGCATTTTCTGCTTATTTTATTTGCTTGGTTAAGAACTGTGTTCCAAGAGAAACAAATGTGAAGAAGATCCATGAAGTGAAATTCTATCCTGTGTTTCTTTTCCTACTTCAATAGAAAAAGGACAGCTTTTGCTGAATGAGAAAAAATATTCTACATTTGGATGACCCTCAAAGATTTCACATGTGTGTATATATTTGCCTTCACTTACCATGATGAAGAGAGATCTCTCTTTAAGTCAGTGAATCTTAATGTTGAGTGTACAGCATGATCAATGAAAGACCTTGTAAAAATACACTGCTGGGCATCCCCTGGAGAGTTTCTGTCTTAGTAGGTTGTGTGTGTGTGTGTGTGTGTGTGTGTGTGTGTATATGTGCACGTGTGCACATGTGCCTCAATGTGTATTTCTAACAAGGTTTCAGGTGATGCTGATGCTCATAGGCTAAGAGATCATACTTTGAGAAACTCTGCTCCAAGTAAATTTGTGAATTAAGTAAAAAATTTTCTGAAAGTTCTGAAGTAAGTTTTCTCAAAACATGGTTTCTAAGGTAAGTGAAAATTGGAGCTGAGCTATATAGTTGGAAAAGGAAGCTCAGAATAATGGAGGTCAATGGAGACATTATCAGGAAGTTCTAAATTAAATAGGATGATTGATCTCACAGAACACACATCTTAATGAATCTAATGAATACAGGGTTTTAGGCACCTCAGTTGTTAGGTCAAGTGTGTCCTGAACAAAACCTAGTGTGACATAATGATGTGTCTTGCTTTCCAAATGTGGACTTTTTTGGGGGAGCATAGTGTTCTGGCCCTGGGAACTTATGGGGATAACACTGCCTTACTCAATTTGAACCTCCTGTGATTTTAGCTTTGTAGCTTGCCTGACAGGGACCTGGAAGTTATTTCTCAGTCATTCCAAACACACATGCCTCCAAAGTGTCCATTTTTAAAGATTTGCCTCATGTGCCACTTCTACTATAAGAATGGAGAAAATAGCATTTACCATTAGATCATTGCAGAAAGCTCTTTGCTTTTGCTATGGCTATGGCTGGCTGAGGAGGTAGAGAGCATTTTCCTAGCTCGAGCCCCAGAAGGCTTGTCAGCCTGTGCTACACAAAGCCAGCACTCAAGCTGGTTTATTATGGAACCCAAGATGGCCAGGATTTCTCCTGGTCAGTTATCTATTGGAGGGATTACTTCACAGGGGACAGTGCTCATCTTCCTCCTTCAAATTGTCCTGAGCAACAGAGCTTCAAATCTGGTTTACATGGGGGGAAAAATGATTCTTGTGGCTGATGAACCAAAAAGAGATTGGTTGGTTGAAACCATCCTTTGGGTGGCTCAGTAAGCTCCTGGACTACCAAGCACTGCAGGCAAAATTCTGGGACCAGGCATATTGTCAGCATTTGAGAGGGTATCCTTTGAATTCTTTTTTTTTTAACCTGTTGAATTATTAAAGAATATTCCAACTTTTTAAAAAAGAATATTCCAACTTAAATAATATCTAGACAGTTGGAGATGAGACTACAAAAATTGATGGACCTGTGGTCCAGTCTACTTTCTGAAAAGGTGGTGTTTGGTGTTTGGAAAGTGATTCCATGAATGCTCATCCATATGTGACTCCAGTTTTTTGTATAAGGGCTGTGGCTGATACTTCAAGTGAGGACAACTAAGGATTTTCTCTGAGAAAGTCAGCAGAAGAATTTCAGGCTGAAAAATTGTGCATTTGAGACAATAGGTCATTGTTGTAAGATAATCCCTCACATTGTCTTTTTAGAGTATTTCTGATTGGGAATAAAGGAAGATAAAAGTGCGTAAGACTTTACCCTATATTCAGAAATTGTAGCCACATTTACCCAGAACCCATTTTTTTGCACATCCAATGTTATATAGCAGGTTAAAGCTGACAGTTAGAGCTAAATATTTTTCTTAGCATTCTGAACAGTTACTTTAAAAATTTATAAAAGGACACACAATATAGTTACAGAGCTGTACCTTATACTCTGTTCAGCTATGTTTGGTCAAGACTTTTTGGTGTTTCTTCCATTTCACTGCTTAGTAACTGTTTTTTTATCCTTGATTTAATGATTTTGTTGTCTAAATTTCTGTTATTTTAATTCCTCTCATTCACTCAGGGAGGAATAATAAGTCTAAAGCAATAGAGATAATGTCTCAACTATTTAATTCTATCCCTATTCTGTCTTCAATGATGGTGAGATAGCTTATTCCAGCTATATGAGTATTAAGATAATTTCATATCCAATATACTTACTTATGGTGAACAATTCAAGGTAAACTTAAAGAAGTTGATCTCCAAATAAAATCATTCAACTTGCATTTTGGTACTTTTCTATAGGATTAATTTTATTTTCATATTACAACTGTTTTCAAAAGTGTTACCAGGAAATATTTAGTTTAGTGTAGTTCATCAATATTGAGTGTTTAATGGCAGTGTAGAAAGAGTGCTATATTTCCATAGTCTGGAGTGAATTAGGATGTCATTACTATTCTTCTCAGTCATTCAAGAATGAGGTTGGGAGAGGTCACTGTCCTATTTGCAAATGTGAAATTAGGGTAGGTGTGAAGAGAACTGCCCCTGGCCATTCAGAAAATGAAAGATGGGCTCTGATTCTTACCAAAATTATTTCCCTGTCATCTTGTGGAAGGTATCAGACTACCCAGACACACAAGAGATACTTGATTGTTTTCTGGGTGTTCCTGGTTAGGTCTATGCTTGTATGTCATTTGCCTTACATATATTCTAAAATTAGTTGTGGAAATCATCATTCCCACATGATCTTCATGGATGCCAGTTGCAAATTGGGCCAGAGAGGTGGTGACTATGTCAGAAAAGGCAATCTCTGCTTTGCAACAGTTTCAAGCAGGCCTATGCAGTTCATGCCACTAGTTTGCAATCATGCTTCTCCACCCAGTGATGAATCTTTATCACTGTGTCTTACTTACATTTTTCGTTGCTGAGACAAAATACCTGACACCCAAAGTAAAAGGAGGAAAGGTTTATTTGTCTCACGGTTTGTAGAGATTACCATTCATAGTTGACTAGCTCCAAGTCAGAGTGGCATGGAAGAGAGGCAATGTGAGGAGAAACAGTTCATGGCATGCAGAAGGCAGAAGGCAGCAAGCAACAAAAAGAAACCCTCTTTCTGTCCAGGCTAACTGTCCTTAGGGAAGGTAGCACATACTCAGCATGGGGCACCCTTGATCCTACCCAGAACTATGCCAAACAAATCAGTGGGCTGATTTAGTAATCACACACCCTTGATACCAGCCTCACACATTCAAGATCCAGCCATTTCTGAAAAGCCTCATCTATGACTGCTTTGGGGCTTTTGTGGGACATCCAGACACAAGCCATAACACACTGTAACAGCACCTCAAAGATGATAATTGTGTCATCTTCCATAACTAGTTTATATTTTTACATTATTCTTTTCATAAGAAAAATCTTTTTGTTTGTTTGCTTTTTTTTTTACATAATGTACTATATTAGGTTCACTTACATAGATCTCACATGAGAAATTCATTTACACATATAATGCTGCTGAATACAGGGTTCTCCTTTTTATATATGAACCTCTATACAATGCATAGAAATAGAAAATTGCAAATTACTGTATTTCTCTTTTTGCCTGGGCTACTTAGAAGCTTTGGCTAAATGCAGGGATCTATACCCTTGCCTTCTGATTAATTTACTCCCTTCCTTCTGACATATCTTAATATCTCTATGTTTTATGGTTTCACAGATGTTTTACAAAATAATAAAATTCTTCACAAATATTTTTTCTTAGGTGGGAGGTACAGGAGAATGTAAATTTTGAGTTATAATTAAAGCTGTTAGATAGTAGTTTGTCTAGAATAAATCAAGTATCTAACTCAATACTAAATAATACTATCAATTAGAGGACCTAATCTGAAACTTTTTTTTCAATTTTTGGAACTCTGTTTTACCACCTAATTTAAGGATTAATAAATTCTATTATCAGTGTATTCAAACAACCAAAAATCGCAGGATATTTTTAACCTCATTTGTTTTTATTTAAATAAAGTAAATGGGGTAATAAAATATCCACCCCATATGCTCTGTCTAGCTTTACCAACTATCTATAGTCTTCCATTTTTATTTTGTCTATACATTTTCTCATACCTGACAGTACCATTCATTATTTTTCCAGATAAAAGTTGCATAAACTGAAATACAAATGTTTTAAATGACAAGTGGCTGTAGTCACATGTAATTCCCATGTCTATTTAGCTAGAAACATTTTCATCAGAGAGAAACATCTCCTCAGAGAGTTAGAATCTGTTCAGTCAGTCCTCATACCCAGCTTAGCTGATCACCAGTCTCATTCTCAAATTTCTACAAAATTTTAGAATTACATAAACATGGAAAAATGTCCTGGTTCTTTTTGCTTGCAATAATGTCTTCTGGTATTTATTCATGGTTACAGGTATTAGTAGAAAATCACCTTTTATAGTTTAAAAGTATGGTACAGTATCTGTATTGATTCAAGTACGTGTTTTGTGATCAAGAATGTCAGTATACTCTTCCATAATACATGATTAAAATGGATTGTCCAAATGAAACACAGAATGCCATGTAAAGTAACTCTGCTCAGTCAGTCTCATTGTGTAGTCAAATAGTTCTTCATTGTTAAGGAATCAGAGCAAAGGTGAAAAGTTTCCAAATAACATTTGCCACTATAGCATGGAAAGGAGTGTATGGGGACCTTTTTTTTTTTTTTTTTGACAACAACAAGTCTTTGGATCCATTGAGCATGTTTTTTTTTCTTATTGAGTTTATTGGTACATTTTAGGAATACAGTACAGTTACATTCATCATTGGGATCTTGTACCTTTACATGACAGGTCTTGGTTCTCATTTTTTCCCCATACCCCTGCCCTCCCTTCACCCCTTCCTCCCTTTCCTAGAGCATGTTAAATACTCTGAACTTGGTTTTCTTCATAGTCAAAAAGAAGATTACACTGTACCAATATAAATTTCTCAAAGTCTTTCTTTCTTTTTTTTTGTACCGGGGATCAAACTTGGGTCTTTGTACTTGTGAGGCAGGTGGCAGAACCACTGAGCTAAATCCCCGGCCCCTATACAAGGTCTTTCTTAAAGAAATGAAAAATCGTGATCTATACTTCAGACCTAGGAATTCTGATGGAGAGGATCAACTAGCTGTATTCTTTTTTAAATTAATTTTATTGGTACATTTAATGTATACAATATAATGACATTCATTGTTGGAAATCTGTACCTTTACTTTTTTGTGCTAGGGATTGAACAGAAGGCCTTTTCACTGAGCCACATGACCAGTCCTTTCTATTTTAATTTTACTTTTTCTGAGATAGTATCTTGCCAAGTTTCTAAATCGCCCAGATTGAGCTCAAACTTGTGATCCTCGTGCCTTAGCCTCCCAGAGTACTGGGATTGCCAGTGTAGGCCACCACATTCTGCCATAAAATTTACAGAAATACTTTATGATGTCATTTTTTAAGGATAAAATAGAACATTCATATCTCAGTAGTGAACTAAAAGTGAGTGTCTGATGAGTCCTCCCCCACATCAGTGATGGAATCTTTAGGCTCCCAGATAGAGGCCCTCTGCCATTGGCTAGTGTCTGGTCTGTTCTTTGGCCGAGTTCATTTTCTGTTGTCAGAAATATTCCACCAACTGGGCCATTTCACCTAGAAATTAGCATATTGCAACCTGAGAAGGCTGGGGTCATGAACTACATATACACAGGAAATTTGTGATTAGGTAGGTAGGGGTCATGAACTTGTGTCCTGAGGGTCATATGGCAGTGTTTTAAAGGAAATGTCACCAGGAGGGTAATGTGCTTGTTTACAGCACAAGTACTGTACACCTGCTTCCCAAGTCTAGCTCCTACTTCACTCCTTTGTAGTATCTGCCTGGTTCCTGTAGGCATTTTGGGATCTTTGTCAGATTCTTCATGTCCAGGTTTCCTTAGAAGCTATGTTTCTCTTATCTTTATTTTTATTTATTTATTTATTTTGGTACCGGAGATTGAACTCAGGTCCTTGGGCTTGTGAGGCAGGTGGCAGAACCACTGAGCTAAATTCCGGCGATGTTTCTCTTCTTAAATTCATCTTGTTTCTGATGACACTTGAGTCACAGCTATATATGAATTGAATGTTTCTGATCTTTTCAGGAAAGGTCCCTTTCATTTCCAGGTACAGCAGTTTAATCTAGATCACATTATCTTCTCAACAACTCCAAGACTTTGGGTTGCACTGCTATTCTTCAGACCGTGACTCAGCTGAGTCTTAGAATATGACCCTTTTATGACACGGTCCACCTTAATCTCTTCTTGGGCTCCTTTACCATCCTTCCCATTTCAGACCTGGGTCCTTTGTCTTTTATCTCCGGTCCAAATTTCTCCTAGGAAATATGTGAACCACTGACATTAATATCGACAAAGCTTTTTTTGCTGCCATAAGCTTTAAGTAAGATGTTTTTATCTATTACTATGAAAGATGCCCATTACATAATACAACTGAAAAGTTCACATTTAATTTGTATTTCTTATCTGCCATTAAAAAGGTACTGTATAGGTTCTTTTCTATATATTTCTACTTATGGCAGTGGTGTGAGATAGGCATCATTAATGCCCAATGAAAGAAATAAACTGTTTAGAAGACTTGTGCAGCAAATCCACATTAGTGGTGACCAGGATCCACAGAGTCCCCTGATCCTAATACCAAAGCATTTTCTCAGCACAGTATCTTGTCTGCTCCACTTCAGGTAGCCCTGTAGGGTCATTTGTATTCAGGCTATCTTCTGGAGTGAGGGGCGACAGCAGTGCCATTTAGCCTAAGCTGCAAAATGCAAGAAACCAGTGACCTTTAGCAGCTTTTCCAAAGCTCACCAAGTACAATCACAAATGCTTGTTCTATTCTCAAATCACTTTGTTCCACATCTGTAGTCTGAAGGTAAGAGGAGAGAGACACAGGTTGGGGCAGATAAGGGACATAGGGAGCTGAAGCCCCTGAGGCTTTGCTGAGGGTCTCCCAGAGTTCATGAATTTGGCTTTGGCAGAGGTAATGTCAGAGCAATTGGGTCCTCAGGGAGATCAGGTACAGTTTAGGTCTTTTGTCTTATTGGGAGTCTTGCTCTGCATACAAAAAGGTGAAGGAAGGAAGAGGGTAGGTGTAAAGAGGTGGTAATGCTGAAGGCAATTTCAGATGCAGTGGGATATAAACGCTCCTAGAAATATATGAAATGGGTTAATTTTTGACATTTCCTATGCTTATAAATGGGCAGAACTTCAAATTCTTTTGAATTTCTTCAGATTGGTGTTGTTTGGAGATAGGGTCTCTTTATGTAGGCCAGGCTAGGCTTGAGATCATTATGTAGCCCAAGCTTTCCTTGAACTTGTAGTGATCCTCATTCCTCAGTTTCCTGAGTGCTGGGATTATAACCATGTGCCACTGTGAATTTCTTCAGTCTTAGAGAGCTCTAGGCACCTATATAGTCTTAATATATGTTCATTGAATAAACTGAATGAACCAACATAAAATTTCCTATTCCTAAGTTTGTAATTCCTTTCTGTTTATGTTGTGTGTTAGACTGCTTTCTGTCACTATGACAAAATAACTGAGAAAATAAACTAGTAGGAGGGAAGGTTTATTTTGGCTCATGGTTTCAGTCCATGGTCACTTGTCTCTGTTGTTTCTGGGCCTGTGATGAGGCAGAACAAAGCTGCTTTCCTTACCATGACCAGGAAGCAGAGGGAGGGAGATAGAGAAATGGAAAAGGAGGGGAAGGAGCTGGGAAAGGAGAAAGAAGGGGAAGGGAAGGCCAGACACAAGATATGTCCTTCGAGGTACTGTCCCAGTGACTTACTTCTTCCAGCTATGCTCTGCCTCCTAAATTTGCCACCACATTCCAGTAGCCAATTAAACTATGAATTCATCAATTAATACGCCAATGAGCTGAAAGCACACATGATTCAATCACCTTCCAAATGCCCCACCTGTGAACAGTGCTGCACTTCAGTGAACAGTGTGCCTTTAGCATATGAGTTCCTAAGGATCACTTCAGATCCAAATTGTAGCATGCTCCTAGCCTAGAAATGTGTATTTTTTCAGCTTCTACTCTTGTCCATGGCGATGACTGAGGCAGACAAGAAGCTTGAGCTAATGGAGCATGTTTTTGCAGAAGTGTGGGGAAAGATATCACACCTACAAACATCTGGGTAAGAGGGTGAGACGTACCATCAAGATAATAAACCAGGTGATAGGATGAGCACTGAAGGAGGGGATGCTGTTGGCCAGCATGGGTGGGCAAGGAGGATGTGAAAAGGCAGCATGTGAGTTCAGGTCTGCTTGAGCAGGAGCTGGCCACGAACAGGTTTGAAGGAGCCTCCACTGTGAAGGCCCCAACGAGGTGGGGCGGATCCAGGAACCTGTGTAAACTGCATGCTGTGACATCACCTGTATTAGTTTGCTGGGGTCTGCAGTAATGAAGTGGGTTAAACAACAGAAATTTATTGCCTTTTGGTTCTGGAGGCTGGAAGTCCAAGAGCAAGGTGTCCATTCATTGGTTCCTTCTAAGAGCTGTGAGGAAAAATCTGTTCCCTGTCACTCCCCTCACTTCTGGTGGTTGGCAGGCGATTTCTGGCATTCCTGGGCATGTAGCACTCTGTCTTCATCCTCGTGGAGTTCTCTGAGCTGGGTGTCTCCACATCTCCCCTTTGTAAGGACACTGGTTATATTGAATTAGAACTTACCCTTATGTCATCATTTTAAGTGGATCGTTTTTGCAAAGATCTTATCTTCAAAGAAAATCATAATCTGAAATACTGGGCATGAAGACTAATGCATCCTTTTTGGTGGGAGAACAAGGCATGTCGTATAACATCATGAAAACACTAACATGTCTTTTTTACATGTCCTCCCAAAAGCTTATTTGGATTTTCTCCTCCCTTTCATTAGGTAGAAAGCCCTAAGTCATGCCAGGTACTCACTGTTCCTTTTAGGTCTTTCCAGCTCCACCAGATAGAGGATCTGGGAAAAGTTGTGACAAACAGTCTCTATTTTCACCCCTTCAACAGGAGAATACATTCACTGTGGGCAAAGTTTTCTTTGCTCAAGTCTTCAGTGGATTTTAGGAAGAGGACAGTGCATCCCAAAAATTCAGAGGAGGATTTGCCTTTCTTTAAAAATTAAATATATGCTTTATTTCCTCTTTGGAACACTCTGATCAAAACAAACTGATTAAGCTGTGCATGGTCACAATAACAGGTGGTGTGGGAGGTCCCCTGTGGCTTGTTGGCCTGCAGATTCTGGCCTCCTTCAGGCCTCAGAGGAGAGCAGTGTCGTGCCTGGGCCCCACGAGGAGCTGCTGCATACAGGGGAGCCGGCGGAGCATGTCCGCAGCTGGCTGTGGCCAGCTCTTGACTCACGAGTGACTAACAGGGAAGTTCAGACAATACTGAGAACAATGAGGGGGAGCGAGCTGTTGATGACAGGAAGCGAGATTTGTCAGGGCTTTCCCCCCAGCTGCTCCCAAGGCCATGCTATGAGAAGCATGCTTCTCTCTGCCAAGTCCAAATTGAATTAAAGATGGGCTAATCAGCAATAATGAAGACCACGTAGGGCTTTAAAATAACCTCCTTTCTGCCAAAAGTACGTTTGGGCACAGGTGACATGGGTTTGGTTCCCTGTGTCCTGTTACCTTCCCATACCTGTGTGACCTTAGACAAGCTGTCAAACCACGGAGAGCCAGGAGCCACGGCTTTTGTCTGTGAAATAGCATTAAGATTCTTTTTCCTTCAGAGGTTCTGAAAACCAGATCCGATGGTGTATAGGAATGTGGTGATCAAGTGAATGAGGACCTGTGACCTGTCTGTTTATTACCGATGTCATGTGCTTTCGTGCTTGTATATTTCATCAAAGGTAATAAAATAAAAAGTATACATTGACTCAGATGAGATAGAGGACAAAAAAAGGAAGCTGCAGACAGAGGATGAGGGGTCCTTAGTGATGATTTTGTCCTAAGTGGGCCTGGCCTAGACTTGCTTCCTCTGAGCAGCACTGAGCTTTGGGCAGCACAGGACCCACAGCACAAGGGGAGTGGCTGCAGTATACAGGCTGTGTGCAACCTGAGATGGTTGGTTGGATTTATGACTTTTCAATTTTACAATGGTGTGAAAGTGATTCACATTCACAGTGTGCTTGAGAATATGAATTTTGATTTTTTTCTAGCACTGACAGTACACAGTAAGATCTCTAAGGATGCTGGACAGCGGTAGGGAGCCACAGCTCCCAGTCAGAAGAGAACAAGACCCTTGACCCTGGGCACTGTGCGGTGTTGCTGGGCTGGGATATGATAAGTGGGTTAGGTGGACCCGATGTATTTATAATGAGCTCAGTGGGATATGGTCCCATTGTGAATTTTAAATTGAGCTGTACCTGTGTGCAGAATGCAAGAGATGTGTTTTGAGACAATCATTTATTTAGCTCCCTTGGAGATGTGCCTCATGTTACCCACTCATTTTATTATTAAACATGCTCAGAGAGCAGATTGGTTTCAGGATGGACTGAATGCAGTGGGACTGCTCCCTTCTTCTGCAACTGTGTTGGCTTGCTTGCCTGTCTGTGGCTGGCTTGATCCCGGCTGAGGAGTAAAGTGGCTGCAGCAGTTGCTTTCATCCAGGTGGCAAGCAGCTACTCCCAAGGAAGCGGAGGAGGCTCACTTCTTGCTCATGGAGGCAACAAAGCCTCTTTCCCAGAGCAGCCAGCAAACCTCTCTACATCTCTCACTGATGTTTCTAAGTTTGTAAACTATACATTCCAATGGCAGAGACAGGATCACTTTTAGGAGCTAGTGGGTGGGACATGTGAGCCGAATTGGATCCACATTTTGATACATGGGAAGTGGTCTCTGGTGAGGACTATCCCAGCAGCAAAGTTGACCAGCAGTCTTGTGAGCTTTAAGTTCTTGTTTCAATCCTATTTCCTCCGTAGAAGAAGCTTAAGATGGGTAAATCAAAGAAGGTATAGACAAACCTTAACAACATCTGAGCTACAGATCTGAACATAAGTTCCCCTTAGAACTGTTCGAAGCAACTACCTAGGACATTAGTCTGGGTGGATAGGGGTGTGTAAATGGAGGACAATATAAGGAGAACTGATGATGTGTGTGCAGAAGAGGACAGACACAGAAATGCTTTAGGTTTTGCCAGAATGGGGTGGTTAATGAGTGCAGATTAAGGGGCTGTGCCTCCCTCTGGTTCCATATTAGCTGAACACCAGAATGTTCAGTAGAGTGCCCCAAGTAGGGTCCTGTGCTTGGCTTAATGCTTTGATATTGCTGCCTTGAAATTCTTTTTTGGGGGGGAGTGGGGAGGAGGCAATGCAAGGCTTCAGGGGACTGAAGCCAGGGGTTTGCACATGCTAGGCAAGTGTTCTATCACTGAGTTACATCCCTAGCCTCTTGAAATTCTAATGATTTTGAATATTACACTGGGCCTCATGAGTTATGTCACTGGTCCCCTTCTGTTGAAAGAAGAAACAAAATTTTATTAACCTCCCCATCCATTTACAGATAAGAGACTTGGGCTAAGCAGGTTAAGTGGTTTCAATAAGGTTACCCCTCCAGCTCCAGGTCTCCCAACCCTACCTTTTGTCTGATTCATCATTTCACATGCATCTTTGTGAGTGCCTGCCTGGCTCATAAGCCTGTAACTGTCGCACACCTTCCCCAATGGGGCCCTCCACTCTGTTTATACCACAAGAGGCTCCCTGGCATGATACTGGCCAGCTGGGCCAGCATGGACTCAAGTGTGCCACTGGGTCATCCTCCCTGGAGAGGTTAAAACAGAAAAGCAAGGGTGAGGGGACACTGTGATGGACAGTCTGTTGAGAGGCTTAATACCTCATGGTCTCTGCCACTAGAACTTCTGGGGATAGAACTCAAAATCTCTGTCTTTCTATACGGAATAGACTCAAAACAGTAAGTCCCGAGGTTTTATTGTGTTTAGTAGCCTACTTGGTTCAAGTAGAAGGAACTATCCTTGCTTTTCACAGCAAATAAAATAGAGGTGGCTCCTTTTTAAATGGAGCCTTATCAACCCCACTCAGTTTTCCATATAAAATAATCAAAGTATTATTAAAATCTATGTTCTTTGCAAGCTACTTCACCTCAGTCAGAAAATAAGGTGATCTTTTTTAAGTCTAACTATATACCGATTAAACCTTTACATATTGGCTGTTGAGGAAGATATGCCATTTGGTAAAGTAATACTATACAGATCACTGAATAATTACATAAGCAAGGGCAGCTGCATTTTCTAACACATGTGTTCCTCTTCTCATGGGGCTCAGGACAATACTTCCAATGAAACAGTACCAAGAAGTTTTATTCAAATAACACTGTCTCTGAAGAATTTCTCCTGTTTAATGGGAGCTAGGGGATATAATTAACTTGAACACTTGATTTGGAATAAGACACTAGAGATTTTAGAAATTGAAGGATTTGAGATATCAGACTACCTCCTAGGATTTGGAACCTGAACAAAGAAAAGCTTTAAAATAGAACAAAATAAAGATTATTAAATTTATAGTCCAAATTTAGACATGTGGAATGAATATTTTTTTCTTATCTTGGGATTAGGATACTCCAGGCTGAGATTTTTTTCCTTTAATATGGAACAAAAGAAATACAAGTGCCTAACAATGAGAGTTACTCGTGACCTTTCCTTATTCCAGGCTCAGGAGTGACACTGGGGAACCACTGCTGAAGTGAGTACAATTATTCATGTTGAAGATGAGAACGCAAAACGACAAGGGGAAAAGAGAAAAGAAATCCTTTTTGTTATGGTCAATCTTTAGAGGATTATTGTGCTTTTTAAGTTAATTTATCACTGGCTAAAAAGTTGAAGTTTATTAGCAAAAAACTTTTTTCCAGATGATATCTTCACATGATGAAATAATGTTACAAACCACATAGTTCTGAGCCTGAGAATTTCCAAGACTGTGTGAAGTTTTAATGATTGGGTTCTTTTTAATCTGCTTTCTTCTCCTGATGGTTTTTAGGCCTCAATTAATGCAAGGCTATTTAAACATCCTGCCTTAAGGGTGCTGAAATATACCTTTCAGGTGGTTCTAAAACCATCCTTTACCCTGAGCACCTCCCTACACCTGTAACTCAGTTTGAAGCCTCTCTTTTGCAAATGATACTTTTCACAGGCTGTTTCTGGAGACAGTTCCCGTTTGCTGGGGATACATATGTGGCAATGTAGGAGACTCCCTGGGCAGAATGGTCTTCATGAATTAAGGCATTGTAGAGTCTTCCATAAACAGTCCCTGCTCTCCTCCACCTTGCAAGAACGTTATTGGAAGTTAGCTGCAAAGGGATAAGATGACTGCCTTGACCCGCACAGCATTGCTACCCTCCAGGGTCTAATGGTTTCAGCCAGGAAGGGGATCATCCCTTCTCTGGCATCTGTTCTTTACCTTCATGAACCTGGACCTAAATTATAGACTTTGTGCCCCCTTGGGCCAGACTTCATGGCTCTCAGTGTAAGTGATAGATATGATGATCTATGTCCCAGTTGGTTAATTCTGTAATGAGTGCTATGAACTTGGCTTATCCTCTTGGGAAATCAGGAACGTGGCCACAGTTCAAATATGAATTGTGTCTTAATATCGAGATCTATAGAGTATTACCAGATGCATTGGCCATCCCAAGATCTATAGAACATTATAAGATTTTTAAAGCACATAGTTCTAGAAATGTGAGAAATGAATTGGTTGATACACACACACACACACACACACACACACACACACACATTTTAACTGGGATTGAACTCAGGGCCTTTGCACAGCCCCAGATAATTTTTTGCTTTTTATTTAGAGACAGGGTCTTGCTGAATTGCTAAATTGCCCAGGCTGGGCTTCTGTTTGCAATTCTCCTGCCTCAGATCTCTAGAGTACTGAAATTATAGGTGTATTCTATTGTGCCCAGCTGACTTTTTATCAGCTAATTTGTAAAAGCATGTTTGGATGCATTAAACTAAGACATAAAGTAAATGCTGATATAACTTGAGTATGGGTCTAGAGACAAACCCTCACCAGGGTATTTATTGGGGAACTAAAAACCTGCTGTGGTTCTGGTGGGAAATTAGCATGTATCTATGTTCCTAAGCACATGTTAGGTGAAGTGGTAGAGAAGGTGTCCCTCTTTTTCTTCTCTGTCCTCTACTTATCTTTAGTCACTCATGTGTAATCACAGTTAGCCTCTGTGGACTGGAGTTGATATACTACATGACCTGACATCTGCCTGTGATGATTCAGAATTCAGTTTTAGAGAACAGTTTTAAAGTCTTCCTGCCCTGACTAATCTTTATCATTTCCTACAGTTCTCATCATTTCTGTTCCTATTTACTGCTGCATTGATTGGTGCAGAATCAGGAGTCAGAAGATTCAACTGGGTGTACACGCACTTTGTGTGATGGCCCTGCAGTGCCCGTGCATGCTTGTTAGAATGGTAGTAAGAGGGGATTCTTAACCCTTCTTGTTTCGTGCTGCAGGGAAAGACATGCACTGGGCTGGAGATGACAGGAAGGCATAATATTTGTTGTTGCTGACAAACTCTTTATTTTGTTTCCATCTTTACCCTGCTTTCTTTTCTATGATTCTTCTTTCTCTCTCACTGTTGACTGGTCCCCTGCTATAGCATCTGGGTTTAGAAAGTGCCCCTTTTACAACAAAATGACTCTCAACTGGCGCTTTGCTGTTTGAATGTTTTATTCTTGCCATGGTGTGAGCTGCATCAACAAATTATAAATCCAGGGAGGAAAAGGAGTCAAGTGGAGGGTGGTGGAACAGCATCTGGCACACGCCCTTAACTAATGTGTCAGTCCTTATCAGAGTCAGCGTAGAGATGGTTGGGGTCATCTTGCAATGCTGCCAGCAGCAAGTCCCCAGGGTTGATCCTATCGCTATCATGAAGTGGCTGTGCTGAGTGATGGGACACCTGGTACATCTCGCTGATGTGTCTTTCTCAGCTTAGGACGTTTCGGCCTGACCAGTTGCTCAAAGGTGATGATAATTCAGAGAAAATTCATGTTCATAAATTCTTTAAATCAGCTGAAGTAAATTCCACACTTATTGCCAGAAGTGAGAGTGCCTTAGACATATCAGTGTAGCAAGCAATGGTATTTCCCATCCAGTCTGGTAAAAGCCTGAGCACATGTAAGGGAATCAATAATCACTGCACTAGAGATACATCTTGGTCCTTCATTGAATAGATTCTCCTTTGAAATTGAGTTAGGGCTTTATAAGAATGTTTATTTGCAAATTTTCTTTAGTAACTTATTTTGTGCAAGCAAAGGGAATTTTTAAACATATGTTAATCATGTTGGATTGTTTTTTTTCTTTTTTTTTGTTTTTGTTTTTGTTTTTTGGTTTCGGGGATTGAACTCAGGTCCTTGTGCTTGCAAGGCAGGCAGTGGAACCACTGAACTAAACCCCTGGCCCGTATTTTTTTCTTTATAGGAAGATCTCAAGTGTAGGAAAATTTTATAAGACTCTGTCCATGTTTTTCCATATATATGTAACAGAATAAAATCTCTCCAAAAGACCATGTTGACATTATTCTTTATTGTTAACCCCATATACCTAATATTCAGCGTGAATCTGGAAATACTGTATAGTATTAAACCAATGGAATAGCCACTTATTTTAAAAGGTATCTGTAGGAGTATAGCTGCAATCCTTCTTTTTTTCTGGTGTAAATCCCTTAGTAAGGAAACCTTGCTGTACTTGAAGAAGCATGTAGTTTGTGTTAAAGCCTTTATCTGTAATGGAGGAAAAACGGTGGTATACCTTTAACTGGTGAGACCCGTGGTCAACAAATGATACTCATCTAGGCCCCAGGCCCAGGAAATTCAAAAGGGAAGCTTCAATTCCCTTAGCAGATTGCCTGCCAACCCTTTGCTAAGCTTTGGCAGCCTTCCACCTGTCTCTGGCCCCATCTGACCTCCAGAGCCTGAAGCTGGCATCCTCTGAGGCCTAGATGGGGTGAATGGCCAGTGTTAGTGCAGCCTGAGGTTTGAGTTAACTTGGGTACCAAAGGTTAATCTCTTCCACATGAACCCCCAGATGAATGTACTGCAGGTGCTTTCAGCAGATGGCCTCTTTTCTGTAGTATCTTTTGGTTCAGTTTTTGGTATCCTTCACGCTTCTCTTTAGTCATTTCAGAACTTTCTTCTTTGGGGGCGGTTCTCTACCTTCCCATTTCTCTTTCACTTGGACCTTGTCATTCCTCAGTCTTGGACAGATAGCATTCATGGAATTCTCTGATTTGAGATTTTAACATATTCCAGTTTTCTTGAATGTTTGGAAATGTTTACAGGAGAGACAGGAGTACTTTTTGGACTTTCATTTCTACTGAGCACAGAGAAATATGATAGTGATAGTCTCTCAGAAGTAACTCATGATTTTCCAAATCCCTCAGGAGGAGGCTGCTGTGATGTTTTTTGTCAATGGAATCTGTCTTTCTCTAACTCATCCAAGATGATCAGAGTGCAGAAAATCAAGTCGGGCACTTTCCCCAACAAAAAGTCAGCACATTTTCTTCTGCTGATTCCTTTTTCTTTCGACAGCCTTCTCCTTCCTGTGAGGCCTAGGTCTGCCCTGTGTCTGATGCCCTTTTGGCCTAACAGGCTATTTTAGGAGCTGACATTGTCAGGGGGTTTAAGAGGGGAAATGTAGCAGGGATGGCCAATTGCTGCCTCTTCAATTCTTCATAGGAAATTGGAAAACTCCGATGCAAAGACACTATTAGAGCAAGTAATTTTTAAAGAGTTGCTTGCCTTTTTTATTTAAAAATTTTAATTGACACATAAAATGATACACATTTATTAGGCATAGTGTGATATTTCAATACATGTATGCACTGTTAAAAAAACCAGGGTAATTAGAAATTCTCATTGCTTCAGACTTTTATCATCTTTTTGTGTTGAAAACATTCAAAATTGATTCTTCTAGCTGTTTTGAAGCATACAGGAAATTGTTGTGACTGTAGTCACCCTACTGTGCTACATAGAACACTAGAACTTATTTTGCATACCTAATTTTATTCTGGTAGCTGTTATCCATTTTCTGTTTCCTCTCTCCTCTGCCTTGCCTCTGGTGACTTCTTCTCTCTAGTTCTATGAGATCAACTTTTTAAGCTTCCACATATAAGTGAGGACATTCAGCCTTTCTGTCTGGCTTATTTCACTTTCACCAGTGTTCTCTAGATGACTCGTATTGTCATAGTGGCAGGACTCCACTCTTCTTGTGGTTGAATAGTATTCCGTTGTGTATTTAACCATATTTTCTTTATCCTTTTAACTGCAGATGTACACTTAGGTTGATTCCATACGCTGGCTATTGTGACTAAATAGTGCTGCAATAAACATGAGAATGCAGTCTTTTCTTTGAAATACAAATTTCATCTCCTTTAAATATAAAGCCACTGGTGGAATCCTTGGGCCATATTGTAATTCAGTTTCTAGTTTAAGAGGGCCTTCTATACTGTTTTCCATAATGGTTGTACTAATTTATATTCTTACCAGTAGGGTTTAGCAGTTCCCCTTTCTTTCTCTGTATTCTGGCTAGTATTTGTTATTTTTCATCTTTTTTTTTCCTCTTCAGTACTGGGGATAGAACCCAGGGCCTTTGTATTGAGCTACATTAACTGCCCTTTATTTTTAATTTTTTAAAAAAATTTGAGACAGGGTCTCACTAAGTTACTGTTTCTGGTGTTACAGGCATGTGTCATTGTGACAGGCTTGTTTTTCATCATTTTTTGTTTTGTTTTGTTTTTTGTTTTTTTGAAGCAGGATCTCACTATGTAGTTCAGACTGCCCTGGAACTCGCTATGTAGTCCAGGATGGTCTTGAACTCACAGCAATCCTCCTGCCTCAGCCTCCCGAGTGCTGGGATTACAGGTGTGCACTACCATGCCTGGCCTTTTTTCATCTTTTTGATAACAGTGATTCTAGTTGGGGGTGAGATAATCTTATTGTCATTTTGATATGTATTTCCCTGATGACTAGAGAGCATTTTTAATAATACTTGTTGGCCATTTGTCTATCTTCTTTTGAGATATTTTTGAGGAATATCTATTCAGATTATTTGACCCATTTAAGACTGGATTATTATTATTATTATTCTCTTGAGTTGTTTAAGTTCCTTATATATTCTGAATATTAATTCTTTGTCAGATGAGTAGTTTACAAGTGTTTTATTCCATTCTGCAGGTTGTTTTTACACTCTGTTGATTGTTTACTTTTGCGTGTGCACAAGTGTTTTTGGGATGATGTACTAGGGGTTAAGCACAGAGCTTTTGAACTGAGCTACAATCCCCAACTCTTTTTTTTTTTTTAGTCAGAGTGTTACTAAGTCACTAAATTGCCAAGGCTGGGTTTAATTTCATGATCCTTTATCAGCTACCCGGCGTGCGGGGATTACAAGCATGTACCACCACTCTCTGCTCTGTTTGAAAGACGCTTCTTATTTTTAAAAATACTTTCCCACTGGACTTTATTCGTTTGCTTTTTTTTGAGATAGGGTCTCACTTTGTAGTTTAGGCTGGCCTTGAACTCATGATGATCTTCTTGGCTACCTGGATTTCAAGTTATACTTCAAAGCTACAATGATAAAAACAGTATGGTATTAATGGTATTGGCCAAAAAAAAGTGCACTACCATTCTTTGCAAGAAGCACCTTTCTAATTTGATATGATCCCATTTGTCTGTTTTTGCTTTTGTTGCTAGTGGTTTTGGAGTCTCATTTACTTTTTTCCCATACAAATGTCTGAATTGTTTCTCCCATGTTTTATTTTAGTTCTTTCATAATTGTGGGTTTTATATTTAGGCCTTTGATCCACTCAGGATTTGACTTTTGTGTATGATGAGAGAAAGGAGTCTAGTTTCATTCTACTGTTTATGGACATCCTGTCTTCCTGGTACCATTTATTGAAGATTCTGTCTTTTCTTAGATGTTTTTTCTCGGTGCCTTTGTTGAAAATCATTTGTGTGGGTTCTCCAGTCTTTCCACTGGTCTGTTTTAATGCCAGTACTGTGCTGGTTTGGTTATTATAAATATGTAGTATATTTAGAAATCAAGTATTGTCTTGCCTGCAGCTCAGAGAAAGGAACATTAAAGTGTCCCTCAGAGGGGACATATAGTCTGAGTCCTTTCTAGGATATGCTAGAAAGATGTGCAGGTGTACTGGAGTAGAAATCACTACTGTAAGTCTTTGGGCCTGTGACCCTGGATCTGAATCCCACATCCATGAGTTATCACCCAGGGAAAACCTCTGAATTTCCTTAAACTTTAGTATTCAGTGTTTTTCAAATGTGAATAGTGATTCTTTCCCTACAGAGTGGTTTTGAAGATTTATCTAGGGATGGCATATGAAATAGCTAGCTCAGTGCAAACTCTAAGAAATGCTCAATAAATGATGGGGCAGGATCACAGTACTGTTTCTATGACAGTGGAATCAAGTTAAAATAAACATCAAAGGAAAAAAATAAAGGAGGAAAGGAGGGGCAAAGTGCACGCAGGTGTGTATGTGGGTTTCAGTCACGTGTCCTCAATGGTGATGATGTACGACGTCCTGCCAAAGCACTGTGAGAAGGGTCTGAGATGCTCCACTGTGTCAATTTCAGGGTCGGTTATTGGGAAGTGGATAAAATGAGCAGGGTGAGTCCACACAGGGAACTTGTTGGTTCTGAGGCCTGCAACCTGCTGCTGATCACAGATGCTCATTTTGCACCATTGTGGATACCTTGTGGCCCAGGTTCAGTACAGTTGAATTTGTGCAATTGCTGCATCAGAGGGATTTTGCCACTGCTAACTACTGTCTCCAGGTCCCTTTAGTTACTGGCTTCTGGCCTCTCATCTTAATCCTTACACCCTAGGCATGGATCTGAGACTTAGCAAGATGCCTTAGGAGCTGGAAAGAGCTCTAGGCCTTACAGAATGGCTTTTCTTCAAAGACATAGAGAAAAGGGAGCCTAGAAAAGAAACATGACAGTAAAAGTGTGGACCACTTGGGAATCTGAGATCCAAGGTTGAAACTTACCAGGAAGAGGAGAAGGTTTAGGAACAGAGAAGGGCCTGTAGAAGTGGAGGGTGTTAGGGAGAAAACAAGCAGACCGGATTCCACATGAAGATGTCCTAGGTAACGTTATAGGCTAGTGAGCTGAGGTAGGCCAGCACTCAGTGCCTGTAGTTTAAAAGCCTTCCTTTAGCTGAATGGTGAGCTGGTTATAGAATCTTTTTATTTTTGTACAAGTGATTGAACTCAGGACCTTGTGCTTGCGAGGCAGGCAGTGGAATCACTGAGCTAAATCCCTGGCTCTGATGAAGGAATCTTAAGTTTGTTTCCTTCTTTGTGAATTTAGCCTAAAAATAATATGTTGCTCATTGAGTTACTGAGAGGACCTGGCCCACATAAATGGCTTAGCACTCTGTGCAGGACAGAGTGTCTCACACGTGTACACTGTTACTGTTTATACTGGAAGGGGCCTACAAATCTGTCTTCATACTTTCTATCAGCCTGACGACAGGACCATTTCTTCTGCTCGTTTCTTTCATTTACCCCACTCTTTCCTATTCAAGAATCTTTGAATCACTTATCAAAGGCATTTATTAACTACTTAATTGGAAACTCAGTTGCTCTCTGCTTGGAGCAGTATAATTATCCAGCTTCTCCATTTGAAAGTAAAAGTGGTTTTAGAGCCTATTTGGGAACCTTTTTATGCTCGTGGTGCTGAACAGGAGTAAAGTACTTTCTGTGGGTATAAATCAGGATAGTGGGCACCAGGTAGCTGCTGCCCACTAGGTAAAGAGAATTTCACAGTATATATAATTCTGGCCCCATTCAATGCTTAATAAAGACAAAAGAAAAATTAAAATATGGACATAAGAAGTCAGATTTTAAAAATGTAACTCTATGCCAGGTTAGTCACTTCTTT
The DNA here is from genome assembly GCF_012274545.1 of Fukomys damarensis. Taxonomy (NCBI): domain Eukaryota; kingdom Metazoa; phylum Chordata; class Mammalia; order Rodentia; family Bathyergidae; genus Fukomys; species Fukomys damarensis. Next base: position 43,928,766 of record NW_022900950.1, on the reverse strand, counting down.
TTTTTTTCCCACATGACTTTTTTTTGGCCAATACCATTAATACCATACTGTTTTTATCATTGTAGCTTTGAAGTATAACTTGAAATCCAGGACTGTGATACCTCCAGCCTTGCTCTTGTTGCCCAGGATTGTTTTCACTATTCTGGGACTATTCTGGTTCCACATAAATTTTAGGATTATCTTCTCTAGTTCTTTGAAGAATGCTACTGATATTTTTATTGGGATTGCATTAAATCTGTATACTGGGGCTGGGGATTTAGCTCAGTGGTTCGGTGGCCTGCCTTGCAAGCACAAGGACCCGAGTTCGATCCCCAGTACCACAAAAAAAAAAAAATCTGTATATTAGTTTTGAAAGATGGACATTTCGACAATGTTCTGCCTGTCTGGGAACAGAGGATATCTTTCTATTCTGTGATATCCCCTTTGATTTCCTTTTTCAGAGCATTATATTTTTTGTTGTGGAAGTCTTTCACTTCCTTGGTTTGGTTAATTTCTAATTTTTGGTTCTAGATTTTGGTTAAATCTAATTTTTCTAGATGTTATTATAAAAGATATTGTCTCCATAATTTTCTTCTTGGTAAGTTTATTATTGGTGTACAGGAAAGCTATTGATTTTTATATTCTGCTGCATTACTAAATTTGGTTATTAATTCTAGGAGTCTTTTGATGGAATTTTTGAGTTTTTTTTGTAGAGCATTATGTCATCTGAGAATAATGATAATTTGACTTATTCCTTTCCTATATATTACCCCTTTTATTTTTTTCTCTTGCCTGATTTCTTTTGCCAATATTTTGAGAACTATATTGAATAGAAGTGGTGATAGTGGTCATCTTTGTTGGAAAGCTTTCAGTTTTTCCCTTTAATATGATATTGGCCATTGGTTTGTCATAAATGACTTTTATCAGATTGAGATACATTTCTTCTATACCTGTTGTCTTCAGGGATTTTTTTCATGAATGATGGTGTAGGAGACATCCCTACCCAGTACTAGTGGGCTATGGGTGGCACATGCTTCTTGCCTTCCCTAATTTGGCTATATCATTTTATATCAGGAGTCAGACCGAAGCCCTGTGTGAAATGAGCATGTCAGCTAGCAGAGTTGGGCTAGTATTGTATTGCACCTTTGCTAACGGTTGTCACCGAGGCCTAAGTCTTGGTCTATGAAATGGCAGGGCCCTGCTAAGTTATGTGCAGCTGAGGTCAGCATGACCCCAATTAAAATCCTTTCCCCTGAATTATCCCTTCTAACTGACCTTGTGTGTTGCTTGCTAATTGCTCCTGGTCCTAGCAAGATAAGCAATGCCTACTCCCTGAGAGCCCTGCCTGGCCATCATCATGCCAGGTGTTCAGCAGTAATTCACTAGATGACTTCAAAGCTCCCTAGCTCCCTATTCCTTCTCATGATTGTATTCAATAAATACTAGATATGCTTGGGGGCTTTTGTCTTTGCCACCATAAGCAGCACTGGCCAGGACTCAAGACTCAGCTTCATTATAAGTCTCATTCTGTCTATTCTTTAACCTTTTGCTGGTGCTGTGGTAGCTCACAGGAGGCTGGGACCTACTGCAGTGGTCTTCAGCAATGTCAACTTCCCCTGACCCTTACATGTTAGATTTTATCAAAGGCTTTTTCTGTGTGGGGATGATCGTGTGATTTTTGTCCTTGCTTCTATTTATGTGACATTTAGTGATTTTCAATATGTTGAACCATCCCTGCATTCCTGGGATGAATCCTACTTGGCCATGATCTTTTTGATGATTTGTTGCATTGTATGCCAGTATCTTGTAGAGGATATGTTTTAATTTTTAAAATTTTTATTAGTGCATGTTTGCAGTACATAATGATTACATTCATCATATGGAGTGGTACATATACATAACACATCTTAATTCTTTTTATTTTTTCCCTCATCTCTTCCTTCTCCCTACCTCTCTATTCCCTCTATCTTTTGTTTCATTCCCATCTGCAAAAATCTATCTCTATGTTTCCTATTATCTGTCTTTTATTTTGCTCTTTTTTGTACATGTTTGCAGTACATAAAGATTAAATTCATCATGGGAAGTTGGTACATGTGCATGACATATCTTAATTCTCTTTAAATATGCATCCCTTCTTCTTCCTCCTTTTCCCTCCATCTCTTGGATTTATTGAGAGTTTTTGCAGCTATATTCATTAGAGAGATTGGCCTGAAGTTATTTTTTTTGGTTGAATCCTTTTTTGGTTTTGGAATCAGGAAATGCTAGCTTCTAGGAATGACTTTGGGAGTCCTCTTTCCCATTGTTTCACTAAAGAATTTGAGAATTTTTTGGCATTACATCTTCCCTAAAATTTTTTCTTATGGAATTCAGTGGTGAAACCATCTAGACCTTAACTTCAGCAAATTTATTTTTTGTCTTAATTTTTAAAAAGCAAAGCATTTATTAGTACCTTTTAGATATACATAGTGATATCATTCATCATAGAGAATTAGTACCTGTACATGTTTGCTTCTTTTTTCCCATTTCTCTGTCCTCCCTTTGATTCCTCTTCTCCTTATTTATAAAAGTTTTGTTTCCATTTTTTCCTTCTTTTCTCTTTTTTTGCCCTTTCTTTCCTTTCTCCCTCCCCACTTCCTTGTTCCCCTTCTCATTGAACATTTTCTTCCCATTTGCCAATATCTATTATACATTTTGATCCTTATTTCCATTTTGGTTCTCATACCAGAGAAGCAAGGAAGCATTTAAACATATGTATTCAATTTATTTCACTTAAGAGTATGGTCTCAAAATGTATCTATTTAGCTAGAAATGTCCTAAGTTTGTCCTTCTCTATGCCAGAGTAGTATTCTATTGTATAAAGAAAACACATCTTCTTTATCTATTCATCAGTTGATGAGCAATTGGGCTGTTTCCAAGTTTTAGCTATTACAAATTGTGCCTTTATTAACATCAATGCGCATATATGGCTGTGGTATGAAGCTTGTAATTCTTTTGGAACGATACCAAGAAGAGGCATAGCTGGGTCCAAAGGAGCCTCTAATTTTAGTTTTCTGAGGAATCGCCCCACTGATTTCCACAGTAGTTGCACCAGTCTTTACTCCCAACAATAGTGGAGAAGGGCTCCATTTGCTAACAGCTCCACCAACATTTGTTACTAGTTGATTGCTTGATAACAGCCATTCTTTTTGGAGTGAGATGGAATCTCAGCCTTGTTTTACTTTGCATCTCCTGAATGACCAGTGATGATAAACATTTCTTTCATATATTTATTTGCCATTTCTACTTCTTCATCTAAAAGTGTCTATTCATTTCAAACTTCCATTTTTAGATTGGATCTTTAAATTTGATTTTTTTTGAGTTATTTATATATTCTAGTTATTAGTCCTCTGTCTGAGAAACAGCTGGCAAAAGTTCTTTCCTACCCTGCAAACTGTCTTTTCACTCTGTTAGTAGTTTCTTTTGCTATGCAAAATCTTTTTGATGAGATTCCAGTTCTTGATTCTTTGTGATATTTCCTGTGCAATTGGGTTTTGTTCATAAAGTTTTTGCCTACATCCATGTCTTCAAGAGTTCTGCCTATTCTTTCATCAAATTTAGTGTTTTTGTTTTAATATTTAGATATTTGATCCATTTTGATTTGAGTTTAGTGCATGATGAAAGATATGGTTTAGGGGCTGGGGATTTAGCTCAGTGGTTCCGCCACCTGCCTTGCAAGCACAAGGTCCTGAGTTTGATCCCTGGTACCAAAAAAAATAAAAAAAAGATATGGTCTAGTTTTAATCTTTAGTGTGTGGAAAGCCAGTTTTTCAAGCACAATTTAATAAAGGGGATATCTTTTTTCCAGTGAAAGTGTTTGGCTTCTTTGTCAAAGATAAGGTAGCTGAGTGTGTTTGGAGTTGTTTTTGCATTTTCTAATCTGTTCCATTGGATCCTAGAATCTATTTGTTTGCCATTACCATGCTGTTTTTGTCACAGCAGCTTTATAGTATAATTTCAAGTCAGGGATTGTGATGCACCCTACCTTGCCTTTGTTGCCCAGAATTGCTTTTGCTGGTCTAGGTCTCTTCTGGTTCCATATGATTTTTAGGATTGTTTTCCTCTAATTCTGTAAGATATACTATTGGTATTTTGATTAGGATTGCATTAAATCAGTATAATAATTTTAGAAGTCTGACCATTTTCACTATATTCGTTCTTCTTACCCAAGAACAAGGGATATCTTTCTATGTTCTGATATTTTCTTTGATCTCCTTTTTTTGAGTATTGTAGTTTTTCATGTAAAGATCTTTTCCTTTGTTAGATTGATTCTTTGATATTTCTTTCTTTCTTTCTTTCTTTTTTCTTTTTTGGATGTTAATGTGAAAGGTGTTGTTTCCCTTATTTCTCTCTCAGTGAGTTTGTTATTTGTGTACAGAAATGCTATTGATTTTTGAGTGTTGACTTTGTATGCAGTTATGCTACTGAATTTGGTTATTAAATCTATCATTCTTTTGGCAGAGTTTTTGGGGTCTTCTATGTAGAGTATCATGTCATCTGCAAATAATGATAATTCACCTTCTTTCATTCCTATCCTTATTCTTGACTGAGTTCCTTTTTATAGATCATGGGCTGACTACATGTGACTTGCTATTGCTTTCTTGTTTAATTTTGTAGCAGAATATATTTGAAGGAAAATGGCCTTTGTACATTATATGGTGACTTTATTATGAAAGGTATTAGAAAATTTGGTGAGATTTGAAATGAATATTGATTTCAGAATATTTTATTGATTCTTAATAGCAGCCTAAAAGCCAACTAATGGTTTCATTTGATTGAAATGAAGTAGGATTCTTTAAAACTCCTTTGCTTTTACATATATTTACTCTTTTTTTTTTTTTTTTTTTTTTTTTGGTACTGGGGATTGAACTCAGGACCTTGTGATTATGAGGCAGGCAGCAGAACCACTGAGCTAATACCCTGGCCCTATATTTACTCTTAAAAAAAAAACTACAGAAAATTCAACATTAACAAATATATAAATATTTTTCCTTTTTTAAAAAAAAAACTTTTGAGAGCACTTTATCAAATTTTTGAATGAGGAAATTCTGCTAATATTGTTCTCACCCACTCAAGCCTTTCATTACTTTAGAGAGTCCTGAAGAATATCATGGCTTCAAGAGGTAAGGGATACAGCTGTGGTGGTTGAGTTTTAGAGTTGTAGACACAAAGGGTTAAATTTCTGCTGTACTCCTAATTACTGGGTGATTTTGGGGTGGTCATAAGTATTTTGACATTCTGACCTGGGGTGGTTCCCTCTCAGGCAATCTGGTGGCCTCCCAATTCTGAGAGCTCACCATAATGATCTGAACTTAGTGTGGGCCACCATGCCCCACTGTTTGAGATTCTGAGCCTCAGTTCTGTATGTTTTTGTGAGCCAATACATAACCTAGTGGATTGGCATAGGGAGTAATGAGGAGAGTTTATGTGCCATGCTTGACTAGGTTCCTGGCATAGGGCCTGAACTTCTGTGCATTCATCCAGCTTCCTCTACCTTGTAGATAAGAGAGATGAGGCACTCAGAGCCTAATACTTTCTCTGAGTGTCTCATTTCTCTTATCCCATTGCTATCACCAGCATACTATTCCCATTCCCAGTCAGCTCCATTCACTCAGCATGGAACTGCTTCCTCTTCAGTCAGTGTATCACTTTACATTTCTATGACTTCCTTCTTGGGACTGCATAGTTTCTGAAAAATATATAACGAGGTGAGTTAGAATGGGAAATTGAGGGAGGTAGCTGCCAAAGTCTGAAAGCAGCCAAAATCTGAGAGAACCAACCTCTGGACATTGACTTTTGGAAGTTATTGTGTCCCTTGGTACTCATTCTGTGTGTCTAGCAGTCACACTCCACGGCCCTTCTTGGTTCCTGGATTGTCTTGATGGGACATCTACCATAACTCTATTGTCATTCATCATCTTTCATAAAGGCAGTGTAGCGTCTTCCCTTGACCACAGTGACCTTTTTCATCATGGTGGGCTTTGGTCTCCTGAATTTAGGACAGTGTTTTCCAAAGCTGAGCTCATGGAATACGCTTTAAAGAAATGTTAGTGAGTAATGTGTGCAGAAAAACTTTCTGTGGACCAGTGGCTTTGGTGAAAGCCAGGCTAAACAGCTAAAAGGGTTCTTTACGGTGGGTCTTCCCAGAGTTTTGAATGTGCCTATTTACTTTGCAAACCTCTACGTAAAAAATAAAATATGTACTGTTTCACAAAGTGAATAGGCCACTGAATTATTCTTTCACCAAACAACTTGGGATTCATGTTCCCTGGAACACTCTTTGGGAAATGCTGGTCTAGGAGGTCTTTTTGTTTATCCTGAACTCTATTCTAGCTTCTGTGTAAGATTTTTCTTTCTTTTTTTCCTCCCTCCCTTCCCCCCTTCCTTCCTTTCTCCCTTCCTTCCTCTCTCTCTCTCTTTCAGAAAATCAAGGTTTCATTCTAGAGTGATTTTGAGCAGATAGGGCTGGATAAAAATTTGGGTCTTTGTTGTATAAAAAAATCTGTTCATCATCCCATTGCAGTCATTTACCTACTAAAGGTAAAATTTATACTGGGCAAAATTGGTATGCTTTTTAATTTTTTCAAAAATCTTGGGGCCTTTCCTTGACATACAGAGTGAGAACAGGGCTTAGTCATTAATTTATGCAATGCATAATGGTACTTTTTGCCATGTGCAAGACAATGTGCATCTTTGCTTTCTCAGAAAGACTGGCTTTATTTCAGGGGGTACATTGTAGTCTTAATACTGCATACATTTCCCTGCATACAATGGTGCTTAACATCTGTGGAGTTAAAATGAGCATTTGGATTTTGCCAGGTTTCATGCAAATCTCTGGTCCTTTCCTTCTGATTTTCTGCGGAAGGCTAAGAAGAAAGCTAAAATAGGGCTGGGGCAAAGTAGGGCTGTTAACCAATAAAACAGATATTTCTTGAACCACATCTAACAAATCAGAAAAGTACAGTAAATTTTTTTTTTTGCCTCCAACACGTCATTTTTATCTACCCAAAATTCACTTGAGACTATAGACATTTAGTTAACTCTCAAGGATGCTCAGAGCTCCAGTTGCCAAATATTGCTGAACATTTTGAATAGAGCCAGTGAGTGGACCACCAGGCTGCAGTTTGCTCTTTCTTGGTCACTGCCTGGATTATGTATGGACATGTATAGTGCTCAGGGCACTGTCATCACTAGACTTTCACCTACCTGTCTGTAGCTCTTGAAAATGACCTGCAGGGAGAAGTCATCAGTAGCCAAAAGGTATAAGCAGGTGTAGATGGAATCTCAGGTATTTCTGCTCCTGGGATGGTCACAGCTCAGTTACCTGCCGCAGTTGTGTACTTTGCTGTAGGTAACATTAAAGAACTAGAGCTTACCTAGTCTACTGGGTACTTGGCTCTGTGTGTCCAGGAATATCCATATCTCTTATTAAGACAACAGATTGAGTGGGAAGATACCTTCAAGGGCCAGGTCCAGCTTCTTAGAGATGACGTAATCCTAACTCTGTCACATTATCAACTGTCCTTACTGGTTTCTGACTCTTAGAAGCTGGCTATATTGCCACATGTTAAAGCATATTTGCTACTAGAAGGATTGTGAATTAATTTATATTTTCCTTTTTTAAAATAGTGATCCCAGAGTCATTTTATATGTGGTTTATGTATATAATTGTTCTATCTATCAATATATCTCTATGTATCTATATGTCCTCTAAGGAATAATTTATTTCACAAGCTTTTGTTGAGAGAGGTGCCTTCGTGAGTTCTCAAGTACTGAATTTTTTTTTTTTTTTTACTATACCAGGGATTAAACTGAGGGTGTTTGACTAAGCTATATTCCTACCTTCCTTTTGTTATTTTTTATTTTGAGACAGGGTCTCACTTAATTGCCAAGCTCCCCAAGCTGGACTCTAACTTGTGTCCCCTAGCTCCCAGAGTGTTAGGATTATAGGTGTATATCACCATACCCAACTCAAGTATTGAATTACTTAGCTTCTTCTGTTACAAAAATTGATTGATTCTTTACCAAACTACTTTTTTTTTTTGGCATACAGATGGCAGGTATTTCACCAAAGAGGCCACACAGGTGATTTCTAGACAAAGGGATGTGGGCGGAAATGATGTATGATATTTCCTGGCTTGACCTACACAAGATGCATCTTATTTCTTATTTTAGTCTTCCATTTCATCTCTCTCTCTTTCTTTCTTTGGATTGAATCCAGGGTTTTGTTTGCATTTAGTATGTGCTCTACCTCTGAGCTGTACTCCAGTGGCCCTGTCATTTTCTTGAAGAACACAAGCATCACCTCCCTGAAAGTTGTAGGTTGAAAGGGAAGAGCCCCAGGGTGGAAAGAGGATCTTACTAGGATATCCAGTTTACACTTTATATAAACTTTTCTTGGTGAAAAATACATTTTTATCAATTAAATCATTCTATAGTTTTTAGGCTTTTGGTTGTTATTGTTATAGTAGCTATCAGTACTTTACTATTGTAGTCTTTGAAAACTCTTAAGAAAGATGTCAACTGGGGCTCTGCAGTGGTGAGATCATGCAGTTTGGAGTGTGACAGAACTGGGCTGGAGCCATGGCTCTGTGTTTATTGCTGGGTGATGCCTGAGAAGTTGCTTAACTGTTCTGACTGTCAACTGAGATGGTGTTAAGTCAGGTGACCAGAAAGGCCTGAGTTACTTGTCTATACATATTTTGGGCTAATGTGAGAATACTTCATTCTTAATGGGCTCATTCTCCAGGTAGAATGGTATGAATGGCATATGAAGGCATTAGGGAATTGTATTTCCCCTCTCCCCATCGTCAGTAACTACCTAAAGGTTCTGGTTTGCTCAAAGGCACAGATGCAAGTGATAGTCATTCCAGTAAGATGTCAGAGTAGTTGAATCCTGCCTCACATCAGTGGACCTTATGGTTACATGTGCCAGGAGTCATATTTACATTTACCATTGAATGAAAGCATCATTGAATACTATCCTGGAAAAAAAGGTGAAATATATTTTAGAAATGAAAGGAGGGCATCAGCAGCTACAGTTGGCCTGTGAGCAGATCTATCTGCAGCTGGAGCAGTAATCTGCATATTACTCTCATAGACCAAAGGAAATAAAGTTTCTAGCTGCAGACAGAGCCTCACCCTCCCTGGGGAATGCACACTTATGAGCCACTTTTAGCTTCTTCCTTTACTAGCACTCAGGGTTGAGAGGTTCAGGCTGGGCTAGCAGGTGTGAAATACTTTCCTTATCAAGTCTTTGGGCATTTTTTTTCTTTGGGAATTACTCAGGCTGACATAATGAGAGAGCTCAATTAATTGGCCCAGCTGTGGTTGGAAGACTAGTAAGGAATCCACTTTGCTGAGGAGTCAGCCATTTCTGAGCCCTAGTGCTTTCAAATTTTAGATTCTATTATGAGTAGACGTTGAAGTGTAGAGACTGGGTTAAATTGCTCAATGTCATGACCTATATTTATGGAAGTATATTTGAATTATTTCATGCTCATGGGGCCTGTTTTGTAAGCTAAATGTATAAGGAGCTACTTTCATGGTCTTAGGACTACATTATCCAGACAAGTACTTCAAATGTTAACTTTGCCTTGCCTGCACAGGCAAAATCAGAATGTTGAAGTGGTAGCTCAGTGTAGAGCACTTGCCTACCACATACTGAGGCCCTGAGTTTTTCTCTACCACCATGAAAAACAAAATAAAAACAAAAACAAAAACCAACAAAAAGACAGAACTTTCATTACTTTGATTTCCATATGTCCTTTACTTTGTAAAAACAGAGCTGAAATAGTTCATCCAGTCTTTTTGTGTAACTTTTAATAGTAAGTAGAAAAATATGGAAATTTAACTTTGTATTTTAATGATGTTAAAGAAAAATGAATACACTGTTATTTGAAAAGACGTCTCTGAGGATGTCACTGTTTTTGTATTGTCTGAGATAATTCATCTGGACTTTTCTAAGAACTCAAGTTATCTAAGTCAAGAATAAAAATTGCATATAATGGTAGAATGGTGCTGGACTAAGATACTATCTTATTTCTTCTGTATATAAATGAATTGTTTATCCAAGAAAGAATTTGTGACCAGTGCCACTTTTTCCCTCAAGCTGTCCTGGATTCCCAGGTGCAGGGGCAGAATCAATCTTTAACAAGAATAGGACTAAGAGATGTAGGTGATATGAAGTTTCTGACTAATAAGACACCTATTCAGCACCAAAATCCTAAGTAAGGAGTGGACATTGTTGCTGCCATAGAGTAGAGTGATGTTGTTTGCCATAAAAAGGCACGTGAATTTGGAGCTGTCCAAAGTCAATCTTGAGTGGAGGAAAACAGTCAGAGGTGACCAGGAACCTCATACACACTCACTTCTGTCCCTTTGGGAGGCTTCCTTGACCTCCCAAAGAGCAAGATAAAATGAGAGCCAACCTTTTTCTCACCCAGGTTCTGTGTGTCTGTGTGCACATTCAATATTATAGCTAATCTCAGATATTTGGTATGAGTGGCAACTCCCAGCCCAATGGTGTAGTGCTTAACCTCTTCAGCCAATTTCTCCTATTATTGTCACAACACACACACACACACACACAC
>NW_022900950.1:43822753-43917271 GCF_012274545.1 Fukomys damarensis | reverse complement strand
GAGAGAGAGAGAGAGAGAGAGAGAGAGAGAGAGAAGCACCAGCAGTTCACCAAGGAGGAAGTGAAGCCAGCTACATAACCTGCTGTTGGATGCACCTACATCCTGTGAGCAGGCCCTGACTGATAGCTGTTTTTTTCTGAGCACAGTGTACTATTACACTGACCAATACACAGCAGGACCACCAAAGGTGGACCTCAAGGGTTCTTTAGTAAGCAGCCTGCTCTCATCTCAGAGTGCCTGAAGGACTCCACAGAAGATGGTCTGAGCCTCCTGTGCAGGTACTTCTAGGCCAGATGCTCAGAAAGCCCTGGGACCAGTAGCTGGTCTTGGCTTGAAGACAGGCCTGGAATATGCTTCTGTACTTGCTTTGGCCTCTTCTGTGTGCTGAGACAAAAGACTAGGGAGCTGTTCTGGCCATCTGCTTTCCTTCGGGACAGGGATTGTAGGCAAGGGCCTTGCAAGCTTGTGTAACTGAGCAGAAGTCCCTCTAGAGTGCCTGAACTCAAACTCTTGCCGTGCAAGGAAGGCAGAGCCCCTGGCACACATTCCTTATCCGCAGTCAACTTGACATTTTCCACAGTGAACAGTGTGTTCTGTAGCCTCATGACATGCCTAATTTGTGCTATATTTTGAATATTCTTGAAAATGTCCATCTAATGAGAAGAAAATAATGTGTCTCCATAGAATCTTGTCTCCATGTGCAGATCTTTCACTAGCAGAAGTCACATTAATGCTAATGAAATCTGAATACTAAACCCATGTTCTGCAGCGGGGGGATGGTCTCCCCTGTGCTGAAACACATTTTCTTCTCATTAGCCCCATCATCTTTATTAATATTAACAGTAATAAAGAGAATTAGGGAGGCTAGCTTCTGGCAGAACCCAGAATTAGTGGGGATAGCGGAAGACAAATGGTTGGAGAGTTAAGATTTACTTTTATAGTGAGTGAACTGCATCCTTCTGGGACCCTCATAAAAATTATTTTGTGTAAATGAGGAAAACCGAGATGCTGTCATTCTGTGCCTGTTAGTGCTAATGAAGAACTTCTCACAGCTGAAATCCTAGTTCTAGAGAGAGACTCTATCTTGTGGGTTGTGCGTGTGTGTGTGTACTTGCATGTGGGTGAGGTGTATTCATAGGTATATTCATGCATCTGTGGTCCACAGGCTGGCTTAAACAGAATTTGTCATGGGAAGGTTTGCTGTTGGGATCTGTTGTTTAATGCATATCTGTACTTGCGTCATAGCTTTAATGTCCTGATGAACATCTAACTCACCCTATGAAATATTTTAAAAGGAAATACAAAGAGGGAAGCAGAGACAGAGCCAGGGAAACTTTCTTTCACAGCAGAAGGGAAATTTTCATGCTGTGGGAAAGTCAATCAAAAGTGGCAAATGATGCATCTCCCACTGACTTCTTTTCCCTTGGAAGTTTCTCTACTTTTTGCTGTTTATTCAAGCATTGAATGTCACTCCTTCAAATCTTCCTACTGTTCCCACGGCTTTTTGTGATTCTGGGAGGGGTTAAGACATCTGTATGTTGTCTCCAGGCAGCAAACCGCAAAGATGATGTGGTAGTTGAGAGACCAGGCAGAGGGCACAGTTCCTTGAGAGTGGGGCTCTGTTCTTCTGAGCAAGGCCTGTGCCATGGAGATTCTGGCTAGGGTAGGAGTGAATCAAATGTGGTCCATCTGTTGGAGCCAGCTGCTTATACTTGGAGGATAGGATGTCTAGAGAGCATCTTCAGTTGAACAGCAGTGCCTTATTATGGAGCTATTGTCTGCAGTGATGGCTCAGACCTCACTTTACCATTGGGAAGGTGCCTTGGAGGTCTCCATACTGTGTAGTACAAAAGGTCCCACTTCTAGTGGGAAGATGCAGGATGGGGCTGTTGCACTGACAGCATAGTTTCAGCATTAGTAGTGTGACACGGATGATAAAAAGCCTATAGTGCTCTTAGGCTTTGTGAGAGGAGGATATCTTCTAGAGTGGAGGGGGTTGAAGCCATAGGTGGATCGTGCCTGAGAACTGAGTTCGGTTCTGGGTGCCCCACATGAAGAACAACAGAGATAAGTCAAAACATGTTCAGAAGACAGTATCCAGGGCAGGGAGAGGATATGAAACTGTGTCAGGTTTGGAAATCTTGGGGGAACTGAGGCTGCTACCCTGAGGTAGTGATTTGGATCAAGGTGACCATCTGTAAGAGCTGTCACAAGGGAGAGGATTCTGTTCTTTTTGTGGGCCCAAAGGCTCAGAGATCTAGGATCTCTGGCTGAAATCATGGAAAAAACTGTTTTGTTTTTGTTGCCTATGAGGAAAATCTTTGTAACAATCATAAATGCCTGAAGAAATTCCAGGTTATTGTTATTGTGAATAATCATACCAAATTCTGTGGTCGTGACATGGCTGTTTTGAGGTTGTGGAAATTTTGATTTAGTGTACAGAGGCGGCTGTTGTGATTCAGTGGACATTTTAATGTTCCTCTGAGGGTAAAATCAAACTATTTGGGTAACAGAATGACATAGAAGGTGGTTTTATATCTATGATGGGACGTCCTTCTCTGTTTAAACAAAGATGTCCATGGCCCATTTCCCCATTGCCTCTCATGGCCTGCTGCTTTCCCTTTCCCAGGCTCCCCTTGGGCCCACCCACCACTCACTTGTCTATTTGGATTGGTGCAAACATGGGGCTATGATAGCACCAAAGAGGAGTGACAGATCTCTGGGGTGGAGCTGGCGTTAGAGCTGAAAATGCTAACAGGCTTCATAGCTTTATTTATATTTTGGAGTAGTTGGCATTTTGTGCAGTTGCCAAAAAGCCCAATTATAATTTTATACTTTGTGTGTCAAGATGTCCATGTGTCAAAATGGCCTTATCTAAATGCTTTGGAACTAGCTGGACACATACTAGTCAAGTATATTAGTCAAGGAAGTCAAGCATCATAGGGGTGGTTGAATATGGTTATTTATAATATACTTTGTAATTCTTAAATACTGAGCTCTAACTCAGTAGTTCTCAGATGTAGGTCCTTGGACCATGTTAGTCTGTGACACAGTTTTCACCATCTGCAGTAAAAATGCAGAAAATAAGAACAGTGGATTTAGTTTTCTCTGAGGGTACATTCAATTTAAGGACTTCCTTAATTTTGAGATAAGGGTCTTTATTTTCTTTTTGTTGTGTTTACAATCTTCTTTTTGTAATAATGGTGATAGTTGGTGGTATTTAAAAATGTCAGTAGAAAAAATAAATATTCCTGTCTCACTATTTTTTTTTTTTTTTTTTTTTTACCTACATGTAAAATCTTGACATCTCGAAACCTTGATTGAAGTCATCTAATCTTTGGAACCCGGTTTATTTGTTTGTGAAATAGGCATGGTACACTGCGTCCTCTATCTCATGGCATACTTATGAAACTCGCATAGGCTAATGAAGGTCCCTGGTCTTTGTAGCTGAAAATGCCATATGCGTTGTGTGATACAAATGCCCTGGACCAATGTTATTTAAATGAATTGTGTGGGAGATGGAAGGATGGTGGAGCAGAGGTAAAACTCTGCTTTTGTCTTGTGTTTGCAATTCTTGTCAGATTCCAGTGGCCCAGTGAAGGGCAGCCGGAGGAACCTTGATGTGTTCCTTCAGAATACGAAGGGACCCTGAACCCTGGAAAGCTAGGGGGCCTGCTGTGCAGTCTTGTGTGAGTGGATTTGGGGGCTGGATGGTGGTTGGGGAAGAAGCCTGAGAAGTGAGAGAGGAGGGGTCTCGCGGTACTTGTGACCTCTTTCCTTTTCCTCTGGGGCTGCACTTTCCAACCAGCTGCAAGGCCGCACCCAAAATCAACGAAGTCGTCTTTTACTGCTGATGCCAAAGCTTTCCAGGTGGTTCTCACCTATGCGTAAGGTTGTGAGTTATTGTTTTGGGTTTTTTTTTTTTTGATACTGGGGATCAAACTCAGGCCCTTGCTCTTGTGAGTCAGGCAGCGGCACCATTGAGCTAAATTCCCGGCCCCTTTGAAAAGATCAGGGTTCTAGATTATTTAAACCAACTTCTATCAAAAGTTGCTAATCCCCTTTACCTTTCAAAGAATCATTACAGCTACCAAGGATTTTTGGCTTGCAGTCACCTAAGGCACCTGCTATCTTTTGTTACCTCTATCTTTTGTTGTAATATCTCAACAAGGGAAGTCATACAGTGTTGAGGCAAACAGTTCAGCTTTTGAAGAAATTCTTACCTTGTGCAAAGGACAGCAGACAAGAATGTCAGCAGCAGCAACAGCAGCAGCAGCAGCATTTCTCATGGTAGAAAGGTAGGAACAACTTGATGCCTATCATTAGGGCACATCAGCGTCGTGCAAGGCAGAAATCCATCTAGCAGCCAAAGTGAGCAATCAAGTCTGTATCCTTGTACCATTCAAATGTAATGATGCATGAAAAAAGCAAGCTAGAGAACAGTACATACAGAATGCCACCACTGACATGAAGAAAGTACAGCACTCTGGTTTTTGGATTTCCTGTACACATGATTTAAAAGCAGACCAAAGAGTATGCATTAGATTCATCGTAATGGCTGCCTTTTGGGAGTGAGAAGAGCAGACCTGGAGAGAGGAACAGAAGACACTTGAGTAGTGTTTCGACGCCTTTTGTAAAAGTCAGTGGAGGCAAATTTGACAATGATCCACTCAGTATCAAATCCTGGCTCTGCCACTTTCTGTGTGTGTGACTCCTTTTGGGGCCTTCACTTCCTCATCTGTGAAATGAGGACAGTGTTCTGCACAGTGCCTAACACAGAATTGCACCGTATGGATCCACTCTCATTACTAACAGCCTCCAAGTGAGACAATTTGGAGTGACTGCTTCTATTCAGTCCTTGAAGACCACTCATGTGTTACCCCCATAAGGACACCTTTCCTAACCATCCGGGTTTAGGTGCTCCTTTAATACTTCATTCCACCCTGAGCTGTAGCCTCTACATTATCACAGTCTAATGGCGGTGAGGCGAGCTTACCGAACCTTTGCTACATTACTGCCTGATACTCTTCTAAGCGTCTCACATACATTATCGCATGTAATTCCCATAACATCTATAGAATTTAGCATCCTCATTATTCTCATTTTATTTGAGAATTCCCTGTTGGTATCCCGCCTCCCCCTAAAGGTGGCAAGTTTCTGGAGGCCAAGGACTGTGACTGATTAAGCACTTTACCCTCAGTGCTGAGAACGGTTCCTGAGATGAAGAGGTCACTTAAGGAGTAACTGAGTGAAGAATGAATTGGTTCCCAAAGTATCAAAACATCATCTGTCCCTTGGTCACCACACAGCTGCAGTGTGAGGTGCTGGGAAGGGTATTACATGGGCTCCTTGGCTGTGTGTCTTTCTCAGCAACATGTCCCTGAGGAACAACATAGAGAAGAAGTGTGCCAGTGTTTCCACTTAATTATGAAGTTTTCTTTGTCATGGTGATTTTATAGCTGAATATATGTTGTTTCCCAAAGCTTCTGGCCTAGTTGACTCTTGCTGTTCTATAGTTCTCAGCTTCTTGCTTTTTGTCCTGGATGGCTTTCCTCAGCCTCTGGGTGGGTGGAGACAGCCGCAGTGATGCCTCGACCCAGTCCTGTATGTCTCCTGGCTCCAACAGGGCAAGCCTGGGTCTGTCCTCTCCTCCGTCCCTAGAGCCTAACTTGGGGCCCGGTCATTTGTGGTGCTCAGCCCGCATTTGAGGAAAGAATGGGAGGCGGGAGAGGCTGAGAATGGGAGGAGTAGGCTATTGAAATTCAATTCAATATCGAAATCCACAGCTGGTGCAGAAGACTATGGCTATTGTTTTCAGGTCTGCAAATTGAGAACTTTCTCTGCCTGGGAGCTGAATTTCCCAGAAACCATTTTGATCAGTGGGCACAATCTGCTGGGGCAGGTCACTCCCTCTTCTGGGGTGGAGGTGGGGTTGCGACTTGCCCAGCTTGTGAGTCAGGCCCACCTGAGGCATTTCAATACCTATACTACCCGGCTGGCCGGCTCAGAGATTCTGGGGAGGAGCCCGAGAGCTTGTGCATGCTGCAGCAGGCTCAAGGGCGATAATCACTGCACTCTTCTTTCAGGTCACTCCTTAGCCAATTTCTAATGTTCTTAATTTGTATTTAGGGAGTTTGGACACAGCTACCTTTCAGATGGAGAAAATGGGTCAGTTTTTCCTTCCAGTACTGAGGAGGTTGAACCCAGGACCTTTGCTCTTAGCTACATCCACAGCCCTTTTAATTTAGTTTTTATTTTTAAATTTTTAGTCAGGTCACACTAGTAACCGAGTTACCCAGGCTGGGTTCAAACTTGTGATCCTCTTGTTTTGAAGGACATAGAAAATGGATTTTTTCCCAGACAGGAAAAATGGACTTTCTTTCACTTTTATTCTCACTTATCCTGTTCTTATTGTGTCTGTTGAATCATTCTTACCTAAACCTTAAGGAATGGATGAAGAGGTGGACGGTGGAGGTGAATCAGGATACAGCTGTGTCCTGAGGCTGTTGGATGGATAGTGGGCTTGCAGGCCTGGAAATGCTTGGCCAAGGCTTATTAAAAGTGATACAGCTATTCATTTACCGGGTTAGTAGTCACATATCTCTCTACTCCCCTTAAGTTAAAAAAAAAAGCTTTTTGTCAAAACAATATGAGAGATTATAGATATGAACCTTCTAGTCATTCTTAGCATGGGAGTCGCTCTGTGACTCTCAAAAGATTGGATTGTTATGAACCTTTCCTCTCCACATTGTGGAGGAATCAGCCCTGGCACTCTTGAGAAGGCAGTTCAGTGGGTGGAGGGTCTTCCGTTCCCTTCCTCTCGAGCCTCCTGGCTTCTTGTGGACAAGTTCTGCCTATGCATTCCTTCATTCTACCATTGTAAGAATGCTGGGTGTAGGAGTTGCAGCAACCATGCTGCCTATGAGAACCTTCAAGGTCTCAGAGCGTAGGACATTGCCATTGAAATATGGCTTTCTGACGTATATGTTGGGGCCTTTTCTGTCACCTTCTTCTTCATTGTGGACTTCGGTGATAGCAGCCCCTGAAATAGGCATAGAGCTAAGCTGAGTAGCTGATTCTACTCTGGGGGATGGTTAGGTATTCCTTCTGGCTTTACATTGCCTTTTTGTGTATGTTGTTTTGAGGAATGAGCCCAGGGCCTTTTTCCTTCAGCTCCCACACTGCCAATGCCTATTTAAAAAAAATTTTTTTTTGAGACAGGGTCTCCAGGTTTTCCTGTCTGGGTTTCAACTTGGGATCCTCCTGCCTTAGCCTCTCATAATGCTCTAATTGCTCTTGATAAACATTTCTGTTCCACCTGTAAGATAGGAGCTTCAACCTTAAGCAATAATGAAACTTCAGTTGAGATGACAGGAATGAGAATATGGGCTGAGATGTTTGTTAGGGGCTGTAAGGGAGGAAATAGACACTATTACACTCTTAGCCTGTCAACCTTGTTTTTATTCTGTCTGATGGTACAAACTTGTCATTTACTAACTGCCTCATGGTTTATTGAGGGCGTTGTATGTCCCAGGCTCTGGGAGTGCTGTGGAATCAGGCAGAGTGGAGAGCTCAGGGAGGACATGATGAAGGCCCTGTAAAGGTTGGGTGTGGTGGGCAGGACTGGGGAACTATTGCTTCTTGGGCTGCAGGCTTGGGGAGGATTCCCAATGCAGTGAATGGACTAGAAACAGCTCATCCAGGACGCTGAGGTAGAGGCAGGCTTGGAGCAGGGAACGGCAGTGATCAGGGCGGTGTGACAGGATTGGGGGAAGGCTAAGTGGTCAGATTTGGTGT
This sequence comes from Fukomys damarensis, assembly GCF_012274545.1. Lineage (NCBI taxonomy): Eukaryota > Metazoa > Chordata > Mammalia > Rodentia > Bathyergidae > Fukomys > Fukomys damarensis. The sequence goes on along the minus strand of NW_022900950.1, from coordinate 43,909,474 downwards.
TTGGTCTGAATGTGGAGTCACCTGCATTTGCTGATACATTGAGCATCATAGAGAAGGTGGGTTGTTAGAATGAGGAACTGCCTTGTCTGGATTGTGGACTTTGGGAAGGCTCAGTGGCTGTGGGTATGTCACCAGGTTAAAACTGGAGAACCTCCTCGTAGGAGACAGAACACCAGGAGTAAATTACTTTTCTGGAGCTGCTGTTATAGCTTGCTAGCTGATTTCCACTCTGATACCTGAGTCTTTTTCTGTAGGAGGTTTAGTTGTTCTCTGTTGCTCCAGAGCAGCAATAAGTCTTGTTATGTTTACACTAAAGTCACAGGCAGCCTATGGCACTGAAGGCCTCAGCCAATCTACCCAGCTCATCTCCAGCCTTTTCCATGTTACTCTTGTTCTAGATGTATCAAACTGTTTACCCCTATGCCACCACCTCTGATATGAATCCAAATCTCATATTCTCTGCTTGGCCCATGCTTGTCTACTCTTCTCTATCTCCCAAGAACCTTTTGAACCTACAGTTCTGCCTTCTCCAAATTCATATCACAAATTTTCCACTGTACAATTGTTTCTCTGATAAAATTTGGCTTGTGTATTCAGTGTAACCTAATCTTTCTCCATATTATAGTTAGATAACTTTGTATGTCATACATATTTATATTTTATTTTTGCACATATAGTATGTTTTGTGTTCATCATAACACCCTACCAGATTGCTTTTATCTATCTGTTTCCATTGCTACTGTAGGTTGGGTATCTCTCAAGGGCAAAGCAGTGATTTACTCTAGATTCAAGCATAAGTCAAATTTTTAGTTCTTCAGTAGATGATTTGAATCATATTGACAAGGCAAATTAGAAACGAGCTAAGAAAGAAGCTTAATTTACAGGTATTTTTGCTAATATAAGAGGATTACATAAAGTACCTTAAAATATCCTAGAAATAGGATAGCTCTCTATTTCATATGAAGCTTACATGTCTAAATAATCTATTGGTACAACAGACGCTCCAGTGCCCTTGCAGTTAGAGTTGTCACATAACTAGCTCTGGCCAATGAAATGTGAGTGGGAAATCGGATGTGCCACTTCCGGCTGAGACTCCTAGGAGCCAGTGCTCTCTTCCATCTTTGCCATCCTGTACTGTATCAATCTTGTAGCCACGTGGTGATAAGCAGATCATAGACTAGATAACCTCAAGCCAGCATCCCAAGAGGGAAGAGGGCCCTGCCACCTCCTATCACACTTTGTAAGACCGTGGAATAAATTGTGATGCCACTGAGATTTTGGTTTACTGTACTTGCTATGTTAGCAGAGCCTATATGTATCTTGACTACTGTATCTTCTTAAATAAAGCTAGTATGGATGTCATCAGCTACCTGAGAAAACAAATAAGAAATGATCTACCTGCGAATTTGTGGGCATCAGAAACCAGACCTAGGTGATTCAGAGAGTGAACTCATGGAGGCAGAAATAGAATATGATTGCAAACTAATAAAACGTGCCCAATCAGTTGTGACTCACTGTGTTTCTGAAGGGGCTGCACAAAGGGCAGTGGAGATCCAGAAGCTGGTCATTCCCGAAAAGAAGCCATCCTGGCTAGCTGGCACAGGAGCAGCAGCAGCAGCAGCAGCAGCAGAGGAGGCTTCTGGAGAATGTTAAATGTGCTAGATGAGGGACACCCTGGGCTGTTTTCACCAGAGGCCATTACACATTTTGATTTCAGAACTTCCTGCTCTTGCTGTGAGTCTGTGCTCACCTTACAGCATTCTGATGACAAGTAACTTGGCAGTAGTTCCTCCAAAAGGAGAGACAAGACCACTGTATACTATTGCATGGATGAGCTGATTTAATTGATAGGTCACTTTCATTGTGAATTGATTCTCTAGTAGTCTACTTATTTGTCTTAGCTTTTGCAAGGCAATAAGTTCACCCATAATAGATGGATCCATTCGCAGAGTGAAGCTGTCAAAATCAAATATGTGAATGTGCATCCCTGAGACCCAATCCTAAAACCACCCTTTGTGAGACCTTTGGGCAGGCACTTGAGAAGTCACCAGGTCACAGGTCTACCCCCAGGCACTATCACTCTGTTACTATGTGTGGTTGTGCATTGTACAGTGAGTGTCCTTGACATAAAAACTTTAGGTGTTTCTAGGAACCACATGGCTTGGGAATCCTTGTATATATGATCTAATTAAAGTAGAAAGCCCAAAAACATGCCATCTTCCCCTTGAAAGTATGATTGATTAATTGGAAAGCTTATATACCCAACTATAAATAGCGTCTATTTTTGTTCATCTAGGTGAATTTAGGGAGAGGAGTCATGCTTACATATTACAACTCTGCCATTTTCACAGAAACCTTGAAGAAAATTCTAGGTCAGCAATAATATATTTACTTGCTGCTATGTGTTTGAAAGCCACCAACCACTGCATACTCATAAATAGTTCTCTCTGTCTATGGCTCACACGAGAATCATGCTTTGGAGGTTTTCAGTTCTCTTTGTTCTTTCTAGTTCCAGATTTGAATATAAATAGATTAGATTCTCATATCCCTAACACCAAGCCCAAAATGAAAACAGAACAAAAGTCTTGGTTAATCTTTTTTATTGTAAAAACAATAAATATACATATAAATAAATATTTCTAAAAGTGTCAAAATATAAAAAGTAGAAAATAACTTCCTAGCTCCAACCCTCTGAAATAATCACTGTGAATAGTTTGATATTTTCTAGATCTTCTCCCTACACATATAAAACCATATGTTTTATTACTTATAAAAAATGAGATAATTTTATGCACGCTATCTTGCAATTTGTATTTTTTCTTTTAGCAACATTTCTTGGGCATCTTTTTTATTTCAATTCACTTTCATATTGTTTTAGAACCTAACAATATTCCACTTATGTGGTCAGTACAATGTATATATTTTTTGTAATATTATATATATGTGTATATTTTCTTGGGTACTATATGATTTTATTATAGTTAAGAAAATATTATGTCCAAAGATTTCAAAAATTTAAAATTTAATAGCTTTTACCATAACCTTTATGCCAGTTTACATACTTACTATTGCTGCATACTTACTGTGCTAGAATTTTGGTTGGATTTGCATTTTGATAGTGTCAGTTGATAGAAACCCCAGGGCTAGCATTCTCTGTATAAGGTAGGAGTCGTTTTGACTTACTCAAATAACAAATTACCCCATAACAGCTCCATATTGATGTAGTTTCATAAGCACGAGATGGTAACATCATGGATGTTTATCCATGGTGACTTATGGATAAAAGCAAAAGCACAGTTCATTCTACCATACGCTTCGGAGTTCCTGCCTCTTTCCACACACACACACACACACACACACACACCCCATGTCAACTGCACATGTAAGAGGAGGTGTGTCAGATAGGCTGCAGTGGTGAGTGCTTTGTAGAAGCCTGCCCTTTATCTCTGCCTGTGGGATTAAAGATGAAAGAAGTCTTTGGCTTTCATACTTGCTGGCCAAGCGCCTTTAGGTTCATCCCAAATTCTCTCTGAGTTGATTTCCTCATCTGGCAAGAGGTATCCTATGAGAATTAACTGAGGAAGTAGATTGAAGTCCTTCACACACTGTTGGGCTTGCAGTATTTGCTTCATAGAGGCTAAATTGGTCCTCTGTCTCCTGAGCATCTTTCCTTTGGACACCGGAGCTTTTGTTCAAGGATCAAACTTTCCTGTGACAAACTCCTTTGGTTTTAAACTCTTTCCCGGAGAAGGGAAAACATTTAATTGTTGAGAAATTCTATTCCTCTTGACTTGTTTGGAAAATATCGGACATTAAATTACACTATTGAACTCCATATTTGTTCATTTGCGTAGAGCGACTTTCTCTAAATGTCCTAACTGTAGCCAGTTGTCTCTGCTATGAGCACTGGGACCTAGGTCACATTACTGTATGGTTACATTACATAGACATAGTTAGTTATGTTTAAATCTGCTTATTGTTTTCCAAATGTAGCTCTGTTAGCAGCAGTTTGAATAGGAGTGTCTTGAGCTTTACCTGTCCAGTGTTGGATCTGTGAGGCTTTTCACTCTGTGTACCTATGAAATTGTTTCTTGGATGAGCTGCTGTCTATGAGATGTCAAGACTCTGTCTTCTCATGCTTTTAGCTTCTTGGATGGTTTGGCTGGGCTCTTGCTCAGCTGCACATGTTTGATCTACTCCAGGGTGCTTCAGATTACATTGCTTTCCATCTCAAAGACCTAAAATGTTCTCCTAGACGTGTAAAAGGTGACTGACTGCAGAGGGACACCAGAGTCCCAAGGGTTACAGAATTCCCAATAAGCTGACTGTTGAGATAAGGCATTAGGTTTCTTAAAGGTTATCCTTACAGAAATGTCCTGGACTGGACAGAGGCAGCATGTCTAACTCATTTGGCCTCATTTTACTTAATCATCCACAAAGATGGAGAAGGATACTTAATAGTATCCCTAATTTCTAAGTGAGGAAATGGGAATTCATAGATGATGCCATGAAATGTGTATACCTTGGCCTTGAACCCGTGATTTGTGGTCCAGTGCTTTCTCTCCTGGTAGAGGAACTGGGTTGGTGGCAGCACCTGAAAGAGTGTCCCTGGTTTGTAGATGCAGAAGCCTCAGATGTAGCATCCCCAGCAAGATATCAGGAACCAGCCTCATGAGGCTCAGAGGGGACAGAATGGGTGACTAAAGCCAGAGATGTAAGAACCTCAAGGATATCACAGTGCTCATGCTCATCTACAAGATCCCATTGCTATATCCATTCCAAGATGATCAATATACAATCAGAAGGAATCAAAAAGTGTGAGAGGAAAAATGCAGGAGACTCTTGACTTAATCCTCTAGGTCCAGTGACCAACTGTAAGAAAAATAGAAACAGAAACATAAACGGATACAATTAGCAAAATGCAATTGTAAGAACTGTGAAAGAATAATCTGGTTTATGCTTTCTTTTCCTTCTTTTCAACACCACCACCAATAGCCAGACATGGGAAAATTATAAAAGGGGAACCTAATTTAAAAGAGACTTGAAAGATACAACAACTAATAATAATGTATGGACCTTATTTGTATCTCAGTTTGAAAAGTAAATTACATAAAAAATTACAAGAAATTTTAACACAAATACTAACAATGATCACCCCAACATTAAATTGTGGGCTCTAGTGTCACTTTCTACTGAAAGGAATCAAGGTTCCTTGGAAAAGTGGATAATTCTAGGCATGATATACAGTATGTATTTCAAATATTTCATCATATCAGATAGCGAGGAATGTGTCAAAGACTAGTAGGATCACAGAAGAACTCAAGTGCTAAATTAGCTAACTAAAAATGGGAAAACAGAACATCAATAAGAGTAATTCTAATAATGAACAAAAACCATTGTAATATGTTTAAATTCATGATTTCATAATGATTCTTTAAAAAATTAAAATTAACTGATCTTCAAAGAGGATGCCACAGAACTTTGGAACAATATTTGATACCTGGCAAACATGGGGAAAGAATCAAGCGCCCCTCCATTCTTCTTTTTCAATATGAATTGTACCAAAAAATAGCCATGTAGAAGAGGGGGAAAGTTTGTCATTATAGAAGGATTTCAACTAATAATTAATGGGTAAATCCTGCCACCCTATAACCACTAATGAATTGATGGAGTTAGGCATTGAAATGAACGAATAGTGACATCACAGAATTAGAGAAAACCAGACGTACAACCCTCAGTGGAATAAATAATTTATGAAACATGTTGACAAAAATAACTGAAATATGATTCACCTTCTAGATCTAACTACCAAATTATAAAAAACAGAGATGATAGGGAAAGATGTTAGAATATATCATGTGCTATCATCACCAAAATCCAGACTGCAGGAACATTTATAGGATAAATTTTTTCAAAAGTATGTGACAAATTAAAATAAAAAATAAGGAATGGAAAAGGAACTTGTAGGACCAAAGGAAATTAAAGGACATATATGAATTGAAATGCATTGATCTTTTTTAAATTCCATTTTTGAAATTGTCCTAATTTGGAAAAACTGTAAAAATATTCATGAAGTTTATGAGCAGAAGAAATTTAAACATTATCTAAGGAATTACTGCATTGTATGTGATACTAGATTGTGGTTATATCAGAATTTTATTCTTTTATAGGTACATATTAAAATATTTACAGAAATGATATGAATTTGGGATTTAATTCCAAGGCATAGAGGAAAAAGAGCCTTCTATTGGAATAGGGATAAGTCTGGAAAGACTGAGGATTTTTGTTTGTTGAAACACGTGTAGCAAGATGCATATATAGGAGGTTATTTTTACTATTTAGTCTACTTTGGTGATGTTTGAAATTCTAAAAAGTTAAAAAAATAAAGAGGAATGAATGTAAACAATGTCTTACTATCTAATTATATTGAAGAGTAGACTTTTTTTGTGGTGCTGGGAATTGAACTCAGGGTCTCATGCACACTAGATGGGCCATATCCAAGCCCAGTGTTAAGTTTTAAGCATGTCATTGGTGGTTTGAATTTATATATTTAAAAAGATAAAGTAATTCCAGGGTTTTGTGTCAAAGTAAGATGTTTGTGAGGGTAACATTGAAATAAAATATGTCACTGTTGTGTAAGTTTGAAAATTTCCTAACTTTAAGAAAACATACAAAAAATAGGTTGAGCTTCAACTGAAAACAACATTAAGAACAGCAAGGAATAATTAATGTAAAAATTCATTGTGTCCATGAGTAAATTGAATGAACCCCAAATGTAAATTTTTATAGTTATAATTTCTCATGCTAAAGTTTTGTGTAATGAAACAACACCTCAACATGAATCTATATAAGGTAAAATGAATAAAAATATGTTTTATGAACTCTACAAAGAGCCCTTCTTTGGGTCAATGTTATGATAAAACAAAAAATTTTCCTTCCTCATTCCTTTCCCTTTGACCAGATGGTCAATAATACTGTTTGTTATATATAATTAGCCAAAGAAAAGATTGTTTAGTGTCTTTTAAATAAACTGCATGCTAATTTAGTTTTCAAGAGTAAACATAAAGTTTATTGGAGTTAGACCTTACATTTCATATATGAAAAGTAAGTCAAATTGCATAAAATAAGTATATGAATAATAGAATATATGAAAAATAAGTCAAATTACAAAGAGACAAGAACGCACCTATTTAGTTGAGCTTTATGATGTATTAGAATGAGGTAAGAAGGATGTAAGCACCTAGTTCCCCGTGTTAAATGTTTTTCTGCTTAATATGCTTACAAGGATTTTTTGCTTCCTCCACTGTACTCTGATGAAAAAAAAAAAGCACATTTAAAAGTTTTGTGGCCTTCAAAAATGAATGTGAACCCTGCTAAATTCAATTTTCCTTCCCCACCTATAATTACCAGAACTTCTCACATCTTCACTATCTTCTGCATGCCTCAGTCTCTTATATTCACTTCTGGATCTTGCCAGCATTCCTCACATTACTAGATGTCAGCAGTCATGAAGGCACATAGACTTCAGGGTGGCCAGCTGAAGAAAAGATTCCAGGCTGTCCCACACTCAGTAGCTTCCAGGTTCAGCTATAGATTAAATTATCTCAGAATTTTGCCAAATCCATCTTTCCCCATATGAATTATCACCACAGGTGTTAAATATCTTGTCCAATATCACTTGGTGTGTCGTAGTCAATTTCCTTGTTATTGGGATAAAATGGCCAACACAACTTAAAGGAAGAGAAGTTTGTTTTAGTTCACACTTTCTGTCCATTTTGGGGTGGCTCCAAGGCAGAAACAGGATGGTAGAGGGGCATGATAGAGGAAAAACTGTCAGAAAGCACACAGGTAAAGGAACAGCTGAGGTGTTCTTCCAGGTCACACCCCCAGTGACCTACTTCTTCCAATGGGACCTCACCTCTCAAAATCACCCCCATGATTCAGTCACCTTCCAAAAGCCCTGCCTACAAGCACATGAGGCCTTTAAGGGTCATTCTTGATATAAAGAACATCTGGCCCCTGACCCTCCAAAGACTCACACACATCTTTTTTTTTTTCTTTTATTGAGTTTATCGGTACATTTTAGGTATACAGTACAGTTACATTCATCATTGGGATCTTGTACCTTTACATGACAGGTCTTGCTTCTCATTTTTTCCCCTCACACACATCTTTTTATGCAAAATGCATTTAGTTCATCTCTAAGTCACTAAGACTTAACAGTTTCTGCATTGCTGAAAAGCTCAAGTGCAACAATCTCTGGTTCTCCTGAGATAGAAACCAATGGGCACACATTAAATTCTACTGTTCCATGTCTGGCACCTGGGTCAAGTTATGTTGTGATGTGGGCTCCAAAAGGCCTGGTAGTCTTTACTCTATGGCATTACCATCTGTAGCCTGTGTGGCTTCTCTCTTGGGCCTGTGGCCCAGTAGATAGTCCATACTCCTGGCTTCTTCAACATTCTGAGGTTTCCATTGAACTTTGGGCTTCACTCTCAAAGCTTTATACGTTGTTCTTTTGGCAGTATACTTCCTGGCCTCCGAGATCTTCTGAAATCTGAGTGGAAGCCTCCCTGACCCCATGACTCTTGCATTTTGCATGCATGTAAAGCCAGCACCATGTGGAGGACATTTAACCAGTGGCTGGTTGAGCTTGAATCATAGATACACAGGTCTCTGTGTGCCTGGATGGTTGAGCATTGTGAAATGAATCTCAGCAAACCAAATCCCTAGCCACACTTCTTGAGCAGGCTCTCTCCTGAAAGCAAAGTGTTTCAATTTTATACCCTTAAGCTTTTGGATGGGTGGGGTCTTGCTGATGTCCCTGAGGCAACTTTTCTATTGTCCTGATACAAAGTATTTTCTTAAAATCTTTTCCACAACCTTTCTCTAATGGCACCAACTTAGCAGGTATTTCCTATCTGGGGAAACTGAAGATTTAAAAACTGTTCCACTGTGTTGTTTGTTCTTGATTCTCCAATATAAAAATGGCTAAAAGCTTTCAATAGTACCCATACTATAGCCTGAACATTGGGCTATCTTGAAATTTCCTCTGCCAAATCAATCTGCTATCCTTAATCGCAGTCTCCTGCAAAGCCTTAGGACATGAGCAAAATTTTCTGCCAGACTGTAGCACACATGGTCTGTAGTTCAACTGCCAATGAAATCCTTGTTCCAAACTGAAACCTCTGAGCCAGTCTTTACTGTTTTCATTTCTGTGAGTATTCTAGTCTTCTGCACTCTAACCAGACTCTCCTGTTATGTTCATCTTATGGCATTCTAGGGCTTCCCTAGCTGTCATTTCCAAAATTTTCTGAACTCCTCCTGCAAACCAGTTCCAAAGGCTTCTAATCTACATGGTCAGGTAGTCACAGCAATAGCCCCATTCCTGGTATCAACATATTCCTTAATCACTTTCCTCATTGGAAAAAAAAATAGGCTGGAATAAAATACCTGACACCAGCAACTTAAAAGAGGGAAGGCTTATTTTGACTTACATTTTCAATCCATGGTGGGCTGGCTTAAAGGCAGAAACAGGATGGCAGAGGAGCATAGTGGAGGAAAAGCTGCTTATATCATAATGTCCAGGAAGCCGAGAGGGAAAGGATTAGCTGGGGAGAGAGAAATATCCTTCCAGGTCATGCTCTCAGTGAGTCCCCTTTTCTGGCCAGATCCCACCTTCCAACAAGAAGTAGTTATATTGTCCCCATAATGTAATCACCCTCCCAAAGTCCTACCTATGAGCACATGAGGTCTTTGGGTGATATTCTCAGTATAAACCATAATATGGTGCTTAAATTTAATTGGATCCTAGTGTTATCTATTGAATGAACTTTCAAAAATACACCAATTCAGATAGAGAGTAAGCATTAGAGTTTAATTCTATAGTTCTGCCAAAGATTCAGAGGGGGGTAGTTAAATAATAAACAGTATTTTTTTCTTCCTATGCTGATGATAACAACTTCTTTGCCTTTCTTTAGATTAGTGGGAGCCAGCTGAGCAAGAGGGGGCAAAAAAAGACCGAGAGGCAGCAGAGTGGAGGTGAACTGGTGGTGCTGGTACTAGAGGTGGCCAAGATGGGTGGCTGCTGTGGTTGGGATGTGGTCTGTCCACCAAGAGCTCAGGTGGTGAAGGCTTGGTCCTCAGTATGATAGTTGTGAAGAGGTGGGATTTTTCAGAAATGGGCTTTAGTAGGAGGCCTTTACATCAGTGAGAGTGCTGCCCTCACAAGGACTAAAATAGTTTTCGTGGGACCCTGAGTGAGTTCTCACAAAAATGAATTGTTATGAAATCTTGATCTTGGTCCCTGGATTGCTCTTTTGGTTCCTGTCAATGTGATTTATCCCTACCACATGTCCTCCTGCCATCTGTGATGCCATCTTCTATGAGGCTCTTCCCAGAGCCGATCTGATTCCCGTATCATTTCTTGAACTTAAAGAACAACAAGATAAATAAATTTCTCTTCTTTATAAAGTAGCCTGCCTAGTAATTATAGTAATAAAAACAGAACAATGTAGTGACAGTGTAATTTTCTTGGTAGTGATGTTGGCAAAGACAGTGGCAGTCCTGGTGATGTTAGTGATGGTAGTTCATATGTTGTTCCTGCTCAGAGCTAAAGGAGCAGACTTAAAGCTGCTTGAGGAATAATAGTATTGCTTCTTCCTAACTGGTGCTTTCTGCTTTCCTCTCTGCTTCCTGTGGTGAACCTCATTCTACAGTAAAGGAGAATGCTTCTTTGGCTCTGGCAAACCCCAGACACCTCAGCTAGGCTTCGTGGTGCAGCTGGAGCATAGATACCCATCTTCTTCCTGTGAATTAACTTTACTTCCAGTTACACACTCAGATCGCCTGAGTTTTTTTCTGTAAGTGTGCTGACTCCAAAGAACCACCAACTGCCTCTGTAAGCACTGGTCTGCCACAGCTTGATTGTGGTTGTAAGAATGAAAATGCAGGGCTTGGGGTTCTGGTTCTTCAATTTTCTGTTCAGATGATTTGGGGCAAGTTCCATGACCTCTTTGAGCCTCAATTTCCTGAGAGAAAACCACTTCACATGGTTGAGTTAGTTACTTGAAGCATGGCTGCTACCTAGACTAAGGTATCCATTTTATCAGCTATAAACACTGCATAAAGGATCAGTGCAAATTCCTCCCAGTGTAAGCTGATGAGGAAACAAGCGAGTATTAAAGTGCATTTTTAATTGACAAGAGCAGATTTTCAATGAAGAAACTTTCTCCTAAACTTATGGAAAATTGTCCTGTTTCTCAAAGATGAAGTGTCACGTATTGAGTCAGCAAAGGTATTTTGCACTCTGAGCTACTTGCTGACCAGTATTGAAAACAAAACAAAACAGCAAACAATTGGTATTGGTTTGGGTGACTCTGAGATATGAGGGATCTGCCCATAGCCTGATTGAGTTCTTTATGCACTCTTCAGATAATCCATAGATTCAAAATGATTTCCTCTTAAGAGGAGCCCATCAACCTAATGAGTCATATTAAAACAATTCCTGATGTACATTTGAAGAGTGTTAAAAATGCATAAACATTTTTTGCTGAACAGCTCATATGCCGTTAGACTTAGAGGTATTACAGAAATTTTATCTTGTCATTTCCTTTTTGAAAAATATTTATACAGAAAAGGTAATTTATACAGATTGGGAGCTTAAATTGTATACTTTTAAAGGAAAAGAAGGCATACTCAATTATCTATAAATCTACTCATTTTTAGCTATAAACTATATCACAAAGTATCTAGATCTGGAATTCTGTGAGATTGGTAAAATGTAAAAATCTGTGTGACCAGAAGTCAAAGTGAACATATTTAGGTGAGATGTTTTATTTAAAATTCTTGAACAGTACTGGACTCATAGTTAGCATTCATTAAACATAGTTTCTTCTGAATATTTGCTAGTGCCTTCATTTGATGATTCAAGTGCATACAATGGGAAGAAATTGTGTTTTCTTCACTTTCCATTGGATTCTTAATGTTTTCTCTCTTTCAGTCCATTAGATATTGAAACCACAGTAGCTAAGGGCAGCACAAACATGATGTAACCACATATGGGTAGAATTAGGTGAAACTGAGAAGATAGGAGTACAGTGGGGTCTTCCTAGTACTTTAAGGAAAGGAAATATTACTTAATATGAATTTCCAAGTCGTGCTTCAAGTGTTTGCTTCAAGATGAGTCAGATCATTGTTTAGTCTTCTCTTTTCTATTCACTTAGTACTTTGTTTATTCATTCACCAAATTTTTAGGTAATAGCCACACGATTTTATTGGTCTCCAGTCTCCACCAATAAGATAACTATCATGTCCATCTGAATATAATAGCATAATTATTTTAGTTGGATTATATTTTAGCAAGAAATACAAAACAATATGACATAGTCCCTACCTTCTTATAACTGACACCCAGCCCTGAAGACCACAGTGAAAGAAAGCATTGGGAAGGAGAGCATTGTGAAAAGATTTTGTAATTGTTCCCTGAGAACTGGATTCAGATCCAGAAACAATGCAACTGCTACTTTCGTTACTGCATTGATTTGAATAGGATCCTGGATAGATCTTCTCTTTCCTCACACAGGGAAAACCTGCATGTGGATTTAAGAAGACGACCTTTTTGGATAGAGCAAGGTCATTATTCATGTGACCAGTTCCTCCACCAGAAATTTCAAATACGTTTTAAAGAACCATTAGTAGCACAATGAGAAGTGAAATTGAACTTTCCTACTTGGAGAGTTGGGCATCCAACTGTGTTTAGTGCTTGGTTCCTGAAATTGCAGCATGTTCTTTGCACGCCTCCCACTCCCCAGTACTAGGAAATGAATCCAGGGCCTTTGCACTGAACTACATTCCCAGCCCTTTTTTATTTTGTATTTTGAGAAAGGGTCTTGCTAAGTGGCTAAGTTGACCGGGAGGGGCTCGAACTTGTGATCCTCCTGCCTCAGCCTCCCAGAGTGCTGGCAGTAAAGGCATGGGCCATCATATCTGGTTTGAAGTATGATTTGGTCTTCTTCTTGGTCCTAAGAGGGTTATAGCCCCCAGTGAGGAAACTTGACTCCTGATAAAGCAGCAGTTTAAATTTTTTTTTTTTCCAGGTAGTCCAGGGGGCTCAGGAAGCAGGCATGGAGGATGTCCCTTTGACCTTTGAGATAAGAAAACAAACAAACAAACCCATCAGAGGCAGGAATGACTAACTTTAGAAGCAGAATGAGGAGGTGAGTTGAAACATATGCTCCAATGTCAATAAAAAGTAGAGATGAAATGTTCTTACTCTCAGCCTGAATGCTGGGCTGTGGGACCAAAGTACACAGATTTTTGCAAACAGATAATTGCCATAGATTATAATTCTCTCCTGAGAGTCTGAGATGGCCTAGCTGGCTCTCAGAACAGGAGAGAGACGTGGTAAGAACGGAAGGGAGAAAAGTAACTTTTTCTTCGTTAACCATCCAGGAAGCAAGTAGGGAAGGGAAGTAGAACTCCAGATGGGTCACCCTCCTTTTTGAACGTTCGTGATGCTCTATAATTAGTGGCCTTGAAGAAGGGTCTTAGTTCTCAAAGGAAATTGGAAAACTAGAGACAGTCTACATGAGGGAGGCAGATACATGATGTAAACACCATGCTCTTCCCTCCCAGGACATGGTAGACGTCACCAAAAAGAAGAACCTTTTCTTTTTAAGCTTCATAATACTGCTCTTTTGAGGTTTACTCAATTGTGAAGATCATGTACCTCCATGTCACATCTCACTTTGTCCTTTTGGCTGTAATAAATTAAAAATGATAACGCAAGAGACTGATGCTAATCAGAAGATTTCATTCTATTTTTCTTTCAGTTTATGGTGATGATCACTGTGATAGTTGAACAAGTCCATCAATTTGACTGTGTTTGGAGCAGGCTTTGGGCTTAGGAAAGCACACTTCTGGGTGTGTCTGGGTGGGTCGTGGAGGTGTGACCTTGGGTACTATATCTGGTCCCTCTCCCCGTCCACTGTGGTGCTATTTGCCTGCTCTGTTTCCCAGTTGTCACACACTAAGCAGCTTTGTTCCTCCAGTGCCCTTCCACCATGATATTTCTGACTTAGAGTCCTCCGAAACTATGAACTAAATTAAAACTCTTCTTCAAGTTGTAGGTGCCAGGTATTTTGTACTAGCAATGGGAAAGCTGACTAATATGTCATACAATCTCTTAAAGTGAAATTTGTCTTGGTGACTTCATTCTACTTCAGGAATTGGCTTATTATTATTATTATTATTATTATTATTATTATTATTATTATTATCATCTTGCATGTTGAGAGTAAAATTGAGTTTTCAGACAGAAAGTCATACTCACCAGGCTTTAGGAAACCGATGTATTAAATAGAAACACTACTTTATTAATTACTAAGGGAGTGCTGTATTTACAGTAGTTTGATCTAGATTTTAACTTTCTGTGAGGGAAAACTATAATTACAAAGTAGCTTTGGAATTATGGAAACTAAACTAAATCAAACTAACCTAGCCAGGAATGGTGGCACTTATCTGTAATGCCAGCACTCTGAGGTGATGAGGCAGGGGGTCAAAAATCTTAAGCCAAGCCTGGGAAGTTTGGTGATTTAGTAAGACTCTGTCTAAAAAAGGTTAGGGTTGTGATTCAGTGCAAATGCCCTGGGGTCAATCCCCAGGACTTGCAAGGAAAAAAAATCAGCTACGTGAATTCATTAATTTATTATTGTTTCAGTCATTCTGAAGACAAGGTGTCTGTTCTCATAAAGATTCCATGCAAGAAAAGAACCAGAAGATAAACAAAGAAATGAGGAATAAAGTGATTTCAAATAGTACTCAGTGGTATGAAGAGTAAGGAGTGTGGCTTCGTGACTGTGAACCAGCCATTCTGTAGCATCACACTTGGTCAGCTGACTAGCCTCTCTATTACTACTAGCAAAGTCCTTTTCCTAGAAGCAGATAACCAAGCTGTGGGCCAGGGTGTGCTGCTTTGATGGAGACTTCTGTGTGTGTGTCTACTGATTTCAGCTCCAATGGATTAATACAGCCAGCCTGCAGCTGGGAGTAGCATAGAGTAGTTGCTAAGAGGATGAAATCTTTCTAGCATTCAGGATTAAAGCAGGAGCATAGTGAGTTCCAGGCCAGCCTGACTATGGATCAAGGCCCTTTATAAAAACAACAACAGCAGCAAGCATGAAGTCTGCAGTTTACAGACCCTTCTTGTGTTTACACAATGTGTCCATCCAGCATGTACTTTGAACTAGCGCTGTATTGATGCTGGAGACAAGGAAGCAATGAATATGGAGTCCTTTCCTTTACAAAGCCTCCGTTCTAGTTCAGGAAGAGACAAATAGCAAATACATACGAATGTGACAGAGGTCTAAAAGGGAGTCAGGAGTACTGTGCAGAAGAACAAAGCGGTATAACGGGGGCCTGACCGGAGGTGGGTTGCTATTTTGGGAAGGGCGGCTGAGTGGGTGAAGGTAGGGAAATGGGGGCCAGATCATTCGGAACCATACATATATATGATAAAGTTTAATTTGTAAATTAGACACAGTAGACTGAAAGTAAAATGGCACAATTATAACAGTACAGTGTAATAAAGTTATATGAATACTGTGACAGTCTCTCTTACTCAGAATATCTCATTGTACGGACTCAGCCTTTGTCTTCTGGTGCTTATGTGAGGTGATGCAGTGACTGCTTGATGAGGTGAGTGACGACGGGGGACTATGAGGAATGTTAAGTTCCTATGTGAGGATTACTTGAACACAAAACTGTACAGCCATACTGCCACCTGGAAGGCTGCTAAGTGACTAAAGGGCAGGTTGCATATATAGCACGGATACTCTGGAAAAAGGGATGATTCATGTCCCAAGCAGGATGAGGCAGGATAGTTTGAGATTTCATCATTTTATCCAGAACAGTATATAATTTAAAATATGAAAAAAAAACATGAGAATTACAGTTGGATGGATAAAGATGTGGCTTTTTTATACAATGGAGTACTAATGTGCCAAAAAGAAGGAAAAACTTGAGACGTTTCTAGGTAAATGGATGCACCCAAGTGACATGAATTGGACACACATGAGTAAATATTACATTGTCTCTCTGGTATGAGAAACTGAAAGTGTAAATAAGGACCAAAATGTATAACAGATATTGGGAAATAGGAAGAAAATGTTTAAATAGGAAGGGGAAACAGTGGAGGGGGAAGGAGGAAAGGAAGAAAGGGAAAGGAAAAACGATAGGAAAAAATGGAAGTAAAGCTTCTGTAAATAAGGAGGGAAAGAGGGGTTGAATGGAGGGGAGGGGACTGGAGAAAAACAAGAATCAAGATATATTACACATATTACACACAGGTACAAATTTCCTATGATGAATGTGATCATTATGTATATCTAAAATGTACCAATAAAATTAACTAAAAAAAAAAGTAAGAATTAGCAAGACCTTGTCTCAAAAAAAGGGATAGGGAATATAGCTCAAGTGAAGACCCTGTGTTCAATCCCCAGTACCACAAAACCAAAACAAAACAAGATAAAAACTTAGGAATTGTTAATTTATGGAATTTTTCATTTAAGGTGTTTGGATCACAGTTGAGTGTGAGCAAACTGTAACTCAGAAAGTGAAATCATGGCTAAGTGGGCAGTACTGTGTTTCAAATAGTTTGTAAAGACATTGTAGGGCTTTTAAAGGAATCATCCTGGCTCCTGGGGGGAAAAGAGGTGCTGGGAGGCTGGGTGGAAACAGGATGGCCAGTGAGGAGGCTGATGCAGCGAGAAAGAAATTCAGAATGAGAGATGAAAGTGGCTTAGACTGGGCTTGTGAGGGTGGGGCAGCAGGAGTGTTTTGATTCTACTTGATATGTGAAGGCAGGACACAGATGGGATTGCAGTTAATAAGGTTTTATGTAACCCAGTGATGGCCATTGTTCCCACTGTGGGCATCTAGTATTGGGGTCCACTTAGCAGCCTTTCACCACTTCCATTTGTCTTCACTGAGCTACAGAGGGCTTCTGGCTCCTCCCCTGCAACGCTCCAGACAGAGATAAGGGCGTTACGTCCACTATCCGTCTACTTTGTTCCTTGCCCTAACTCTGTGCCACAGCTCCTGAGTCTTCTTGGAAGGTCCCTGGAAGCACCCACCCCACTTGATTTTTAGAACTCCCTCTTACCTCTTCCAGGGCATCTGAACCCCTCTACATTTGAGAGATATGGGCCTTGGGGATGTGAGAATCATATTGCTTGACTCTTAATTTCTCCTTCTCCCTTTGACCCCTTCTTTCCATTCATCAGGGCAGAAGCCAGATTTTCCCTCCTTCTGGGATGAAAGCTCCTTCAGATAAAACTCCCTAAGCTCGTTTGCCAGGCTTGCCATTTGAAGTCTTAGAGAAAGTTCAATAAAAGGACTGAGAAAACCCCGTTTTTTCTTGACAGTGTCCTAGTTTTGATAGCTTCATTGTGGATGTCAGATGTTGACCACTCTCTTTTTCTTTCTCTTGGCATTCTTACCTTAGCATCCTAATATTCCTCCCCGCTAGCACTTGTCTGCTAGCTGGGAAGAAGGTCATTTACGGAGAGAAACAACATAACAAAGGCACGTTGGTATCCTTCAGAGTATTACTCATTTCCTATAATTGAACATAATGACTTTAGTGAGACATCATAACTGTTGTCTCCAGGCAGTTACCAGCTTTCAGGACCTGGCTCCAGGACTGTGGGGCTACGCTGCTTCTGTCTTCACCTGGTGGTGCTGGGGTCCATACCTTTCCCTGATTATTTTGCTGAGTTCTGGAAAATCTCCAGAGAAAACTGTTAAAGTTTAATCTGAAACCAGTTATTATTGGCATTGTGAAAAGCAGGAGGTATGGACAGGCAGACATGCAGTTAGTTGGATGGAGGTTTCTGAAAGTAGAAAGGGAGCAATCAATAAAAACACAGTGTGTGCTGAAGGGAGATCAAAGAGGGCAGCAGGGACAAGAAGAGGAAGAGAAGGACATCAGACTTCTGTGGTAAGTCAGACAGCGCTTTGTTGGCCTCATGGCATAGAGGGGTACAATGGGACTGGAAGTGAGGTTTGGTGGTGGAGAGATTCAGAAGCCACGTGTTATGCTTAAGCCTGGTTGTGTTAATTTGCTTCATTGTAAACCACCCAGGGCCTTGGTGGAGCACCCTTGGGACTACATCTGGCTCCTCACCCCCTCTTCTCTGGGTTGCTCTCCTGCTCTGCCTCCAGGCCACCGTGAACTGAGCATCTTTGCTCCATCACAACCTTCCATGTTGTTCCTGCCGTGGAGCCAGACCTGTGAACTAAATTAAACCTCTCCTCCTTCAAGTTGTGGATGTTGAGTGCTGTGTCCCAGTGACCACACTGTGGGTTTTGGTTCAGGCACTGCCACTTAATTGGGCATTGAACTTCAGGTCTCAATTTCTCTATCAGCTAAGCAGAACAACGCCGTTAAACATCTGTCCAAGCTACTTCCCAAGCTTCCTGGCAAGATATACGGAAGGGCTCCATGAATTGGTAAATTAGGAACAGTGACAGAAGGGAGGGAGAAGTTATCTTGAAGACAGAGTCAGTAGTCAGTTTCATCCTGACATCTGTGCCTCAGACCCCTTGGGCAATAGCCAATGGGGCTGCTCCAAGGGCTGCATGGAAGTGGTGGTAGTAGAAAGCTCTGTGTGCTGGGCAGAGGGTGGGAGGGTTGGATTAGCCCAATGGGATCATACTGGGGTCAATATTTGCTTCCTACAATAAGAATTTCAAGTGCACCATGCATGACTGAAGCCCTTTAAAATGCAACACTTTTGATTGACATTATCTGGAGTACCAACTGTAAACTACCGTGATATTCCCACTTGTTCTAAAGGCATAGGGAGAGAAGAGAATACGTTCCTGGTGGAATAATTCCATCTGAAGATGAACCTCACAATCTACTCAACAGAGCCTCCTGAAGAAATTAGAATCATTTTTAAGGGTTTTGCATTAACACAGCAGGGCATTCATTCTTTTTATTTTCATTCCTTACACATTTACAGTTGGAAAATTTTCTCATTCTGGAGTTAGTCAGTAGTTTGGGGGAAGGATTATTTATTTTTAAATTGAGCTTTTGAAGGACTATTTTCATGTTTAAAAATGTACCCTTTCTGAAGTTACCCCCTCTCCACTTTGTGGCTTCAGTGTGTTTTAAAAATCTTGGCCTGAGCATGAGAGGCTGACCTTTAACTTCAGAGGAGGAGGAAAAGGAAGTGCATCTCAGGGGAGAATGGATGACTCATGGTTTCAGCCATACACCCCTCACCCTCTTCAGCCAACAGCCAAGTGGGCCCATCCTAGGCTGCATGTGTGAGAATAAGCTTTCTTGTAGAAGTTGCCACTGTTGGGATAATGGAATAAATCTCTTTTGAAGTCAACTCCTGGAGTAGCCAGAGTGACATTCGGCTCTTCTATTCCTCCCTCAACTACAGGCGAATACTAAGAACTGTGCGTTTTCTCTCACTGAGCAGTTATTAAGTGCGGAGCGTGATTGGGCTTGAGGACCAAAGAAGAATTAGAATTCAGATGAATGGACAGCATGTCCAGGTTGACCCTGAATTCATGGTGACTTTGAACCATCTCCTCGGTTTCTGGCAACTGATTCTCCTTAAGGGGATCGGTTGCTTTTATCTTCTAAGAACTGTAGTTCTCTCTGTGTCCGAGCAGTGTTGCTTTCAGTCCGTGGACTACCCCATAATCTCTCTTGGCTACCTGCCACCTTTCCTACCTCACTAAAATCTGGAGGAATTGCCTATTGTTCAAGATTTCTGAAATCTCAACTCACCCACATTATGTTTTACTTTTGGGTTCATAATTTGATGTGTTATTATCCTTATCACCAATGGCAAAATGAGTACTTCAATGAAGGAAGGGAGGGAGAAGGGAGATGTTTCTCTGTGGGTCTTGCAAAGTATTTGCAAGTAAATCCATAGATTCTTCTCTCAACACGCTACTAAAACCCTTCTTGCCAAAATTATAAATGACCTCCTAGCTGCTGATTCCAGCAAACATGGTTGATATGATCTCTTACTGGAATGCTCTCCCTTCAGCAGCCCAGCCAACGCTCTGCCTCAGCTCTCCCCCGTTTCTTGCACCACACTTGAGGTCAGTTCTTCCATTTATTTGCTAAATATGGTTACTGTTTTTTAGGGTTCTAACTTTGGCCTTCTAACTCTTTCATTCTTTTTCGTGGTAATTTCTTGTAATCCCAGTGTACAGTAAAACTTTGGATTGTCAGTAACTTGTTCTGCGAGTGTTCCACAAGATAAGCAAACATTTCCAAAAAATTGTAACTTGATATATGAATAATGCCTTATCTAGTATGTGATGCTGAGATTAACATGATCCCTGAGCCAATTCTCTCTCTCTGTCTCTGTCTCTGCCCCCCACCCTCAGATTGGGTGATCATCTCCCAAAAGCAAGAGGTTATGGAGGAGATCTCATCTGCAGAAGAGGGGGAGAAAAAGACAGAGGAATCCTTCACTTCAAATGAGATTAGAGAGATGTGTAAAATGTGGGAAACAGTGGAAAATCTGTAGAAAAGCACCACCTGAATAATGCAGTAGCAGTGTGAGTGGTGAATTTGTTTAATGATGTTCTAATGTTATATTCCTGCAAACTCTTCAAAAGGGGGCAAAATCAAGTGTCATTGGACAGATTCTTTGTCAAAGCTGCACACACAAAAAATTCCACATTAGTGATAGTAAAAATAGTCTTATACAATGAATATATTCTCTCTTGTCTCCCTCACATCAGCCACAAAGGTTTTCAAAGGTAAGTACAGGTTAATTTATTTTTCTTTGTATTTTGTATATAAAGATTATTTTGTACTATATTACAGTGTTGAAGTCATTTTTATATGAATATTTTGGGGTTGTGGAGCGAATCATCTGAGTTTCCATTACTTTTTATGGGGAAATTTGCTTTGATATACAAGTGCTTTGGATTATGAGTGTTTCCAGAACAAATTATGTTCACAAACCAAATTTTTACTGCATATATTTTAACACTCTTCCTGATTGTACTGATTTGAACCCCAAGAAATTTTGAGAATCCCTGGACTTCTTAATCGTGCTAACCCTCTGTTTTCACACTATCAATTAGGGATAATAGTGGTTCTTGCCTCATGAGACTAATATTACGGTTAAGTGACTTCAAATATATAAAAAGTGTGTAGAAGTTTTTTGTATCTACTGCTAAGTTTGGGTAAAGGCTGAGTATAAGACAAGCTTTCAAAGGAAAGTTGAAGCTTTATGAAGTCAGATAGTTGCTACCCTAAATCTATTCTCTCCTTCTAGAATCCTCACCTGGATACCTACCATTCCTCATTTCCCCTTGGCACCTCCGTAGTTATGTCTTTCTGCAGATCAATGTACTCAGAGTTTCGTTCATAAAATTTCTCAAAATTATTTATCTGTTTTCTTCTCTTGACTTTGGGGAAGGTGGAGATTGGCAGGAAGGCAGAATAAGGGACGCTTGTATTTATAGAATGCCTACTCCTTTTGTATTTTGTCATTCTTAAGAATCATACTTTATTGGGATATCATCTGATTTTTTGTTTTTATAGGTTAATACTCCTGTCTCTCGTTTCTTCCTGAACATGTTGGAAAGTGGTTTTTTTCCCAGGACTGTGTTTGGGTGGTTCTTTCTTAGCATTGTATTCAAGGTGTGATTGATCTAAAATTATAGAGAATGTTTAAATTTAAAAAATGTATTACAGTGAAAGACATCTTGCTATCCACCCCCTTCAAAATATTTCCCTGTGCTTCAAAAACACTTATCCCATTGTTCCTGCCACCTTCTGAAGCAGGTCTGGAAGTGCTCTTTTGTGAATGTCTTTAGTTGCACTGTGTGGCTGCCTCAATGTTCTGCATTGATTCAGAGTGTTCACCTTTCGTGGTCATTTTGACTTTGAGGGAAGAGCCATAAGCCTCACTGGGCGAGATCAAGACAATAAGGTGTGTTGGGGGGGCACAACATAATGTTTTTAGAAGCCTGCTTTTCTACTGAATGACACACTGCCGCCGCATTCACTGCATTTTTGATCACACGTCATAACGACCCTCACAAGAAAGGACTTCCAGGGACAGGGATTTGGCTCAGTGGTGCTGTGCCTGGTACCTAAAAAAAAAAAAAAAAAGGAAGAAAGGAAGAAAGGAAGAAAGGACTTCCAGAACGGCTTCATCAGTAGCAAGAATGATAGAAGTGTGTCTGAAGTACAGAGGAGTATTTTGAAGTGGAGTTAATGGCAGTGTGACTTTTACGGTAGGGTGATTTAAAAAAAATTTTTTTTTCTTTTTATTGAGGTTACTGGTACAAGTATACAATACAATTACATTCATCATTGGGATTCTGTACCTTTACATAATAGGTCTTGATTCTCATTACTGTAAGGTAATTTTTAAAATTTAAATTTACACTGTTGTTATTTATCCATCCTTGTGTATTTGATTCACAGCTGACTAACAGACAACGAAATTCTCTAGTGCTCTGATGTGATGATCATGGATGGGGTTGGATTTCATCTAGAGTCCAGCTCCTACTTTTGTTTACTTTCTTTCAGGTTCGGTAATAGCTACTTCCAGTCACAGGCACAGATGCTTTCTATATCCGAGTTCTGATGTAGAAATTTAGAACTCAGAACTAGGCTCAGTTTATTCCGTATTCATTCATTCAGAAAAGCAAAATGAATTCTTGTTCTGTGAAACACTGGGCTTGTAGAATCCAAAAATCTTTTGCTTCTGTTCTCAGGGAGCCCACGTGTTCCACAGCAATCGCGGAATCAGAAAATAGGTATTTCTTAACCAAATCAAGATCAGTTATTGAATACTTATAGCCTTGTTTTGTAGCCTGTGGTTTCTGTGAAACTTTGCTTTACAAAAAGATAACTTTTTGTCTTTGTAAGACATAGCCCCCTTGAGGAATCAATGCTTTGGGAGGGCGGCCTACATGTCATGTGACTTCTTATGTACACCAACTGAGCTGTGTCTGGCACAGAAGGTGTCCAATGGATGTAGGTTAAATGAATGGGTACAAGGACTGTTTTTTGTTTTTTAAGACAGGGTCTTGCTAGGGGCCTTGAACTCTCAGTGATCCGCCTGCCTCAGCCTCCCGAGAGGTGGGGTTACAGGTGTGTGCTACTGCGCTTGGTACAAGGACAGTTCTTTAATATTAGTGCAATATTTATTTTCTAAAAATAGCAAGCATGAGGCCCAAAGGCATTGGCTTGTCAGTAAGTTTGGAAAATGCCGGAATTCAGATTCTTTGATATCTAGATGGTATTCTTAATAGCTAAATAAATTAAAAAAATTGTGACCTTGGAGGCTTGGCGTTGGATTCAACATACTTGGTCATGACTCAATGCAATTATCATTCCATGCACCTCCCCATTTTGGTTACATTTTATTTTTCTTTATTCTTAATTTCCTCATTTCCTGTTCCTATCCCTTCTAAACTGTTGTATGAGTCCTTAGATATGTAAGTAGTTTTGAAAGATATATAATGTGGCACTTAGTTTCTTAAAGATTTTCTAGTTACCTCTCTATTATTGGTTAAAGACTATATGCTGTAAGATTTTAGTCCTCGAAAATTTACTGTGGTTATGGATTAAAGTATAGTCTATTTTGTCACATTTTTTATTTATTTTGAAAAGTGTGTGTATTCTTAAGTTGGTATAGTGTTGCATGTGTCTCAAATCAAGTTAATTGTATGTTTGTATCTTTTATATCTTTATTAATTTTATGTCCACTTTGAGAAATATATTAATTGTATTAAAATCTCACACTAAAATTTCTTTTAAAAACAATTTTATCATTTTGCTTTATATATTTTAAGTCTGTGATGTTAAGTGCTTAAAAATTTAGAATTGCTGTATCTTCCTGACACACAACTTTCCATTTATGAAATTTCCCTTTTTGTAGAAATGTGTCTGCTTTAAAGTCTACATTATCTACTATTAATATAGTCATATCAAGGCTGGGGATTTAGCTCAGTGGTTCCGCATCCTGCCTTACAAGCACAGGACCTGAGTTCAATCCCTGATACCAAAACAAAACAAATATAGTCACATCAGCTTTCTCTGGGTTTTATCTATCCTCTTGTATCTATATTTATATTTCTTCATATTTAAGGTGGGTCTCTTAAGAACAGCATATCATTGAGTTTTTAAAAGTTTCATTTCTCAGTCTTTTAATTGGATGTTTAATTGGATTCCACAGAGTTAGATATGTCAACTTCCTAGTTCCCTTTCGTATATTTTACCTTTTCTGTCTTTGGTAGCTTTAAAAAAAAAAAAAGTTGTTGTTTTTTGCATACTGTATAGGAAGCCATTGCTTTTCCTGCTCTATTAGCTTACTATTGTATTCTTTATGGTTATTTAGTTCTTACCTTAGAAATTACAAGATGCTTTCTTGATAATTTAGAATCCAACATACATTAATGCCATTTCCTAGGTACAGTGAAACTTATAGCATTTTGATGCCCATTTATGCCCACTTTCAATTATTTACTCTTATATGTTTTAAACTTCACAAAACCACTCATTTGTTTGATCTTGTCAATGTTTATTTAGACTTACTTGTGATAACATGGTATTGGCACTGTTCTTTATTCCTGCAGTTTTGAGCTTTTCTCTAGGATTATTTTTCTTTTATGTAGGAAACTTTTAGTATTCCATTAGAATTTGTGTGCTATTGGCAATTTTTTGTATTGCTTGAAAGTATCTGTACTTGGGGCCAGGTATTTAGCTCAGTGGTTCCACAATCTACCTTACAAATGCAAGGTCCTGAGTTTGAGCCCTGGTACCAAAAAATCCCACAAACAAAAAAGAAAGTATCTGTACTTAACTTTATTTTTAAGAACTGATTTTTCTGAATATATAGTTCTATATTGACAGTTATTTCCTGCCTGTACTTTAAAATTATTTCTCTGTATTCAGGATTCCATTGTGTTCTCTGAGAAATAAGGCATAGGCAATCTGTTATTTCCTCTGATTTTTATTTTTAAAATTTATTATTATTATTATTGTTGTTATTGTTGTTGTTGTTGTTAATATTATTGAGCTGGGGATTTAACCTAGAGCTTAATCCATGCTAGGAAAGCCTTTTACTACTGAGCCGTATCCCCAACCCTCTGTATTTTAAATTGTCTTTGATTCTTAAGCAGCTTTATTTTGTCCAAAGATGTAATGTTTTCTTTGAATTTATCTGGCTTGGTGTTTGCAGTGTTTCTTGCACCTTTGGCTTCATGTCTTTTGTAGCTTCTGGAGAATTTTCAGCTAATCCTTCCTTCTTGGGATTTCAAATACATTGTACCTTTCCCCTACATAGCTGCCTTTTTATTTACATTTTTTTCTATAGTTTTCTTCCCTTTGTTTTTCTTTCTTGAATATCCTGAATCCTCCAAATTTGTTACTGCATTTGCTACTTCTAGAATTCTCACTTGATTCTGTTAAGAGTATAGCTTCTAAGTTTTTAGCTCTTGACCAAAATTTCTCATTCCTTTTTTTTAAATTCTGAAAACATATTAAGTATAATGTTAAACTTAACACCTGATAATTCTATTTCCTTTGTTCAATTTTCTTTGCTTTTCTTTTGGGTTCATGACAATTCCCTTCTTCTTATTTGTCTAGGTATTTGTGTATGTGTGTTAAAATGTGTATAACCTACAGTTTGTCATTTTAAACAATTTTTTAATTTGTCTTATATCCATGGTTATTCAATATCACTGAAGCTTTTTCACCCAAAAGAGATTCCACTCACCTTCAGTAACAGCTCTCTCCTCTCACCTATTTCTCAGCCCCAGAAACCTCATCTATCATTTGTGTCTATGTGTTTATTACATTTGCCTATTGTACATATTTCATGCAAGTAGGGTCATATATTTGTCCTTTTGTATCTGGCCTATTTTACTTGGCATAATATTTTTAAAGTTCATTAAAGTTCTATCATGTATCAGAAATTTGTATCTTATGGTGGAATGAAATGCTGCTTTATGTATGTATCACATTTTGTTTATCATCTGTTGAAGATTGTTTCCGTCTTTTGGCTGTTGTAATGCTGTTATGAACATTGGTGAGCAAGTATCTGTTTGAATCATCCTTGTTTTCAGTGCTTTAGGTGTATACCTAAGAGTAGACCGACTGAGTCACATGGTAATTCTAAGTATAACTATTTTAAGAATCGCTAAACTGTCTCCCACAATTACTTATACAAATCTTTTCTACCAGCAATATGGGAAGATTTGTTGTCTCAATATCTCTGTTGATACTTGATATTTTTTTGTTTTTGTCCCCTCAACTATAGCAACTCTGGGTGAGAAGTGGTAGCTCATTGTGGTTATGATTGTATTTCTTTGAGGAACAGTAACACTGAGGATCTTCTTTTGTGCCTATTGCCTATTTGTGTATCTTCTTTGGAAAATGCTTATTCAAATCCATCTCCTTGTTTTATAACAAGTTATCTCCTGGTTGTTGAGCTGTAAAAGTTCTTTACATAGGCTTGATATTAAATCCTCTTAGGTACAGGATTTTCAAACACTTTAAGTCCAATTTATTTAGATGTTCTTAGGTGGCTTGTTAGAACAGTAGGTAGTGTGTCAGTCTCATATTTGCATTTTCTTCTGTTGTTTGTACTTTTGGTGTCATATTTAAGAAACAATTGCAAATTCAAGATTTTCCTATATTTTTCTACTACAAGTTGTATAGTTTTAGCTCTTATGTTTAGATCTTTGACCTATTTTGAGTTACTTTTTTGTATACGGTGTAAGATAAGGGCCCATTTTCATTCTTTTGCATGTGACTATCTAATGTGCCCAACACCTTTTTTGAGGAACCTATTTTGCTCTATTAAATTTGTGTGTGTGTGTGTGTGTGTGTGTGTGTGTGAAAAATCACCTGACTAAAGAAGTGAGGGTTTGTTTCTGGGCTCTCAATTCTACTCCATTGTACTATCACTTTGCTAGTACTAAACTTTTTTTGATCCCTGTAGATTTATTAAATGTTTTGAAAGTGAGAAATGTGAGTCCTCCAACTTTGTTCTTTTTCAACTTAGTTGCAGCAATTGTGGTTCCTTGAAATTCCATTAATTTTATTTTGAGTTTTTCAATTTCTACACATTTCTGTTGGGATTTTGATAGTAATTGTATTCAGCCTGTAGATCACTTTGGGTGGTATTGCTTTCTTAACAATGTCAGATTTTCCAATTTATGAATGTAGAGTGTATTTACATGTATTTAGGTCTTCTATTTTGGGGTGATATTTTTATTAACTCTCATATTTTTTTGGTGTAATTTTAGAATTTTATATTTATAATACCATGTCATTTGCAAATATGATTTTTCCCCTGCCTTTGATGTGTTTTCTTTCTTTTTTTTTGCTTAGCTCACTGCATTCTTGTTTTTTTTTTTTTTTTTTTTTTTTTTGTGGTACCGGGCATCGAACTCAGGTCCTTGCGCTTGCGAGGCAGGCCACCGAACCGCTGTGCTTAGCTCTCTGAATGGAACCTTCAGTACTATGCTGAATAGAAGTGGCAAAAGTGGCAAAAAAAATAAGTGACAAACAGTCATCTTGTTTCTGTGACAATGGGGGAAAGGTTTTGCTCTTTCACCTGGAGTATAAAGTTAGCTCTATGATTTTCAAATACAGCCTTTCACATGATAATGTTCTCTTCCATTTCTAGTTTGCTGAGGGTTTGAGCATGAAAGGGTGTTGAATTTTGTCAAATACATTTTTTTCCATGTGAATTAAGATGATTGCATGTTTTCTTTTCCTTTTGTTAATGCAGTATTTCTGTTTATTGATTTTATACATTGAACCATTCTTCCATTCCTGTAAAACTCTTTGACCATTGTATAATCCCTTCAATATGCTGCTAAATTTGGTTTGTTAGGATTTTGTTAAGGAATTTTGTATCTCTATGTGTAAAGGGTTATTGAAAGGTAGTTTTCATGTAACAATATCCTTGGTGTTAGTATAGTAACCCAGGCCTCAAAAAGTAAATTAGAAGGTAGTCTTTCTCTTTACTTTTTTTTGTTAGCTTGAAAAAGAATGTTGTGAATTCTTAAATGTTTGGTAAATTCATCAATATGTCATAAGGTCCAAGATTTTTCTTTGTTGAAAGATTTTTTTCTTTTCATTGAGTTTATTGGTACATTTTAGGTATACAGTACAGTTACATTCATCATTGGGATCTTGTACCTTTACATGACAGGTCTTGGTTCTCATTTTTCCCCTTTACCCCTGCCCTCCCTTCACCCCCTCCTCCCTTCCCTATTTACAAATACTTTATTTCCATTTTCTCATTTTTTTGTTTCTTTTCCCTTATTTCCTTTCCCCTACCCCTCCTACTTCCCTCTGCAGGGTATTTTCCAAAAGAATGAAAAGAATCATATCACAGTGATATATACGCACCTATGTTTATAGCAGCACAGTTTGTAATAGCTAAAACTTGGAAACAGCCCATTTGCCCATCAGTTGGAGACTGGATAAAGAAGATGTGGTTTTCCTATAAAATGGTATACTACTCAGCCATAAAGAATGAGAAATTAGAGTCATTCATAGGAAAATGGAGAATATACTCCTAAGTGAAATAAATAAGTCACACATGTATAAATACCGAATAATTTCTCTGGTATGAAAAACTATAATGGTACAAAAGATCTTAATGGTATGTTGAAAGATTTTTGATTACCAATTCGATTTCTTAACTTGTTATGGGTCTGTTGAGATTATCTCTTTTCTTGAGTCAGTAATTTGTGTCTTTCAAGAACTTTTTTTGACATCTTGTAAGATACCTAATTGGTTGGCATATAGTTGTTCAAAGTATTCACGATAGGTATGACTTTTAAAAATATATTGAAGATTTTTGTGAAATTGTACATAGCATCTTTTGCTGCAGTTTGAATACTTGTTTAAAAATCAATCATTTTAACTGATTATACCTAATATACCTTATCAATTATATTAGTAAATCTTTTTGTTTTCTACTTTTATTTGTTTATTTATTCAGTTCATAGAAAGGGTTTATTAAAATCTCTAACCACAGTTCTTTTATTGAATTCTCCAGGCTTGAGACCACATTATTAAATGTTCATATATTCATATTCAGTTTATTTTCCTGTTCTTAAATGTTTAACAATGTATAATGTCCTACCTTATCCATTACTATGTTTTCCACATAGCTTCTATTTCATGTGATAATTATGATGGTTTGTTTTGGTTCAGATTTTTTTAGTTATCTTTTTGTATGATTCTTGTTATATTAAGATTTTTCTGATATTTTATTTTGCATTTTCCATATCTAGTATTTATTTTTGTTTGTTTTTTCTTTCCTTCTTCCTACTGAATTTTCTTATGTTGGCTTAAAGTTACACATTATATTTATTTCTTCATAGGATTACCTCTAACTTATCATACCTGTATTTATGTTCACTTTATAATTTTATAAATTAATTATATCTACAATTTTTTTGTCTAGAACAGGACAATTATCTTCATATACTAGCAACTCTTTTGGAAATCCAGATGCTTTTATTAACCTGTACAATTGTGATATCATCTAGAGTTTTAATTCTGGATTATTATAAATGTACTTATACTTTCTTTTTTTCAAAATTTAAAAATTACTCAATTACATTGAAATAACTTAATATATATTCATTGAAAATGATATTTTTATTTATCATTAATTTATTTTTATTTCTTTTTTGTACCGGGAATCAAACTTGAATTCTCGTGTTTGGGAGGAAGGTGTGGTACCACTGAGCTAAATCCCCTACCCTTCATCATTACGTTTAATATATCATAGTATCTTCCAGGAATTACCTCTTTTTTTTAATTTATAAAATGGAGTACTAACTCTTTTTTTTGCTGTGTTTGTTTCAGGAGTATTTTTAAAGTTTTTTTTTGTAAACTTCTAAATCTTTGTAGTACTGAAAATGTCTATTTCATCCTTAATAGTTTGCCTGGATATGGAGGTTTATGCTTAAAATTACTTTTCTTTAACTCTTCAAAAATACTTCATTTTTTTTGTCAGGTTATCAATGAATTTTTAATGAATTTGGTTCTTACTTTAGATAGAATCTGCTTTTACTTTCTGGAAGCCATTACAATTATCCTTTAGGCTTTTATGTTCTATAATTGATCCAGGTATTAATTCTTTTCTTAATTAGCTATTGGCACCACATGAGAGAATTTATTTTAATTTTGGAAAATTTTTAGTGGTAACTTCTTCAAATATCCCCGTGTCAATTTTCCCCTCCTTTTAGGGGCTCCCACTATATGAATGTTGGCTGTTCTATTTGTACCTAATTTTTATCTAACAACTTCCATGTCTTTATCCCTTCTGAGATCTACTTGGAATGAATGCCACTGGACTTAATATTTTGGCTCAATAATTTGCTCAGCAGCTGCTATTCAATTCATTTATTGAGCTTTTATTTTAATAAAATACTTTCATCCCCAGTGTGATGGCTAATTATGCATCAACTTGGCTAGGCTATAGTGCCCAGTTGTTTGGTGAAACACTAGTCTAGTTAATGCTGTGAAAGTATTTGTGTAGATGTGCTTAACATTTACCTCACTTGACTTTAACTAAAGAAGATTATCCTAAAAATGTGGGCATCCAATCAGGTGAAAGCCTTAGGAACAAATGGGGTTTTCTAGAGCTAGAATCTAGAATCCTGCTTCAAGAGTCTAAGTAGAAATATTGCTTGAGTTTCCAGCCTGTCAGCCTACCCCATGAATTTTGAATTCAAGATCATGATTTTTTTGCTCTTGCCTAAAGTTTCAGCCTACTTACCTGTCCTTCAGATTTTAAACTTGTCAGCACCCACAGTCAAATGAACCAATTTCTTAAAATTTCTGTCTGTACACACACACACACACACACACACACACACACACACACTACATTTACTTGGATTTCATATTTTCAGACTGAATCAACTGATCAAATGCATTGGAAGGAAAAATTGCATTTTTTACTGAATATGTACAGATTTTGGTCATTATTATCTGACTCATATAGTATAAGAACTATTTGCACAGTATTTTTATTGTACTAGATATTATAAGTAATCTAGAAATGATTTTGAGTATATGGAAAGATGTGTGTAGGTTCTGTGATGATACTACACTATTTTGTAGAAGAGAGTTAAGTATCTGCAAATTTTGCTATCCATAACATTGGGTACCAATCCCCCATGGATACCAAAAACAATTCCATAATAATCACAAGGATTGTCACATAACCACAGATCCACACAGTATGCTCCAGGTTGAATGTGTTCCCCAGAAGCAAGCGCTGGAAGCTTAATCCCAGTGTGATAGCATTGGGAGGTGAGGTCTAAAGGGAGGTACTTGGATCTAGAGTGTGTTATTCTCATGAAAGGGTCACCATGGTCACTGTGGGATTGGGCTCACTGTTGTGTTATTATAGGTGCGGATTCCTTTTTGAAGGATAAATTCAGCACCTTCTTGGGCATCCCCTGTTTCCTTCTCCTCCTCCCTCCATCTCTGCTCTTTCACTACACTATGACGCAGTGAGAAGGCCTGCAGGACATTCTCCTGCATCTTGACCAGTCCATCTCCTGTTGATTCTGTGCCTCTGGAGAATACTCCTGACACACCCATAAACTTTGGAAGGCAGCTGTGCTCACTTCTGTACCACCACCACCACCACACACACACACACCCATAAACTCTGTATCTTCATTAAAATAAACTATGACTGTTGCTTTTTCTTCATAATTTCAACATCTTCCCTGCCTCTTTTAAGATAGTTACTGTGCTGCTTCTCTTTTTGATTCCTTTTCTGTGTCCACAGAATCTCTTCCCCGTGGTACAGAATGATCAAGGAGCTTTGTTCTGATCTAAGCAGTCATGATTTTCCCTTAAATCATATTCTCTTGGAAATATATCAGGGACCTTTCTCTACTTGTACCCCATCTCACACCAAGAGATCTTACTCCCAAGAGAGCCCTCTTTTCTCTGCCTTGGGCTATGCCAGTGTTTCCCTTCAACTCCAGCGGACACTGTTCTGGGCTGGATTGCTCTTTTTATGTATTTCATTTAGATGGTGAAATTGATCTTCCCAGGGCCAGGCTGGGAAAAGACAAGGGCAGAGACCGAGGGCTCACCTTCAGTCTAGGATGCCATTCCTGCATAGTCACATAACCACAGCTGTTGTTCTGGGGTGAGTCTTGCATCTGTAGTCTTAGGTTTGGGGTCCAGCAGTTTCCTTCCCGCTCCTGTGGCATCTCGGAATTTACTTTATGTAGGGAATTGGTAGCTTGTGTTAGTTCCCTGTGTCATTGCTGCTCTTTCAACTATTTGTGTACTTTGACTGACTGACCTAATGTCTCATGGAGTTGCTGTGTGTTCAGCTAATAAACTTGGGTTGTGAGTGGAAATCTTATATTTTCTTCTCTCAAGTGGGAAAATAACACTGTTAACTCAGTATCACAAATAAAGTAAGTTTTAGAGCTGGATAACATGGTAGGCCCACAGCAATCATATAGAGCTGGTGGATCCCATAGCTGCGAGACAGAGGGAGGAAAGAGGGAGAGGGCATCCTGTTTTGTACCTGCCTCTGTGGGTAGTGCCTTGTGCTGACCTGATGCCCTCCTTATTGGGCAGGAGACAAGTGCTGCTTTGCAAACTGAGACTCCTTCCTCAATCTGTAATAGCAATTCAGTGCTCTGGGAAGTGGCTGCTACTCATTCAATTGATGTCACCCAGAAAGCC
The DNA here is from genome assembly GCF_012274545.1 of Fukomys damarensis. NCBI lineage: Eukaryota > Metazoa > Chordata > Mammalia > Rodentia > Bathyergidae > Fukomys > Fukomys damarensis. The sequence goes on along the minus strand of NW_022900950.1, from coordinate 43,876,710 downwards.
AAAGGCTGCCTTTATATGAGGGAACCAGACATGCCTGATGAGTAAACACTGCATAGTTGACTATCAGGAAGCTCATCTTTGGAAAGAGCCCATAGAAATGCTCATGGCCTCTTCCTGAGACATTCAATCTCACCCTCTTCATTGTAACTAACTTTGGCTAAGTACAACTTATGGTTCAAAGAGGAAACTCATGGAATGGTTTCTTTGACTTCCTCAAAATATCCATGGAATTGCATGTGGATAAATCTAATACAAACAAGAAGTCCATGATTTCATTTCTCTGTGAGTGTACCTCCCCAATATGCCCATCCAAAATATTTCTCTTAGAGGCAGAGCATTCTTGGTGTATGCAGTTCTGGCCTTGGTGTAGGCCATTTCCCTACAGATCAGAGATTCAGTCCATGTACTTCGTGTCCATGTAAGAGAAGGGAATGGAAAACTACTTGCATAAGAAATGGGAACAGAGATTGAGCAATTCTATTAAATCCTGAAACTGTTGACCATAGCTGCAATTTATATAGAGCTGGGAGTGAAATGGTTTAGAGCAGATATTGCATGTACCTTTCACGTGTTATATTTTTAAATCTCTAACAATAACTGTAACTAACATTTATAATAACTAACATCTATAAGAATCTAGTTTGTACCATGTGCTGTTTCTTTGATTATTTCTTTGTGACGCTCACACAATCATGAAATAGCCATGGACGTTAATCTCACTAGATAAGTGCCAAATCTGAGAATTGGAGGTATCAATGTGTGTCACACTGGAAGGAAGTGACAAAACTGGTCTGACCCACTTGGAAGTCTTGTGCTTAGCAGCTGTGCCTGTTACTGGTTAGAACCAGGATTCTTTGAAGGAGGATGACCCATCACATGAGAATCCACATTCACCTTGGGAAGACCTGCTCTAGAATCATTTTGAATTGTTTACTTAATAGGCCTTCATTAGTATAAGCATCTGGTTCTAGAAGATTTACAGTTAGAAAAGAAGCACCAGTAATAGAGAGGCAGAGACCTTTCATAGATTTCCTTTCTTCTGCTGCCATTACTGGCGTTTTGCTTCTGGGGCTCTATTTCATTTTCCACAGGCAATGAGCTGGGATCCATCATCAGTGACAGAGGCAGCCAAAGCATGGGTGCTTCAGGTCAGGGTAAATGGCCGGACTTCTACTGTCATGAGGCAAAAACAAAGCTGCACGGGGTCCTCGGAAGTCCAGCTGTGGAAACCCTTATTTTACTTTGTGAGTGAAGATGAATTTCACTGAAGTCTTCTTTCGCTATTTTGGTATTTTCCTCATTTGGGTCTGATCCTGGCCTAGAGTTGTGGACCTACTTTGTTGATTCATGCTATTAAAGTGGAGAGAGCAGAATGTTTCAAGCCAGGCACCTTTCCCATTTCTCTTAAGCCCAGGTAAGTTCACAGAGAAATGGGATCATGAACATCTTATTTGTATTAGAATTACCCCCGTGGAATCCCTAGGGCATTTTGAGAAGCATTTTCTCTTTAGCCAAAACTAGATGTAAGGTTTGCCAAGAGAGCAGTTGGGCTGTGTGGTTGTGGGGGGAGATTGTGATATTTTATTGTGCAATGCGAATCTGAAGCCTTCTAAGGCAACTCTTCCTGGCTTTGGGGGCTTCCTTGGGAACATGGTCTTTTAAGGATAATGTGTGCTTATCTTGAATTTATACATATGAAAATAGAGGAAAAGAGAAATAAATAAACCCCACCTTATAAGAGCCAGATCTCAGAAAAATGTTGGCACTAGTTTGCAGTGAAGGTGGAATGTATTCTTTTGCTCTATTCATCCTGAAAGACATACGTGCACATCTTTGTTCATAGCTTAAAGACTGCCTTTCCTATAATTTAGAGAAAAGAGGTGTTAGTGATACGATATAACCTGATTCCCCCTTTTAAAACAAAAATCTTAACTTTTTCTGAAAGTGCCAATCTATCAAAACTCCGAAAATAACTTGAGCATTGTACAAAATCTGGACCTTGTCGGGTGTGATGCTGGGTGAAGTTTCTGTTCATAACCTTTTTCCTGACACATGTCAAGCCACGAGCCTTTGGAATGAGTAACAGAAAAGCACCTGAGGTCTGTGAAGCAGTTTTCTCTGAGGTGTGGGTCTTGGATATGTGCTAGTTGAGCTTTCTCAGTAGGCTGAGGCTGGTCAATTGTTTTGACAACTAACAAAAGCTAAAGGAGGTGTCTCAGTGGGAGGGGTGTACAAACACCTCCGTGGGGCTGTGTGTGCAATGGATGTGAATAGAAACAGTTTCAGTGGAAGCCTTATGACTGAGCTTTTTGCTTTTATTATTTGGTTTCCATGGAAGTCTTTTCAAAAGCCTGGGATAACAGTGTCTTTACATAGGCAGGGAGTAGTGCGATGAGTGATGTTGTACATCAGCAAGGGCTTGTGCATTTACAAAGCACCTTTTTTGCAGAGCTTCATTTGGTCTTCACAAAAGCTTTATAGACTATGGAAGGATAGTTATGCCCATTTTGTAGAGGAGAAAATTGAGGCTCAGAGAGGCTAACACACTTGCTTCTGGCAATGCTATGAGGATGTGGTCACCTAAGCTATCGCCAGGTAACCTCACTGTGGTTTTCAAAGGATGCTCTGCAAAGGCCAAGTTCAGCGATGTCATGCTGGGTTCAATAGCCATCCACCTCTTGCATCTCTGCTTGAAGAGATGAGCTTTCTGCGGCAGTGGTACCCACAGGGACCATTGGAAAATATATGGGAGCTTTTAAGTTTCAATCACTTGGGTAGAAGAAGCACTGATAGAAATGGGGTCCCAGAATGCTAAAAATCCTACTACATATAGGACCACTCCATGAAATGAATTCTCTTGCTGAATTTGTTTTATAGCATCCGGTTAAGAAATGCAGAAAAACTTCTTTTTGTTTCATAAAACTCCTATTAAATTTATACAAATGGTTGCATTAGAGCTGAAGGTTTTCTCTGTTAAAATGGACATTGGAACATGACAGGACCAGTCTGCCTTCGAAGGCCATTCCTCCCAGCTCTAAGCTCCAGCCTTCTCCACAGCTTTGTGTCTGGCCCTGTCCATGACGCCACAGAGTGAGGCCCCAACCTTGTCCCTCCATCTGGAGCTCCAATGTGCAGCCACAGAAGACTGAATAGGGTAAAACAGGCAGGTGGCTTGGGCTTCAGGCACAGGAACTGAACTTTGCCAATCAAAGCTTCCAAAGACCTTTAGGACCTCTCAGCCTGAGAATAGGAATCCAGGTTTGGCTGACAGCCAGGCAGCAGTGCCAGCTGTCCCCATTCTCCTGCTTGCTGAGGAGACCCCATACTCACAGATTCCTCCAGCAAGCTGAAATCTGCACTTCAGGGCAGCCGGAGGTTTCTCCACTGAAAGTGGTATAGTTGAGGGTGGCAGAGGAGAGGGCGTTGCACACACACAAACCTGTCTGTCACAGCCATGAGCTGTGAGAGCTGAGATGTGACAGTTTACTCGCAAGCCCTGTGAGTGGTGCTGGCAGCCTCTTGCTCCTTCTCTGTTCGTCCTGCCCAGTAGGGCTTCCTCACAGCTGCTGCCAGCGCCTTCACAGGGGAGTGGGGAGAAACCTGCCGCTCTTTCAGCAGTTCTTGTTGATGCTTGGTGACAGAAAGAGGCATCTGTGGAGGCCAGGATACAAACAGGGAGTTCTTCTGTGTCACTTTAGTCATCCTGACAGCTCTGTCCCTTACCAAGTGTGTTGTGTGCTGCACAGCAGTTTTCTGGCTATGATTATTTCCACTTTACAGATGAGAGCACCAAAGATTGAAATGATTATACAAACTGTTCAAGACCCAGAAGCTTCTAGCTAATTGAGTTGGGTTCCTGCTCATATTTGTCTGAGTTGCAGAGCATCTCCATGGCCATCAGCCACACTGCCTCTGAGAACTTGTGGCTGTCACCCTGCCCTGGTCAGCTGAAGATGCCTGGTTTTCTTATCTCCAGTGTGACAGCTCCTAGGGTTGTGTTTTCTAGGCCAGCCTGGTGACTGGCTCAGAGGAGGATCTTAGCGACCCCTTGAATGGATACGTTGGAGGTCTAAGTGCCCCTCACACATCTGCCTAGTGCCTAGAGTACTCTGTCCTTATAAAATCTGAGCCACTTCTGAATCCACCCTGCGGCTTTCAGGAAGGGGGAAGTAGCCGAATGTGCAAAGGCCAGGAGGATGGATAATCTGCAGGGGACAGCAGAGAGGTCTGAAGCAGTGAGTATGTGAGGCCTTATCACATATTCATTCACCTGAAAGGCTCTGTATCTGAAAAGCCTTGGCCTGTATTCTTTAACATGAGAATGTGACTCAGGGAGGCAAGTGAGTACTTCTATGAAGTGTCTGTTCATTTTACTTGCCCATTTCTTTGTTTGGGTCTTTTATTTTCTTGCGGGGGGGGGTTCTAAGTTTTTTTTTTTTTTTTAGTTCTTTATATATTCTAGATATTAGTCCCCTGTCTGAGAAATAGCTGTAAAAATTTTTCCCATTCTGTAGGTGGCCTCTTCACTGTTGAAAGAAAAGAGACCTGGGAAAGACAAAATACCCAATGAATCCTAAACTCTTTGTGCTCTACCTTTCTTTGTCTCATGGCCCACACAGCAAGTTGGTCTCATGCCTTCTGAGCACCTCTATGCCAAAAAAATCCTTCAGCACTTTCACAATGCCAGGCTTTCTTATGGGGAAGTAAAGCTTTCCAGGAAAGTTTCTTGAAATGAATTCCTGGAAAAGCAATTTATCTTCTTAGAATTAATATGTTCTGCTAGAGTCTGTGAGGGGATTTGCTTCATTCCAAGGGGCATGTTGAGACATGACTAGGCAGTGTTCATGGCTTCTCAACTAATCCATGAATCAAAAGACAATTGTTTTCTGTTTCTCTACCTTTATCCTCTTCTCACTGTTTATCACCCTGTTGTGATATGTTTTGCTGTGTTAAGATTCTTGAAAATCTAAGTAAATTGATGTCTTAATTATGATTAATGTGACTATGCTTTGATAGTATAAACTCCATTTTGAGCTTTCTCTTGTCATACAAATTGTGACTAAGCCATGTGAGTGACTGATAGATGGTCACCTTGACAAGTGGCTGGCAGATAGCCACACTAACAATGGGTGTTGATAGGCAAATGAAGTAGTTAGTGCTTGGGACCTTTCCCTTCAAAAATTGATCTCCAGAAACTGAAATACTACACCTTCTGGGACTAGTGACACCAGTGCCATCAGAGTACCATAGGAGATACCTTGTATATGAGTGTTCACTCTGTGAAGGTGTCAGCTTCTATGAGCCTTACCGAGGGAACAGGCCTTTGCTTCACTGTTGGCCACTTGGAAATTAGGACTATTTGAACATCTCTTTGAAGGCATGGTCTCCCGGACCACTTGGACAGTTTTTTCCATAAACATATAATATTTGGTTCATTATTCTCATTACTATCTATGTTCATTACTATCTGTGTTTAAGTATTTTACCTGTTTCTGCTTACATTTTCATATATTCCTCTTGTTAAGTTTTACTTATTCTACTTTTCTGTGTCTTGCAATAAACCAATTCATGTGGAAACTAGCTTAACTTTATTTGGCTTATCATTTGATTAAAGGATAAAAGGATCTGCCTCTCTTGGAGGAAATATAATCCTTTAGGTCAAATGGTCACCAGGAAACCAGGTCACCTTGGTTGGACCTGTGTGCTACCTCCTATGATAGTTTATATTTAGATATCCCCACAAAGCCGCATGTAGGTCTTTTGGAGGGTGGTTAGATCATGGGAGTATGATAATCATCAGTGGCTTAGTTCACAATAAGATTAAAGCTGACTTGGAGGTGGGATCTGGTGGGAAGAGGTGGGTCACTAGAAGCATGGCCTGGAAGGGTTTATTTCTTTTTTCTCCTCTCTTCACTTTCCCTCTGCTTCTTGTTGCCATGGCATGGACTGTTTTTCCTCTGCCATGGTCCTCCACTATGCCACCCTGCCTTGGCACCAATGAAATATGGACTGAAATCTCTACAATCAGTGAGCTTAAATAAACCTTTCCTCTTTGAAGTTGTGGGTGTCAGATATTGTGTCCTAGCAACAGGAAAAGTATCTAAAACACCTCGCTTTCCTCTGTCTCTTCTTATTCCCCTTCTCACTTCTTCCTCTTCCTTCTTCCTTTTCTATTTTATTCTGTTCTCCTCTTTCTTCTTTTTCCTTCCCTTTCTCATATTTAATTTCCTTCATGTTTTCTTCCCTCTCTGCCTCTTTCTCCATCCTTTCTTTCTCCTTCTTTTTGGCAGGCTGTTGACCCAGGTCCATTAAAATGGACCATTCTATAGAAGAGGTTGGCTCAGAAGAGCTCCAATTGCAGGGCGCAGCCTTGGAGAGAGTGAACCAGAGCCAAAGAAGTAGCCCTCATGTCCACCAAGACAAGGAGAAGACTTTGACTCTAATTTCTAGCATTGACTCCAATTTCACTCATTAATCACTGGGGAGCTGCAGTGAATCCTCTCTTTAATCTGTTAGTTGAGCAAAGGATTGACTTTTGGTCCAGAGAATGCTAGGAGACAGGAGCCTAGACCCAAAGACTTAAAGATGTTGAAATGGGCTTTGCTTGCCTATACCAGCCCATGTGGTTCCAGGTCAGTGATCTCAACCAAAGCCAGCAAATCCAATGGACTACAGCTTCTGAAGCTGCTCACAGGTGCTTCGAATTTTTTTTTTTTAATTTAATTTATTGCTACATTCTAGGTAGACAGTACAGTTACATTCATTACTGGGATCTTGTACCTTTACACGCCGGTGCTTCAACTTTAATCGAAACATTCTGCAAGCAGTTAAATATTAATTGTATCACTGAGTTTTACATCCACTCATTCAACAAGCATTTATGCACCAGGTACTATAAAAGAGGCTAACCCTACAAAGCTACATGTATCACCAGTCACTTTCGCTGACTTCTCTGACATTATCCTCTGCTGTCTCTTCCATTTTATAAGGGAGGTGAACAAAGCTCAGAGAGATGACTAAAATGTGGTCAAAATTAACCACGCATACCTGTAATCCTGGTACTCTGGGAGGCTGAGATAGGAGGATGGCAAATTGAATCCAGTCTGGACAATTTAGCAAATTAGTGAGAATATATCTCGGTGTGGGGGTGGGGCTGTGTAAAGTCCCTGGTTCAATCACCAGTATTGGGAAAAATATATATATATATAGTGTATAGTAGCTTATAGGTAAGAACTGAACTCGTGTGTTCTAAAAACAAATGATAGCTATATCATCAAGCATCTTCAGTGCACAAAGGAACTGACTTAACTACTCACATATGCAGCATTGCTTCTAATTCCTACAGTGATCCCATGAAGTAGAAGCTATTTTTATGGAGCCAGATGCACGGATGAAAGGTACAGAAAGGTCAAGTACTCTCTATAGAGAAAATGATAGATCCAGCCTCAGCCTGGCAGCCTGGTTAAGTTCACTGGTGCTGCCAGCGTCAGAGGGGCTCTTGCTGCCCTCCACGAGTTGTGTGTGTATCAGTTTCCTCTTGGGAGGAATGTGTCAGCTCTCATCTGTTTGCCAGCTCTCCATTCAAGCAGTGCTCAGCCAACATTTATGTTCCAGTTTCTTTTGTGCCTGTCATCAAAAGTAGTGCTTTGTAGACTGTGGTCCGTGTGTAGCTTATGTGAGGGGCTGGCAGAGGGGAAGGGGGACAGTTTAGAACTCTTGGCCCTACTGCTTTTGTGGGGATTCCAGAGGGTGCTACTGACAGTCACAGGGACTACGTGGTGAGCACACTCACATTTTCTAAGCACTTGTTCTGTACTATGCTAAGTACTTGGAAAACATTGACTCATCTAATCTGCACAGCATCCTTTTCAGGTGACTAATGATATTATGCCCGTTTTACAGAGGAGGAAACTGATGCTTGCAGTCTTAAGCTATAGATACACAGTCACTTAGCTAATAAGTGACCAAACTAGAGTACCTGGGAGACCAGTTTGTTGCTACCTCCAGAACAGGCTGGTCTGAACTGCCTGGCCCAGTGGCAGCCACACTCTGCAGGTCGCTGCTCTCCTAGCCATAAGCACCCCTTGTGCTGCCCTGGGGCTGCCAGTCCTGCCTAGGCTCCCTGCCTGGCCACATAGCCTGGGTGAAGGCTGATCTGTGGTCTGTGGAGGCCTCTCTGGAAGAGCAGCAGTTTGCAAATCCCTTGTACTTTCCATACAATAGGGAGTCAGGATGTGACTAGAGCAAGAGAAGGCAGGCAGAGATATTTATTCTTTGAGACAGGGTCTAGCTATGTAGTCCAGGCTATCCTCAAACTCATGGCAATCTTCCTGCCTCAGCCTCCCGAGTGCTGAGATTATGGGCATGCGCCACCATGCTCAGCATTAGAGTTTGTTCATCTCCAGGTGAGTGACTCGCTTTATTTATAACTCCACAGTTAGACCATTTTTCTGGTGCTGTTCACTCAGAAATTTGCTCTTGCAGGGAAGTGCAGAGGGTTCATTTGCTTATCTAAAGAGTAAATTAGGGGCCCAGCCAGACCTTAAGCTGTGAGGTTGTTAAGTCAAGCAGTGCGTGTTCCCGCATGTGTGTGCATGGCCACTGGGGATGTCCCTCCCTCCAAACACTGCTGGCAGACAACCCACTTGGCCAAACTCTCTGAACCCAGGCAGATCCTGAGAGGCTTTGGCACACCCGCGAGGGCTATACAATGCTTCATGGCTTCAGCTTTCAGAAGAGCCAAAGAGGACAGAAGCACACTGCTGGCCCCATGCCTGAGCTTGAGGTTCTGGCCTGGTCACGGTGGCCTTTGTGGGAGGCCCTGGGGGACCGCTGGTGGCATGGGCGAACCTCCCAGGATCAGTAGCAGTAGAGAAAATTCCCTTTCTAAATTTGGTGGGGCAAGAGCTGGCAGGACAGTCCCCTGGGAAGGGGAGAGAGGGACTGGGCAGAAGTGGAGAGCAGTGCCAAGTTGGTGAGAGGGAATTTGAGCTGGAGGACAGGGAGAGGGGGAGGCAGAGGGCCCTCCAGCCCCAGCCACCAGCAGCTCAGAAGACAGAGGTCAATGAAGTGGCCTTTTCTAGTCTTTCTTCTGTAAAGAACTGGACAGTTTGTCTTATGGGTACATGGTTAGGAGCCCGTGACTGAACTAAGGAAACTGAGGGCAGCTCAGCGAGGTTAGGTTTCCAAAACTAAGGCAGCCTTGGCTTTGAACAAAGGTTGAAGAATTACCCTGAGCTTGCAGCTGCACACCGGGGCTTTCTCATGAGCTCATCCTTCACTTATATCCATGATTTTAAAAATGTCTATATGGATAGACAGGTACAGGTAATGACAGAAAGATATTTATATTTCTTTTTTTTCTGATTATAAATACAATATATACTGTAGAAGATTTGAAATACCTAACACAAAGTCACAGAGGAAAAAATTGAAAATCACCCACAAACTCAGAAATAACTACTCCAAAGATTTCAATATTTAGCCCTCTAGGACCATCCTTTTTTATTTATCTATTTTTTTTTTACTAAAGAGATCATGTAATATGTATGTTCACTTAATATGTTTGAACATCATTTTGAATATTGCTGTCATTTCTGGGTCATCACTTCAGATTGCTTATCATCATAACTGCTTAGTAGTCCACTGAATGGATGTACAAAAAAAAAAATTTAAAGTAATTCCTTATGGTGACACACAGATTGTTTCCATTTCTACTCTGTTATAAATGAGACTCTGCTGAACAGCCTTATAGAAAACCATCCCACGTTTTGTCTTATAGAAGGTGGACTCCTTTGGGTATTTGAATTATGTCTGGGAAAGGATTGTGATTTGCATTTGGGAACTTAGGTGCTATGAAAGCTGAGGCATGTAGCTCCGGTACCATCAAGTTTCAGACCTACAAAAACATGTCTCTTTCTAAGAGACAAACCTCGAAAAACAACCTGGTGGTCACAGCGGAGGAGGCTCAGTCTTTCATACTTTAGTATGAATAACATCCAAATCAACATTTCTGAGGGAGAGGGAAGGAGGGAGGTGGGAGGAGGGGAAGGAATTATGCAGCTCGAATGTTGAAGCTCCAGAAAGAAACAAGAGAACAGATTACTATTTCTAGTTGTCAGGGAAAAGCACGATGCTTTCCTCCGCTGAGACCAACTGCCTAAGAAAACTGCTCCTATAAATAAAAACAATCCCCTCTTTAAGACAGAAATAAAGAAATAAAACAAAAGAACACCCCACCCCAAGCTGCTGAGAGTGTAAATGGGAAAGCAATTTGGCAGTATTTAGCAAAACAAAAAATTCATACACCATTTGACCCAGCAAATCTATTCTAAGAAATCTTCGTTTTCCTGTGTGAAGATGCATACATAGAGATGTTGATTGTAATGTGGTCATCGACGGGGGTGGGGGGACTGGAAATGACATGAACATCTATCAATAGGGTATTTGGTAAGCCGCGTCAGGGTATGTCCATTCTGAAGCATTAAAAGAATGAAGTAGACCATTGTATCATTACAGAAAAATCTACAAAATGTATTTTAAGGAAAATAAGCAAATTGCACAACAATTGGAATGCAAATTTAGTAGGATGCTATCTTTGAAAATGCACACATCCCTCTGTGAACGTATAAAGGGAAGCAGGGGAGGACCCAGGTTACTGACGGTGGAGGAATCAGGGAGTGTGTGTGTGTGTGTGTGTGTGCACGCGCGCGCGTGTACATGCGTGTGCATATGTGTAGGGGACTTGCATGCTTTGTTCTATGTGCTGCTTAACTCTTTCAATCAGAATCTATTCATGAATTATTTATGCAATTAAAAAACTCCTGTTGACAAACCTGTGGAATCTGTTGGAGCAGACAGCCAGAGAGATACATCAGGAGTGGCAGATAGAAGACTTGAATTTCAGCACAGCGTAAAAATAATGCAACATTGAAACGAATGTAAATAAGCCTGTACAATCACATAAATAACACAGCACACACTTTTGCAGTTCTTATTTTGAGTCAGGACCATTCTAAGTGAACCACACGTATCAACTTATTTAACCTTCATGACACCTTTGTGATCAGTGTCACTGCTACTTTTATTTAACCCATTAACAGACTGAGGCCCATAGCGGTGAAGTCAGTTGTCCAAGTTCACATAGCTACTAAGAGGCACGTTGAGGAAGGGAGCAGAAGTAGAATTCACCCTCAGGTCCCTCATACTTCTCTGTGTGCACTCATTAGAGGAGTGTGGTGTATGGCTCTGGGAACAGCTTCAGGGTGACTGAAACAGAATCACAGAGCTAGTTCTCTGGCTCCTTCGCACAGTCCGGAGTGAGGGGGAGAGATCGCTGGGAGAAGGAAACCGTGAATAAACTTGTGTTGCATCCACCTCGCCCTGGATCTTTTTAAAACATGCTCACCCTCAGGACTCACGATTGGCCAAATAAGAAATATTTTATCTCTTCCTCTTGGTGTTTGGTTTCTCCTGCAGGAGCATAAGCTACATGGGCAGACCTGTTCCCTACTGTATTCTGGTACCAAGCACACACCTGACATGCCGGGAGCTCCCAATGCCTGTCCATAGAATAACCTGAGAAGAAGGGGAGGAAGAGCAGCCTGCAAAGGGAATGAGTTCTCCGTGGAGATCTGTGGGGAAGGGGGTGGAGAGACTAGGGACAAAGCAGGTGGAAGGGATCCTTTCAAACAGACTTATTCTAAAGCTATCGTTACCAGTTCTTCTGGTCCCTGAACCCCCCTCTTCCTCTGGGCCTGCTTGGTTGGCTGGGAGAGTAGCCTTGCTGGGTGGCAGTGGGCTGCAGAGCTCTATGCCCCCGCCCTTCTGATAGGCAGAAAAGAAAGCATGACTGTTACCAACTGTGATGGTCCAAAGCGAGGAGCAGGTGTCATACCAGGTAGGCCCTGACAGGAAGCTTCCTATTGGAAAGGCCAGGTTGTGCCCTGGGTCAGGAAAGGCTGGACAAACAGTGAGCTGTCTGTTGCCATGCATGTGGGCTGCAGGTTGTAACCTTGGCTGGACAGTTACTGGAATTTCCTGTTTCCATGCTATAGCCTTTAGACTCTGAGGATCCTGTTTTGGTCTCTGACCCCCTAAAAGAGGGGTAATCTTTCCGTGGGGGTGGCAAGGACCAGCCACAGCTTCAAGTCACCACATGCCTTTGCCATGGCCTTGTTTAATTACTCATCATTTTCCTTCCTGGCCTCTGGGAGTCCTGTTTCCTTAAAAACTCATTCAAAGTTGCCATTTGTTGACTATCAGCCTAGTGGCTGGCCCTATCCTTAGGGCTTCATATCTATTATTTCCCTTTATCCTCCAACCCTGTGAGGGTGGTGCTGTTAGAGCCCTCACTGAGAGATGGATATGAGCCATGGGAATAGTTTTTTGAGGGCTTTCCACAGGCCAGGCATATGCCAAGCACGGTCTTAAGAGCTTCACATCTGGCAGATGTATTCTTGCTCCTGAGTGTTTCCTGCCCTTCCCAGTGGGATGATCGCACTCCCTACCCTGTTGATGACACGTGTGGCTTGTTTGGCCAATGGGATGGGGTTGAAAGGGACAGATCTTTTGAGTTGAAGTCCCCAGAGCCACTGTGGCTCTGCCTTTCTTCCTCCTGTTTGTGCAGCACTGCCTGGTGCAGATAGGGGTGGGTCCTTCTGTCTGGTTCCCAGGGCAAGACTGCCAGCCAAACCACAGTGAGCGTTTGAAAGGGGCCGGAAGGAAACCTTCATTGTCATAAACCACTCAGATTTGAGCACTGTTTTCAGCACAATCTGGCTAAAGCCAGAGGGGATGACATACATCACCACATCTAATCCTGAGAAAATGCCCGAGGGGTAGGTATTCGTATACCCATTTCGACATTAATACTATATAATTTTACTGAATCCTGGTCAGGGATTCTGTATGGCTCAGTCTCCACACAGAGACAAGATTAAAGAAGCACGGGACAAGAGCCAATCTAATTGAAAGAGTATTTCATTCTTACATCTTTAAAGATAGAAGAAAAAACCTTACAAGGTGTTCAAATGCAACTCTGAATTAAATTCTCCCTGTCCTCCTGCTTACCACCCCCGAAGTGGAACACAGATTCCCTCACATCTCTCTCCCATCCCAATCTCCTGGTTGCTTTCCTCTTCTCCGCTCTCCTCCTTTCTTCCGTCTCCACCAATGCAGACCAATTATTTTCCTACTGAAAAACAATCTTGGGTCTCTCTTGATTGGGGAACTCAACTTCTTCTCTTTTTCAGCTAGATGTGCTTCACCTACCTGAAGCAACAAGCCGGGAAGCCTCTTTTCCATCCCCATGAGCCTGGGTACAGCCTTTGGCAGCATCTCCTAGCACAGACTTGGAGTCTCCTTCGATCCGGTCCCAGTGGGCAGGAATCCTTTCTTTGCTCACAGGAGAAAAGAGGAAAAGGGGCCATTGTCTTTGATATGTGTGCGAAGATGGACAAAGGCTGTGCCAACCCCAAGGTTGCATTTGCTGTGTCACATTTATAAGAATAGTGGCTAATATTTATGGTGAGTTTACATCCCAAATGTCATGCTTAGTGTTTTAGATACATTTATCTAATTTATTCCTTATGGAAACCCTGTAAGATAAAGAAAACCCTGTCTATAAACAAAGGGATTAAAGCATTGAGGAGTGAGGAATCTGCTAAGGATGAAAGGTAAGAAGGGAGAGAACTGAAGTTCAGATCTGGGCCTGCATCCTTGGTCTGTGTGTGTCCCCTCTGCAACATGCTGTGCGGTAGAAATTGGTACTGCTTTCAAACTTCCATTCTCTTCTCCAATCCATGGGGATGGATATACAGCTTCTGAGCATGACTGGGTGGCCCTCTATGGCCAGTCCCTATCTATTTCACCAGCATCGTCCCCTCTCACTTGGTCCATCTGCTTTCCTGGGGGACCCTGGGTATCCCTTGGGGTTCTGGACCTGTGTGAGCATGTCTTCCTGACAGGCCACCTGGCAGTGCATCTGTTTCTGGGCATTGATCCTTCACACACTGGCTTTCGCCTTGAGGCTTCCCTCATACATGGGTCCCTTGTGCTCCTGGCTGCTGTCTCTTCACGATGTTTTCTGTCTCCTGTGCCCTTGGGACATAGCACAGGCTTGTGAGTTAGTGTGTGCTCAATAAATATTTGTTTAATGAATGGATGAGTGAGGTCAATTGGTTCAAGTCATATTAAACGGACTATTTGGTTGCTTTTACTATTTGATGGTGTTTCCTGGCACATGGTTCCTGCCCCATCTGGATTTGAAATCAACAGAAAAGCTAAACTTGTGATGAGCAACGTCTTCTTTCCAACCTGGTACTTCTCTTTTTCATATTGGCCTTGTGACATTTTCTACCTTTATCACCTCCAAAACAGATCAGGTTTTTTTCTGTTAACAAAATCTTGGATCCTTTGTCTGGGTGACTCAGAATCTCCTTTCTGCTTTTCAGGATGACAAGTTACACAGATCCTGAGATAACTTGTCAAGTGCCTTCTATCCACCTTTCTGGACCCAGGGGGCAGCCACCAGCATTTCTTAGAAATGCCTAGATGAGTCCCCAACCCAGAAAACAATTTGTTAGAGTCAGTTCAGAGTAGTCATGTAAACTATCCAGCCAACTAACCAACAAAAAACAGTGCTGGTGGCTTCAGTTAGGGTCTTTCAGGATGCTGGTGCCAAGGAAGAGGAACAGGCAGGACCAGAACTTCCCACTGAAGCTTTGGAGATTCCATAGTTGCTGTATTGGAGGTGCTGGCCATAGTCCCTGTGCCTCCACACCTGGCAGACTGAATGGCTGGATGGGGACAGGAAAGGGTAATGGGCAGGGTCTGGAGAGCTATGCCTTAGGCACTTTGATCCATGCTGAGGTGCACAACCTGAATAACCTGAACCCATGCACCATCTTATTTGTACTTGACAAATGGCCCCGTACTATCACAGCTGAACTCTATACCTTAGAGTGACTTGCCTGGGCCCTAGCAATATGCTTAGTTGATGTATTAGGTTTACCCCTCAAGCTATTAGCTGTGTTCAGAATCTTTACAAGGCAAACATTTATTGTGCCCAAGATGCTGTACTAAAGGACTTCTCTTAGTGCTTCTTAATTTGCATCAAAGTGACGAGAAGGGCTTGTTGAAACCCAGATTGCTGAGTCCCTTCCCAGAATTTCCGTTTCTTAGGTCTGGGGAAGGTCCTAAGACTTTAATTTTCATCAAGTTTCAAGAAAAGTCGATGTATATCTAGTGATCGCATGTTGAAAACCATTGCCTTGCCTGTGCTCTCTTGCTACATCTTTGCCAGAACCGTTCTATTTTTTTATTTTTTTATTTTTTGGTACGGGGGATTGAACTCAGGTCCTTGCATTTGCAAGGCAGGTGGCAGAGCCACTGAGTTAAATCCCTGGCCCCAAGAACTCAGATTTGAGCTTATAGCTAAACATTAAGCACTTGATTGTGGCATTTAGGTTGGAGTGTTAACTTGATTGGCTTTGGAATCTGCCCAAGAGATTGGTAGAGCACACTTTTGGGTGTATCTGGGTGGGTCATACAGGTGTGGCCTTAGGGTCTATGTCTGGGTCCTCACCCACCCCCCTCTCTAGCATTGTTCTCCTGCTCTGCTTTTGGACTTTCATGAACTAAGCTGCTTTGCTTCACCGTGCCCTTCCTCCATGATGTTTTTACCATGGAGCCAGCTAACAGTGGACCAAATCCCCTGGAACCATCATCCAAGTTAAACCTTTCCTCCTTTAAATGTATTATGGTTGTCAGGTATTGCGTTGGTGATGAGAAAGCTAATACATAGCCAACAACTGGCAGAGCTGTGATTCTAGCCCACTCTAGCTGATCCCAAAGCTTATTCTCTTTCCTTATAGCTATTCCATCTTTCCACCTGCATTGCATAAAGACAAAACAACAAACCATAAAACACAATCCCAAAGACTTAAAGGACCTGTGCCTAATATAGCTCTCAGCTATTTTTAGTTCCATGATTAAGACAAGTTAAGTTTCATGATATGAACGACAAGTAACAATCCATGACTACAGATAAAATGTGCAGTGGACCAGAGTTTGTCTGGTAGACTTTTGCCCAGCAGGTAAGTCCCTAGGGCATAGCATATTTTAATCTATATGCAGCATGACCAAGAGTGTAGATTTGGAATTGTCTGGGGCCATGGTACCTTTCCATGTTGCTTCTGCACTCCAGCAGCCATCTTTCAGCATGGCAGAGAATAGTACACAGCCCTTGCTGTGAAGGGGACCTTGAGAGTTCCCTTATATGAGTGCTGGCACTACAGCCTTATAGGAAGCTCTGATACCAGGGAACTTTGCTTCAAAATAGCTGAGTTTGTAAACAAGCAAAGTGACAGCTGCCAAATAGCTGGAAATCTGTAGCCCCAACTATATCAGCCAACACTGAGAAATAGAAAGAATGGATTTATTATTTTTTTTAACATCTTCTGAGACAGTGGCATGCAGCATGTGACCTTGCAGATGGTTTCTACCCAATACAGAGAAAAGTCATGCAGAGAAACATCAATGGGCACCCATGTATCTCTTGGAGTTACTCTGGAGGCCATGGGCCTGCTTCCCCTTAGCCACACCTCCCATTCCCCGAGAAAGAGCAGTCACATCAGCACAGTGCATTTCCATGTAGCATCATCTATTAGGACAGGGAATGTGTACACTCACTCCTCAATGTTGCTTTGAGTGTTCTTGTATATATATAAGAAAAGCTGAGAAGATACCTAGTGCGTAACAGGTCTTCATATTTAGTGAGTGCATACTAGGCCTTCATATTTATTAGTGGAATTTGAATCATTTTAAAAGTGATCTAGAGATTTTTATGTCTTTTGATTTCCTTTGCATAGGTTTATGTCTTTAAAAAATAATGATGGAAGTCCAAAATGATAATAACTGAAAAGTTAAAGCCAAGCTAAACCCGAAGGAAGAACATAAGTGATATCTTCAACATTGAACAGGAAAAATGATCATGGAACATTTCAAATCTTTCAAAGATTACATAAAAGCTGAAAGAACTCCTGGGAGAAATTTTGACAAGGTTACAGGAGGATATAAACTTTCTTTCATGAGATGAGAAATATGTGCTATTACCGAGGGTTCAAACAGGAACCCTTTTCTTTCACTGGCACCTAACCTTCCCTGAGCCTCCTGTGATCTGCTTTTCTGATTAATTCTGAAACACTAATTTTAGTGTTTGTTCCTTTTTATAAATCCAATAATGACGAATAGGCAGAAGGACAAACTTACATTGTGTCTAGCTTCATCACATCTCATTGATGTTGCCCACAACAGGGGCCAGACTACTCTGTACCATGATGGTGGCCAAATGACACTGTCTAGTGTCTGTGGCTTACGTCTTCTTGGACAGAAACTTAAATATCTTGCAGTCATACTGGATGGAAATCTTTTAAAAAAGAAAGCACAGTGCTGTTGTCCTTCACTTACCCTGGTTTCATTTACCTTATGTGGATCATGGTCCAAAAATATTAAATGGAAGATACTACTAATAAATGATTCTAAAGTGTTAAATTACATAATATTCTGAATAGCATGACCAAATCTTATACCATCTTATTTTGTCCACTCAGGATGTGAATCATCCCTTTGTTTACCATATCTATCCTGTATCTGCTACCTGTGACAGTGAGTAGCCATCTTGGTTATAAAATCAACAGGTCTTGTGGGGCTTGGGTTGGCAGTTCAGATATGCAGAAGAGAACCCATAAGGTGTTTCCTTTAAGGGAAGGTGAAAGTTCTCAAGCCAAGGAAAGAAAAAAAAAAAGTATACCCAAATTGCTAAGAGCTTCAGTAAAAATGAATCTATCTGTGGAACTGTGAGGAAAGAAAATAAATTCATGTTAGTTTTGTGGTTGGATCTCAAAGGGAGAAAGTAATTGTCCCAGTGGCTGGTAAGTGCTTGATTAAGATAAAAACTGCATTAAATTACAGAGCTCAGGCATCCACAGAAAGCCCTAGAATATCCCTTCTTCGTACTACTACTGTACTACTTTGCCTTGTGTCTTTGTTGCTTATGAAGGGAGATTATTTATAGTCCAGAGATAGCTTCCAGGGTTGCCTACCCTAAAAGGTCTCTGCTTGTTTTTTTTTTTTTCCTATTCTATTTCTGCCCCATTTTCTTAAAGGAAGAGCCTCTAATCTTTCTTACCAGTTGCTGAAAGCAGAATTTGGGTGGATGCAAGGGAATGGAAGTTTTATAGTAATATCAGGGTTAGAGATTGTTTGCCACTCACTTGAAGATTTGACATCATAACCACTCTTGAAGAAATGGCAAAGGGAAACACTGTTTATTAGAGCCAATACTTCTCAAAATAATTTTTTTCAGGAATCAGGAGCAGAAAGCCCTCTTGGGCTGTGCCCATGGAGTTGAATGTTGGGGGTCTGTGTGTGTGTGTGTGTGTGTGTGTGTGTGTGTGTGTGTGTGTGTGTGAAGGGCAGGAGAAGCCTCCAGAGGTGAGTGTCAGCCTCTCACCTTTCAGTCATCTAAGGTGAGGCACCGAAAGTGGCCTCAGAGGTGACTGGCCTTGGATTCTGAGCTGGGTGGTACCAAGACACCCAGTAAGTTGAGAAGATGGCTGTGATTGACTCCCCATGTCTTCACAGCCAATTCCTTTTCCCTACAATTACTCCAGGGCCCAGTGTTCTGACCTTTCCTCCAGATGTTTGCCAGCTCAGGGGTTTCAGACTTGAGTAATTTCAATGGCTGAAGCCTGAATTTTAATCACAGATCTTCCAGTGTGCTTCTACTATAGCATTATGGTCCCTTACTTGATAGTGATGGTCATTTAAAGCCATTTTCTGTCTTTGGACATTCATCTAGGGCTAGTATGTTTCTTGAGTGGCTTGCCAGTGGTTTTCAAAGTAGTCTCGAAAGATCTCGTGGTGCATTCTCATAACAGGGAGAGAGATGAGTGTCTATTATCTATACAGCCGTACAGCAGGCTTTCAGGGACTGGGAAAGGGAAAATTTCTCCAAATGTTACTCAGTGAAAGATGAAATATCTGAATTCAAATGAAGAGACTGAGACTCACAGAATTACAAATTACAAAAAGACCTTGAGTACAGATTGGCCCATCATGCAGTGTGTGCATGGTGAGGTGGGGTCATAACCTATGCCTTCTGATTTCAAGTTTAATACTCTACTTCTTCCTATCTAACTTTCCTTTGATCACTTGAGTAATTTCCAGGTGAGTAATTTATTCGTTATTGTGAGGTGCTAATTTGGGAGGTATCAAAGATGTATCAACATTAACATCGATAGCAGGAGAGAACTTTTTAAAATTACAAAGCATAACAAAAGGTTTGGAAATTGTCTTCACCACCCCCCAACAAAGCTTCTTAAAGACTAGAAAATTTCCAAAGAACTTCTTAAACCTTCACTATGGAAACTATTTGGCAGTTCCAGAGTACAAAAAAATTTAAGTAACATCGAAGAGTATTATAACTCACAGAAAAGGCATTTTACCTGTTCTCAGTGAGAGGGAACTAAGGAAAGGAAATGAAATGAGATGCGTACAAAGGGACTAGTTATTGCATACTCGGCAGCAAGAAGCCCTCGCTCAGCGTTTGTTCATTGTGAAAGCAGCTCTGAACCTTGAGCCCTGATTACAGGCTGAACCTTGGCTCCTGATCTTACTAACTAATTTGTCTTAGGTTAACTTTTCCTCCATTTACTCCACTAGTCCTAACATACCACTTCACAATGTACTGTAGATTTTACCAGGGATTTCTCTGGGAGGAAGGGGAGATTCAAACTTCTTAGCATTTGAAGAAAAGCGCGGGTTTAATTTGACCTCTGAAACTGGGCAGGTTTAATTCATTTCTCATGGCTACCTACAACTTTATTAATTTACTTGAGTCATGATAGATTTATTTCTAATCTCAGCTATTTTCCTGATTAAAGTTATTAATGATATTGAATTAAAGTCAGAACTTCAGTGCAAAGCAATAATGTTTTGTTAGGGCTCTCACTTACTGCACGATGCTTATTTCTACTAAAGAATTACTTCTTGTTTTATCTAAAAATTTGAATTTAACTGAATATCCCATATTTAAATTCAGTGACCCTATTTGAACTATGTAACAGATGAGTCCTAAAATTTTGTATTTTGGTAAGGATTTTGCAAATAAAATTATACATTAAATGTTTTAGGGAGCTAAGTATCTATCCTTTGATTAAGACTTGCAAAATAAATCCAGATTTTTATACATCTGGCTTATGTTAGGTACAGTATACTTGAGCGCATTTCATAAATTCTATTTTAAAATGGTTTACTTTAAATATCAACTATTGTTCATCCTCCCTCACCACAAATTATACTATTGCATAACTTGCAAATCTACAACACAGTTTAGAAGTATATCATTCTCCCTTTGCTAAATTTCAAAGTGTCATGGTTTTTGAGATCTCTTATAGGGAAAGGCTAGCGTGCTATGGATTTTGTGAGATTTTTCCTAGCCTTCTCTCACCCATTAACACAAAAAAGTTCCACCGAATACTTTGGTAAGCACAGTAACAACATTTATTACATGATTATTGTGTGCCAAGACATGTATATATTCATTATTTTGTCCAATCCTGGTAATTCTATGGCCTCAGTAAAATTATTACAGATTGAGCATCCTTAACCTAAAAATATGAAATCTGAAATTCTCCAAAATCTAAAACTTTTTGAGTGCCAACATGATGCCATGAATAGAAAATTCCACTTTGACCTCCCTCATGTGACAAGCCACAGCCAAAAGATGGGTGTACTAATGATATTGCATAAGAAGTATATGAAACAAATTAATTCCATGTTTAGACTAGGGTCTTCTCCCTCAAGATACCTCATTAGATACCTGCAAAAACTCTGAAATCTAAAAAAAAAATCCCAAATAAGATATACTTCTGGCCCCAAGCATTTCAGAAGAAGGGACACCCATCCTGAATCTCTGTTTTACAGATGAGGAAACAGAAGGCCTGGTAACTTGCTAATGGTTTCACAACCAGTAAGTGAAAGTGCTTGATTTCAACCTAGGCCTGATTCCAATATCCCTTGGAACTCATGCCCACACCAGAATATTTCCCACTTGTTGACCTGGAAGAAGGCTTGTTATGGGCCTTGTGAAATTTGGGAGGTGTACAGATTACGGAGAGAAGGGAAAACCCGAGAAGATTCACCAGTATCAACTAGGAAAGCTCGGTTCTGTGGCATCCTGTAGAGACCTCATGGAGAATGGCGAGGTTGACTCTGACCTCCTATGAGACAGTGATCTAAAGCCCAGGATGCCTTATCAGAAAGGAAACTACACATTATTTACAAATGCTTTTAAATTAAGGGGTCTATGCCTTAACCTTTGTGTACATAAGAATCGCCTGCTGATTGTATGAAAAGCGTACATTTGTATAAAAATTTCTGAGTCCAGGCTTAGAGATCAATTCTGGTTTTGGTTCTGGACAGAGCTGAAACCTAATCTTGGTGCCCCCCATTTTGCAGCTGTGTTGCTCTGAACTTTGTGAGTGCCGGTTTGCACATGCTTCCAGAAATGCTGGCTGAGAGCAGGAGCTGCAGAAGGCCAGGAATGTGTCTTACATATCTTCGCTGGAGCAGAGCAAGATGCATAGTAAACATCCAATAAAAGCCAAGAGGGAGTTGTGATGAATGCTGACAGGGAAGGGTTTCCGTGGACATTCCAGGCAGCTGGAAAATAATCAATTATAAATTGAATCATGCCTAGTGTTTTCTTCCAGATTTTGCATGTGTAATAGCTGACTTTGATTTAAAGGGTCTACATTTCTGGTGTAGGGATGGATGGGAAGGGTTGCAAGTAAATATTTTTGTGTACAGTGCAATCCTTACTGTGTTCTATCAGTAAAACCAGAGCACACTTCTTAGCATGTAAATGCGTGTCTGTGCATTGCTCCTTTCCACAGCTGACACTGGAGATTAGAGTCGAGCTGTAAACTTGTAAAAAGCCTTTGAGGGAAACCCTTAATGAGGAACTGATCCTTTTAAATTCAAGTCTAATTACTTTTACAGCAACATTTCTATTTTGGATGCTTCCCATGAATAAGGGTTCTTTTATGCCATTGATGCAACACCAACCCCTTCATCTGAGCAGAAAAAAACACCCAACACGTGGCCTGACCGACAGACCCCAATGAGAAAGCCAATGACTCTTTTCTGCTTGAGTAGCTGGCTCGATTTCAAAGGCCACCAGGAGAGAAAAACTTGGATCCCATGTTGGCAAGCCCTTGAAAATATTTCCATCTTTTCTCTGTGATTTAATCATTTGCTTCCTCTATTCATGAGGAGTGACAACTAACCTGAGGCCATGAGCCCTTCAGCAGGGTGCCCCATGGGTTCCAGGAAGTTGGAAGGGCTTTTATGGTCATTTTAGTTACATGGACACATGCTTTCTCAGCGTCCAGTATTTGATGGGAACCATACGGGGGCAGTTTGGCAATCATATTTTCACCAATTGCATTTGGGGACATAGCCCTAGGAGGTGTTTTATAAATTGTCCCAGCACCAGAGTAAAAAGGCTATAGTTGGCCCATTGTATCTTGTCTTTGAATCTGGGGAAACAACCAAATATAGAAGCTTTTTGCTGTTGAATTGTACAGATTTTTCCTCATTATTTCCTAAACAATGCAGCATAACAATGATTTACATAGAATTTATAGTGCATTAGGTATTATAAATCATCTAGAGAGGACCTAACATTTGTAGAAGGACGTGTGTAGGCCACATGCAAATACTGTGCCATTTTATATAAAGCACTTAAGATAAAACACTGTCTCAGGTTGGTATATGAAGAATTAGGTCTTGGTTTGCCTCTACTAACACCCACAACAATGTGTTTTTTTTTGTTTCATTTATACAGATAGCACTTTTTTTTTTTTGTACGGGGGATTGAACTCGGGTCCTTGCAAGCACCGAACTGCTGAGCTAAATCCCCAGCCCAGCACTTTTTGTTTTTGAGGGTAGACAGGAAGACAATATGAGAAGAGCACTAGGTTAGGAATTAGAAGGCTTTCACTCATTTACACACCTAAGCGCTATTGATTTACATCATAAAATGTTTCTGTGGCCTGCAAAGCTTTCTATAAACAGAGAGTATTATAATTATGGTGCTCACTCACCAAAAAGTGTGGGGGAATGAGTGAGGCTGACGCAGGGGGATAGACACAGGGAGAGAGCATGCAGCCAATCCTACCACCAAGTCCCAACGATAGGCAGTATCACTCCTACCACCCTTTGCATTGGGTTCTGGGAAAGATGTGGTTAGAACCCTTCAGCTACTAACATGAGCATGGGAGACACTAGCTTGGGCTAAAATAGGGGCCAAAATAAAATAAAAACTGGCTCTGCACTGTGGCTTTTTGATCGGGGAAAGTCACTTAATAACTCTTGAATTCCCATTTTTTTTTTTTCCCTCTGCAAGAGCCAACACACAGAGGAACCAGTGCCACAAAGAACTATGCATATTGTACTCAATATGCATACTCAATGAAATGTTATTAATTGCTAGCAGGGATTCTTTAGTGAGGTTTCTTCCACAAGTCTTTGTCTGGCAATTCCTATAGTTATTGTTAGGCGAAATCAAGACTTTTTTTTAATGCATCTCCATTAATATTCTGTGCTGCAAACATGGGGCAAGTGGATGCTTAGGTCTTCTTGGATTCTTAGCATCAGAATAGTTCTCATTGATGGAGGAGAACATTTATTATGATGGATAAAGGCATCAAGGCAACAAGAGTATCAAAACAATAAAAGTTAAGGAACCAGAGTCTCATTCTGGAGTCAGAGGACCCACATTCAAATGTTGGCACCATCAACTACTTTTTTGTGTGACCTGGGGCAAGTTACACAATCTCTTTAAGCCTCACATTATTAATGTGTAAAATGGGGATAATGATGTTTACATAGCATGGGAAGTGATCACAGGATGATTATAAGAACAAAGGGAAAATATGTGCAAAGTGCTTGCTACCTTTTGATAGATGTAGATCACTGTGAGAAAAATGTAAAAAAGGCTGAGATAAAAGCTTAAAAGTGGCTCAAAGACTATCTTCAAGTATATTATGCAAAATGTAGAGTGTGATAGAAAATAAAACCAAATTTCAGCAAGAAAGATTTAGAGTATCATTAAGAATAATATGACTTTAAGGATAATTAAACATTTGGATAGAATTTTAT
The DNA here is from genome assembly GCF_012274545.1 of Fukomys damarensis. Taxonomy (NCBI): domain Eukaryota; kingdom Metazoa; phylum Chordata; class Mammalia; order Rodentia; family Bathyergidae; genus Fukomys; species Fukomys damarensis. The sequence continues at coordinate 43,852,482 of NW_022900950.1, read as the reverse complement.
CCTGCTTCTGGTTTCTTATAGGTTTTTTTCCTTGTAGTTCTTAGCTTTTGTGAAGCTGCATATTAATAGACTAGCAACCAAAACAAAGCTTTTAAAAATATAGTTACAGACATTTGCTCCAAATACAACTCCTGGCACATAAAATTGCAGTCAGTAATTCTGTGATCACAGAAACTGAAAAGTACTCCTGCAGATTAAACCTGATTTTAAAGATCCTACAGGGAACAGTTAGTGGCTCGAGATTGAGCATCAGCAGATGGCAACAATGACCATCCCCACCTACTGTGTGCTTACACACAGAGGGATTAGCTTTAGTTGCTGTCTCAAGAAGAAATCAGCCAACACTGGGGATGGAACGTCAAGAAGACAGGAAGACAGGGAGACTGGCTTTGTGTGTAGTGCTCGGTAGACTTTACTGACCTTCTTTCAGCTGCTGCTCACTTATTCTTCATAGTAAATACTATGTATTGTGGATAATTTTATCCCCAGGGAACTGAGGTTGAGGTGGTAAATCTCAGAGTTAAAGAGCAATGGAAGCAGGGTTCAAGGGCAGGCCTCTTAGGTACCTCATTCACTTGCGTGACCATATACTTTTGCTGTAGAAGAGCTGGCAATACAATAGGTGAAAGATAACCAGATGTGTCCGGAATAGGCATGAAGGAGCTTGAGGAGGGAACTAGTCCAATGTGTGGTCTCCTGAGCTACCCAGTGGGTCACCATAGATGTGGACTGGGAGTTTCTCCTTACTGCACTGGGGTGAAGCCATACGCAGTGCGAGTGGATTACAATGGCTGGCCATGGTGTGATACAGGAAAATGAGGACTGGGGAGAGCAGGTTTGAGGCAGGAGGGGATGAAGAACTATTGACAGTTGAGTCCATTGGGTTTTGGGTAAAGATATCATCCAAAACCATGATGTCTTAGCATGTTTGTGCTGCGATTTCCGAATGCCACAGACTGGGTAATTTATAATGGGTTAGCTTATAGTTTGACGGCAGGAAAGTCCAAGACCAAAGCACTGACGTTTGGAGTAGGCCTTCTTAGTATGTCTTCTTATGGCCGAAGGCTGAAGGGCAAGAGCTATAGGCTTCTTTTAAAGGGGACTTAATCCCACTGACAAGGGAGTAGCCTGATTTGATGACCTAATTACCTCTCAAAGGCTCCACCTCTCAATATTATCACATAGACAACAGCTAAATTTTAAGGGGATTAAGTTGCACTGTGAATTTTGGAGGGGATAAAAACATTTAAAGCATAGCACCTGATAGAAGCATTTTCTATGGAGAACGAGGGTGCAGGGAATGCATCCTTGTGGCGATAGTTGTAACCAGAGTCCTGAGCTCTAGCCTTTCCCCTGCTTCTTGCTGACTTGGAAGAATTGCAGCCCAGCTGCTTGGCCCGCAGGGCGCATGAAATAGTGGAAGATACAGCGTCACCTGGGATAGCGTAGGCAACCAGTGCAGCCACTGATAACACTTCAGTTGATCTGTTCTGCCAGTGCTTATTGAGAATAAGCCAGGTGCTTGTTGGAGGCACTTCACCAGTCTCAGGATGAGGGAAGAATGGTGTTTAGGGGAGTAAACAACAAGGCGTGCTTTTGAGCAATAACGGGGTCCCCTGGGCTGGGCTCAGGTACCTGTCTGTAGTCATGCTCTCCCGGCTCATGGAGCTGCAGGGAGATGTGAGGGAGGCTGTGTGGGGAAGGAGGCTGCTCTGTTACAGTGCCAGAATGCCACCACTGATTCTGTTTGGAGATTTTCTCAAGTTACTTTCACAATGCGTGGTTCTTAAACCTGATTCTTTCTCAGAGTCACCGGAAGGCTTGTAAAACACAGATTCCAGGCCTCTGCTCCCACCTTTCTGATTCAGTGGGTCAGTGTGGAATCTGAGAATTTACATTTCTGACCTGTCCCAGGTGGTGCTGGTCTGTTCACCACTTTTTAAGGACAACTGCTGTAAATTGGGCTCAAGTGCCACCAGTTGTGGTCATTCTGAGTTCAAGAAGACATCGACTTGTTCAGCATGTAAGAAGAAAAACCTATTAAGGGGCCCCAAATACTGAAAGACTCTGAGGAAATAGTGGACAGGGTGGATTTTTAGGCCTGAAATCTGCCTGGGGCAGAAAGAATAACATTTGTTAGTTCACATTAGAACTGCTTTCTGGAATGCTATGGGCAAATTTCTTTGTCACATGTCATGAGGAGGGATTTCCCCTGGCTTTTTGGGAAAGATCTCACCCTAAGAAAAGAAAATAAAATGACCAAGAAATCTGCCTTTTATTCCCACCTGCTACCCTGAGACAATAAATGTCTCTTAGAAAAGAGGAATCATTTAGTAGCTAGCATCTACTAGCTACTGTGCATGGTGGTATTTTGCCTATATCACTTCTGGTATCAAAACCTGTGAGGTCTATAGTTGTTTTATTTTATAAATGAAGAATCTGAGGTGCAGAAGCATTGAGACACACATTTGGAATCACAAGGCTATGTAGAAGTGCCCTGATTTAAAATGACTTGAGCTGGGGATTTGGCTCAGTGGTTCACGCCACTTGCCTCGCAAGCACAAGGGCCTGAGTTCAATCCCCGGTACCAAAAAAAAATTGACTTACAATTTTAATACTTAATACTCTGTGATGGTTTGAAACCAATAGCCATCCACCAGCACTCTGGTGATTCTGGAGTGGAAGCAAGCTCAGGTTCCAGGCAGCTCTGCCATCACCAAGGGAAGCAACCAACACTTGTGGTGTGCCGTGTTGCTCACTGTGTGTCTCTGAGTTAAGAGTGAGGGTAGGAATTGGGTGGGCGCCAGCTGCGGTGAGTAGAATCAAAGAGGAAAAACATGTATTGCAAAGAGCAGACCACATTAATTCCTGGGGATTTCCTGAAATGTTGGGGTTGTGATTTAGAAGGCAAATGGGACTTTATTGAAGAGAGTCAGTTGGAGGAATTGGGGAGGAGTGAAAGGAGTAGACACCTGTCTAGAGAAGACGTTCATGAAAAGCACTTAGTGGGTCCTCATTTTCAGTCCAGAATTTTGAATTTGAAATTGAATTATTTGAATTTGAAATCCAGAATTTGAAATTTTGGTACATCTTGCTGAATCATAAACTAGCTGATCTGCAGACTTTTGTGGCTAAGAAATCCTGGTTTGTACTTGTATTTTGCTGTATTTAAAGTAGTGCTATGGAAATAGTCTTGGCAGGGAAATGATGGACAGAAAGCCACACGGGAAGAAGAAGGTCAGATATGGATGTGGCTGCACATTTAACAGAGCAGCAGAGGAGTAGTGAGCAGGTGACAAGTTACAGCAGCCACATTAAGTCTGTTTCAAATTGATTTCCACACTGCACAGGGAAGAAATGACAGGTGAGAGGAGAGGCTGGACTTTTTGTGGGAGGTGAAATGGAGACAAGGAAGGGCAACTGCCAACTGTCACACAGCTGGGGAGATAAACAATTGGCCAGATGTTTTAGAGACAACCTGTGTGGCAATCCGCACACACACCACTCATCCAGATGGTCCAGTAAACAGCAGCCCACTGGGTCAGTTGCCTTCGTATTTCTGAACTCATGGGCTCTCTGTGCCGTTCCAGCCAACTTGTGGGACACGGGGAGACACGGGTGATGAAACCCAAAGCGATCTCCATTTCCTGAGAGCTAATTAGGAGCTTGGTAAAAGAACAGGAGGCTGGCACAGAGGTGAGAGTGGAGCCTGCTGGAGCCAGCAAAACCCAAAGCTTGATGTTCCGTGCTGTGATTGATGAGCAGTGACTGGAGGGTGCAGCCATCAGAACGTCCTGTTCCTGTTGCTCGAAGAGCAGGAGGCATTAGCAGCCTGGTGATGTGGCCTTGGCTTAACTCTCCCACATGTCTAGCCCTTTCTGCATCCTGGGACTGAGCAACACAGGATTCTTTGCACCATTCACAGATCTCCTTATCCTTAACAGTCTCTCATTTTCCTACTACTCCAACAGAGTTAATGAGGGGAGTTTTTCAGCCAGAAGCAAGTAGCCTGTGGTCACTGGCTGTCCTTGAGGGCGGCGGCTGGGAAAGCAGCCATGAATGCAGGCTAGGAGCAATGCAGTCTGCCCTGTGTTAGCCTGCATCAGCCCTTCACTGCCCTTTTTGGCCATCTTAAGGCCATATCCAACCTCAGTTCAGAAAACTTGTCCCAGTGTCCTAAAATTTGATCTCAGTAATGTTTTAAATGTGGAAAAACATGAGAGGAAAACATGAGAGGAACATGAGAAAGAGCTAGCAGTTAGCACCAACAAAATTTCAGCTAGGAGAAATCAGGACTACATGCCATGTGGGTGATGCAAGAAGTCTCACATCCCTCGCCAGTGAAAACGAGGAAGGGACAGCAGAGAGGAAAGGGTGTGTGGAGTGTGAGGTTGCTGAATGGAGGAGGGAAACAGGAAGTGGGCCTGAGTGGCAGGAGGAGGAGGTGGGGAGGCCAGGGCCCTTGACCCCAGCAAGCACAGAGAGCACCGGTGACAAAAGAGGCCAGTGTGCCTCAGCTGGGTGGCTAGGAAGTGAGGCCCGGAGGCAGGGCAGAGGCAGGCTGGGGTTAGGACACAGAGGCCTCATTTGGAAGTGGATTATTAACAGGAACTAACAGAGGTGGGGGTGCAGTGGGAGGTTTGGGGAGAGGCTGGAGTGTTGTCAAGGGCTGCATTTTCCTTGAGAATTGGGAAACAGGGAGAGAACTGAGAGATCAGTGACTTGCCCGCACAGTGAGAGCTTGAGGAAACCTTGTTAAATTAAACAACTGAGTCCCCTGCGTAAAATTTCTCATAGATTGATTAGAAAATATACCTTATTTTCACAGCTGAGAAAATGCTTGCCTGCCTGCCTGACACCATCTGATTCCTTCAGCTCCATGTCACTCTCCCTTTGGTACCACTGCATGCCATCTCACACCTACAGACAATGCGTCAGACATGGGTACCTGCTGTCCTTTCCCTTCTGACACTCTCAGCAGCTGCTTCTCTTGTCTGTTTCCTGTGACTTAAATTCTTTTGCAGCACAGAATGGGAGCCCTTTGCAATGAGATTGGGGCTCAGTTTATTAGCTGTAGGCAAAGTTTTCAGGTTGGGCATTCTGGTCAGTTGGAGGACGAACAAGTGTGGGAACCTCCTATGATCAATTCCTCTTGGGTTTACATTGTTCTCCACTATAGGTTTGTTTCACAAGCTGTACTGAGTATTGATTCTGTTTAAGGTACTGCCTGGTTCTTGGGGATACAAAGCTGAAAGCAGCCCCAACCAGTCTGTTTCTCTTTCTCTCTATACCTGGGGTTCCAGGAAGCATTCAAGGAGCTTAATATCAGGCATTTTGTACTATAATAAATAACTGCATAGTACAGTTAAATAACTACTATTTACATGGCAGAACATGGTAAGTGAACTAAGAGGTGTCTAGATTGCAATGCTTTGGTAGTTTAGAGGAAGAGAGGTTTACTATGCATGTCAGAATTGTGTGCAAGTACAAGTTGTACTGGGGCAGATAAATAACCTATTCATTTCATAATAATATAATAAATAAAATATTATTGACATGACCGGCAAAACTGCTAATACTGTGAAAGAGCATTGTGAAAACGTCTGACATATAAATAACCATGGGCTCGTGGAATCACAGAATCTAGGGTGTTAGCACTGCAAGTGAGCTTGGAAGGCATCCAGTTCAGCCTCTTCATTTTGCAAATTTATAAACAGATGTCTAGATAGGTTAAGCCAGTTGCTCAAGATCACAGACCTAGTTTGTGGCCAAGGCAGGGGATGAAGTTAGGCCACCTAACATGCTCTCCCCAAAGCTCTTTTCACACCAGCATTGTGACATTAGCCCTATCTTGGCTGTGCTAAGCAGTATGTCCTAACATGTATTTCTTCCATGGGGAGATCCATGTCCTTTCTCCCTTTCTTACCAAATACCCTCATGGCTTCTATGGAGTATTTCCTGATGGTCCTACAGTGGGACGTGTGACTGACAGTTCTTTTCTGAAGACTTAGGTAACGCAGAGCTGGAGAACAGAACAGAAGAAGGAAAGCAAGAATGACATGCTGGAGTTTGTGTTGTTTCTGTGATTATGTAAAAGAAATGTTCATGTGGGATCTAAAAATGCTGATCTAAAAAGGTAGGACAATGGAGGCTGGGGAGGATAGGGAAGAGAAGCAGTGGGGAGAGAGAGACTGGTCATTGGGTAGATTTTCATGCAAATAGGAGAGATTGAGGGCTGGTGTTCTAGTTCACAGCAAGTGACTGCAGTTAGCAATAATATAATGTATATTTTTAAAAAGCTGAAGACAGGATTTTGATGTTGTCACAACAAAGTAATGACAGGTATTTGTGGTGATGGATATGCTAATTACTCCAATTGGATTATTAAACAATGTATGTATGTATCAAAACATCGCTTTATACCTTGTAAACATATACAATTATAAGTCAGAAAACAACTTAAAAAGAGTAGAAAAAGAAACTATTAAGTTTGAAGGAAAAAACGGCCTAGTGGCTTTGGCTCCTTTCCTCCTGTCCTGTCTCACTACTGCGGTGTGAGCCCAGCCTTTGTTCCGCCTTCTCACAGCTCTGCCTCCCACCTTAGCAGCCATGTGTGCAGCCCAGCAAGGGACCCTAGAAGAGAGGCCAGCTTGTGGGTCTGTTCCCACCCCAATAGTCTTTGTCGCTGTCGGTCAGTCTCTTTTTCCTTTCATTTGCCTTTCTTCTATCATCTGTCCCAGACGTCCCTCTCTCTCTCAAGATCCGCACGCTTTCTCTCTCATCCCATGTCGCTTCCCTTCTAGACTGATTTCTCATTGTGCCGCCCTCATAACTAGGATTGTGCCATGGCCCTAGTACTACCTCCTGACTTCCTTTCAGAGTTTGCCTCCGGGCTTCTGTCTCAATCTTGCCGTGTATCCTGATTCATCGCCCATGTCCTATGACAGACTACTGACCCAGTCCCTTTCTTCTGCCCCGGACAGTCAATGGGTCCTTACTTTGGTCACATGTGTCCTCTGAACCACTTACCCTAGACCAGGGTTATTTGTACAAAGCATGTCCATCTGCAGTTGTCCTTAAATCTGATTTATAAAAGGTAAGCATGAGCTCAGCTTTTCTGATGCACACTCATTCTGTGTAGCAAATTTCCCCCATTTTCCATGACATCGGCGGTGAGTAATCTTACCCTCCTTTGACCTCTGGGCCTGTTGGTTATGGGGCTCAAGTGGCACTTTTTTGGTTGTGCCTTGGATCATAAAGCCCTGCCACCTCCTTTCTGGAATGGAATTAATGCTGCAGCAGAACATGGACCCAATCATGGGCATTTTTGTCAGACTTAGCACATTATCTTGCACAGAAAATCTCAGAATAAAAGATTCTAACGTAGCTTCGATTGCACTAATGTGACAGATTTCTACTCCTCTTGGAGATGAAATCTACTTGGGGAACTAGGGCATGGATACACAAAAGGGATTTCTCCCTAATATTAACAACCGTCACCAACATCATTTATAGAATCTTTATGCCAGGTGCTGTTCTAAAGCCCTTTACATTCTTCATCTCATGTAGTCCTAACACCTCTGTGAGGGAGATGTTATGATTCTTCTTTGACAGATGAGAAACTTAACCTCAAGAAGATTAAGAATCTCACCTCAGTTTACAGAGATAACAGGTGGATGACCTGAGTGTCCAACCCAGGGGGGTCTAATGCCATCTCCGGTATAAAGTTTAGGAACCCACTGGTAGGGATGACGGCGCAGTCCTTAACCCCATTTCCTTTTCAGCTGCATCCATTTCATTTCTAAATGTATGTAAGTGCTTTGGTCCTCTGTCTACTCAATGGTATCACCACACAGCTGGTGATTTTTTTCCTGGCGTAGATTTTTCTTCCAAAATAAATCATGAGTTGCCCCTTTCTAAAGCTACGTGATAGCCTTTGATCACTAGCATCTATATCATCGTTAAAATGTCTTTTGGAGTCACCCCCTGCCCCTGCAGCATATTTCCACTTGGTTTCCTCTCTGCCTTGCATTTGGATGACTAAATGGTCTCCTGGTGCTTCTGGAATCTGCCTTCCTGCACCCAAAGTCTCACTGCTCAGCCCTCTTTCCCCTTCTGATGGCTTCACTTGCCTTCTGGCATCAGGCTCAGAAACACTTGCACCCAAGTGCCTTTGGATGCCTCAGTTTGCCTCCTCTTCCCTCTGGGCCTCTGTCCATTAGCCTGGTCCTCTCTTGGCCCTACCATGCACTGGACAGTCACTATTCTTCCATTTTCCTGGTATTGCTGCTGCAGCACCCACTCTCTTCTGTGTCTCTGGAGCCTTCCTCCAAAATTCTGTTACTGTTCCTCTTATTTTAGTCTCCTCATTGCCTCTTGTTAGGGCTGGGCCTCTGCTGGGATCAGATTTCTCTGTTCTATGGGAAAGCAGCTGTTCTGCCACTCATGTTGCCATTTCGCATGCATTTATTTAGCCTCTTCTGTGTGCCACGGTGGGGTTGTGAGGGTATAGAGACACACAGCATAGTCTTAGGATTTTATTTACATATTTTACTTCTTGCATCATACGTGCAAGGCTCCCCTCCTGTCAGCATTCTTCACCAGAGGGATACATTTGTTTCAACCACTGAACCCACATTAACACGTCACTATCACTCAAAGCATAGTTGACACTAGGGTTCCCTCCCCGTATTGTACCTTCTGTGGGTTTGGATAAGTGTAAAATGACATGTGTCTGCCATTGTAGGATCACACAGTACAATTTTACTGACCTAAAGTCCTTCTGTGTCTTAGGAACTTGTTTTGGCATCTTAGGATTTTTAAAAAAGCTAGTAAAGGACATTGAAACCTAAACAAATATTCACAAGATTATTTTAACAGTCAAAATGGAGGTATGGACAAAAGGCTATTGGCACACAGGATCTGGGAATAGTAAATACTCTTTAGTGGGATTTGTGAAAGTTTAAGGGTCCAGCAGGATATTTACATTCTATGTTTGCCAAAGATTAGAGTGTCCTGAGCATGTGAGGCTGAGGGGGCAGCCGAGCAGTGGACACAGGTATGAGGACATTTGAGGGAACACAGAGTGTGGTATCTCAGGGTGGTTAAAAATGAGGACTCCTGAAATCCCATAGATGTGGATTTGAATCTGACCTCTGCCACACGCTTTCTCTGTGATGTTGGCCAAGTCACTGGACCTCTGTAAACCTCAGTGTCTTTGTCTACGAAATGGCTATCATAGTGCTCGTTTGTAGGGGGGTCTGTCAGGCTAGGTGAGTGATGCCTGTATTTAGCCCAGTGGCTCGCCTATATTCTGGGACCAGACGTCAGCCAGTGATATGGAAGCAGAGAGTTTGTGGGAAAGTGACTCAAAAGGCAGACTGTAGTGGCCATGAAGCCAGATTAAAGAGTTTGGACTTTGCTCAGTGACTTTCAATCTTGAGGGTGCATAGGAATCCCCTGAGAATTTGTTACATGCAAGTTCCTTCGTCTGTCTCCTATATCTTGGTTGTGGTGATCTGTGGCAGGGCTAAGGAATCCTGGTTTTTAATGGTTCTGCTGTAAGTGGGCCAGATCACACATGGGTCTTTGTCATTGAGCAATCATAAAGCATCTTGTAATATCTCTGAACAATAAATAGTTTACATTTGCAGAAAGAGGTTTGGGGCTTTCTTAAGGCCAGGCACAAATTGGTCACGAACTGGAGCCAATCCCTAGGCAGGCTTCCTGACTTCAAGAATGGGTTCTTCCCCATGCTTGCATTCAATCACTGTCCTTACAGTGCCCAGTGAAAGCCAAACCCAGCCCCTGGCTGCTGGGGTTGAAGATTTTGTGCCCTTGCATCCATCCTGGGCGTGGCCTTCCTCTGCCCAACTTCCCTCACCCAACTACTGTAGGGATTAAGAATAAAAATGCTTATGAGCATCCAGGTTCCAGCATTTGACTCCTTGTAGCACTAACTGAACACGTTTTCAGAAAGGGAGAAGGCTTTTTGCCAAAATAGCACAAAAAAGTATGCAGTGGGCCTCATCTGGTTCTTTATTCTGGCTGTTGGGGTACTGTCCTCTCTGCATGGCCTGTGGAGAGGACTATATTTCCTTACATCCCACCTGGCCACTCCTGGTTCCTCTCAATACAAGAAATCATGTATACCTTGTTCTTATGTGGGGGAGCACCTTGACTTTTGGCAGCCAAGGCTATTTCTCTGAACTACCTAGGTGGCTGTAAATACCACCCAGTTGACAAAGAGAATCTCCTAGCTGGAAAAAGATCCTGAAGACATGAACTAAGATATGATCATGTGCCTTGGTCACAGAGAGTTCAGTCCATCCTGAATTAGAGGTCTTTCCCCTGGTTTCCAGTTTATTCCCTAAGCTAGCCATTTCTTCCCCATGTTTACATACAAAAGCACTGAGTGCTTGAGCACCCAGGGTCCCTCATTTTGTATTATTGGCTTTTCCTGGCAGAAGCATTTGAGAGAAAATTTGTAGAATAGTGAAGGCTCCCTCTCTACTCTCCATTAAGTGCACTGCAGAGAGGAGTGAATTTGCCATGCAAAGGGATGACCTGGAGTTAAGAAAGGATCAGCTGCACTGGTCCCAGGTTAAGGGCAGAGCTTATAGACAGATAAATATTGATACCAACAGGTAAGGCCATGGCCTTGCGGAGTCATTGAGATGAGCCTCAGGTGGACACAAGCCTTTGCTGAGGCTGGTTGCCAGGTTCAGCTTTTGGGATGCTGGAGGCTTTAAAAAAATGACACAGCTACTTTCCTAACACCAACGGTGGCAACCAAAGCATAGGCCCAGATGTTTTTGTCATTTTCCAAAGGGTTGCTGGAGAAGTCTGGAGGACTGTGGAATTCTTGCCTTTCTGTTGACTTCGACAGTGACTGGACTGTCCCAGATATGCAACGACTTCACACTGCACCCTCAGCTGCCATTGCTTTACTGCTCTTAGTCTGAAATTAATAAAAATCATTTAGGGAGTGTTGGCCCTATGTTAGGTACTTTATATACATTAGCTTAAATTATAACCAGCTGGGAAGCTGCTTCATTCACCCATGTTTTGCAGAGAGAGGCTAAATGATTAACCCAGGGTGACTGAGAAGCCAGGGTTCAAACTTACGTTGGTGAGAGTCCCACTGGGTGGTATTCCTGTCCTCAGGATCCCATGTCACATTGCCTCCCTTGGAAATAGAGTCAGGTCATTATTCTGAGTGACAAGGAAGTTGCTTAGTAACCTAAACCAATCATAAAGCATGGACTGTGGTTTGACAGATGACTCAGGGTAAATTGGTCCCAGCCCTGGGCATGTGCAGTTCTGGACATTCCCAGAACTCATGGAATTACTTAGAAGAAATGTGGTCATAGGGGCATTAGAGCCAAAGAGAGATAAAGTACTGGAATTATGTTAACAAGTTTGTCTATATAAATATGTAGGTTTTCAATTACACTTGCCTCGTGCTTTCCACTTGTACTGCTGCTGCCACCTGAAGTTTCAGTCCAGCCACTGAGCTCCACAAGCTGCTTACATGTCAGGAAGGCTGTGCTTAGGGACTATCCCCAAGGACCAGCACACCAGGGTTAGGAACAAATTGACCTTTGATGGTCTAGCAAGTTCACTGTTTTTAATGAGTACTTTGGTGAGTTTAGTTACAATTCCAGGGGGGTTACCAATAGTGTCATTCTTTTCATGTATCTTCAAACACACATTCCCACCATCTACGTAGGGGTGTGATTAAGGGGTAGATACTGATTAGTTATGTAGTCTTCAAACCTGATGTACATCACAATCACTGAGACAACAAATGAACAAATAAACAACCCCTAAGCAATGAGTAGACACATTCTGGGCTCTCATTTCTGCCTATCCCAGAAATTTATTTGATAGAGACATTGCATTCTGAAAGCTACCCAGGTAATAATTCTGTCATAACATCAGATTTGTGAAATCTTGAATGAACAGTCTTGGGCAAAAAAAGGAGAACTTTTTAAAAACTTTGCCAGCCTTTAGAAAATTTCCCACTTTTCAAATGAAAAGATTATAATAATCCCAAACTGCCAGGGTCAAAGTGTTAGCAAGCAGTGTTGTATTCCGGTTAGAACCCTGGGACACGCAGACCTTGAAGGGAACAGGTGATAGTTTCATAATCATGATTTCATGTGGATTGAAAGCAGAGATCTCAGTTTGAGTTCCAGCTCTGCTAATAAACAGCTGGGTGGGAATGTGAGTGAATCACTTTGCTTCTCTGTAGCTGCATTTCCTTGTCTATGAAATGGGGCTTTTGCTCTGTTTGATTTCCTACTTCCCTGCTAACTCCAATATTCTGTAGTTAGCATCTTTGCTCTCTGGAATATTGTTTTATGTCAAGTGATTTAAATCAGATTATCAAATATTTATTGAACATATGCCATCTCCATGAACCAGAATTATTTGAAAAATTGAATCTATGGAGAAAAAAAGGGGCTGAGGAAGGGACAAATACCAGTGAAGAGAATTAGATGGAGTTCAACTGATAAAGAATGTTGGAAATAACAACATTTCCATTTTGTTGTTTAGAGCCATTTTGGACAGTTAAAGTGCAGATTATAGCAAGAAAATTGACAGAGAGAGAGAGAGAGAGAGAGAGAGAGAGAGAGGCAAACAAATATAACCTGCTAGATGGTAACTGTGTTCTCAGCCCTTTGGATGACAAATATTGCTAGGTGATAAAAAGCACTAATGTATCAGGTGCTAATCTGGTGCTAAAATGCTGCTTCAGGAAAAAAGTGTATTATCAGAAAGGAAATACTGGTGATTTGACTGACAGGAACAGCTGGAGGCCCCTATAACTGTCCAGATAGGAAGCAGGAAAAAACAAAAAAAAAGAAGTTGCATGTTATATAGAAGGAACTGTTTTGAGCCATGCCCCTCAAACATTCTGGTTCCTGAAGATTCCTGAAAGTGGTTGACACACCATCTCTTGATAGCTCCCAGAGCTCAGATATAGGTGTGATTGAAAGCAGGAGCCCCAGCCCCTCAAGGACGCCTCAGTGTAGCTTACCTTTCTGTGGAGGAGCTAAGGTCCAGGATAGGAGTTTTCAAATGGCTTTTATAAATGCACAGAAGTGCTGGAGGTAGAGGGTGTGAGCGGCAGCAGGGAGGAGGTGGTAGCACCAGCAAAATTTTCTTAAATCACAACAATTCTGTGTTGACCTGCTGTACATATATTGGGGCTCTCTATAAAGTGTTGGGACAGCTTAGAGAGTCAGCAAAAATCATGAGGTGCTTTGGTGACCATAGTCACCCATTTGGCAAAACGAACTTGGGCAGAGATGGAGTTCTCAGTAAGAATGCTTTGGCTGAGACTGTGACTGGGGAGAGATTGGTGTATGGTGTGGTCAGACTTCCTGGTATAGAGAAGTGGTATGGAGCATTTGTTATCCTGTACCTTCCTATTATCCCTCCCCGATAACTGTACGATGGTGGTGGCGTGGAGTGGAGGCGTACGAGGAAGGGTCCATGTAAGGAAAAGCTATTGACTCCTCTTGGCAGTTCTCTGGGTTGGCTGCTGTTATTATCCATAACTTTGAGAGGAGGAAACTGAAGCTCACAAAATTCAAAGGTCTTGTCTAAGGCCACACAGCCAAGGAGAAGTGCTAGAGAGACATCAAGAAGGATATTGGGAAGTAATGTCCCCAGGGCTGGCTCCAAGAATACGCTAGAATATAGCCTAACCCTGGAAGCAACCAGAGCCTTCTCAGGATACTATAGAAACCAGTAGCCAGGGAGGCATACTGGGCTTGGGTGTCTGAAGAGGAAGAAACAGAGTCAGCCTGCTGGCCTTCAGGGACTGTGAGAGGATCTGCATTATGTTGCTGTGGATCTGGTCTGAGCAGGAGAGATCTAGTAAGAACTCTATTTCAGCTTGGTTTAGCTACAAACATACTGCAAGAGCTAAGTTAAAGCCCCTGTAGCAATAATACCAGGGTCATAAAACACCAGCTGCACTGGTAGGTAATATGAAGTCATAAATAGTTGATTTCTAAAATTTATAAATGGTATGTCATGGAAATAACTCGGCATTTTCCTTGAATACAAGTTGATTCATATCCTTTGAAATTTAGGGATCATAGTTTTACTGTCTGAAATAAAGAAGAGAGTGTACAGAATAGGCTCTGCTAAACATTCCTTTTTGCATAGATGAGAAGGGAACAAAGGTGGAATTATGGGATACATTCCTTCCGTCCTGGGATTAAGGCAAGGGCCCCTACTGCACAGAAGGTGGAGTTTTAGTGAATCCCAGACATGCTCTTCTATAAAACTGTAGTGAATTTCAGGTGATTTTCTAGTTATTTAATATTATTTATGTAGTGCTTGTTTCTTTTTCTGATCTTTTATATAGCCTGGGGTCTGTAGAGAAACTGACTGCTGTCAGGGGCACAGATACCGTTTCCCTGTCCATTCTTTTTCCTGGTGGACAACTTGGATAGAGTTTCGCTCTGGTATCTCTCTGGCAATATAGATCCAAATAAAATATATGGCCTGACATACCAGCCTCCTCCCTGAGCCTCAGACACATGCTTAGAATTCCGCAGTCTCCTGTGAGGCAAGAAAAAGAAGCCCCAAGCAAGAAAGGCAAACACTGGGCATTTTTGAACTTATTCTGGATATTAAAGGAACATTAAACGGGGAAGGATGTGTGCAGATAGCAGCCAGGGATCTTTAGCTGACTGGAAGGATAGTTGTTGTAGGAGGGAGCAGGTACCTAGCTATGTTTGTAGCCCCCCCTGCCACATTTGGGAGATATTCCCTAGGCAGACTGTAAAAAGTCCTGAGTGGTACCTGGTGTTATCATATACTGAACAAAGCCGCCTTTGAATGGGGGGGGGCACGGGTGCATCTGGGTCTAAGACATCTATCTGCGTCTTCCTGCAGGCACAGGGAGTCCCGACAGGTTAGGTTTTTTATTTATTTATTTTTTTGCGTGTGTGGGGTGATGGTGGTCCAGAATCAGCATCCAGCTTGTCTGTGTGGGTATGGGTGCACTGGTGGATACCCATGTTGTATCTGTTATTAATTGTTTTGAATGTGACTACCGATCATATATGCCTTCCATAGTATTGACTAGTGGGGGAACTTGATCCAGATTCTCCAGACCTCTACTCTTGTCATTGTCTTTAACCAATGACTTTATTTTGTTTAATAGATTTTATTTTATCTCATTCCCCCTCTCCTGACATCCCCTCCCCTTCCTATGTACAAAAGCTTTGTTTCCACTTTTTCCTTCTATTTTCACTGTTTTTCTTGTCCCTCCATTTGAACATTTTCTTTCCATTTTCCATTTTCTAATATCTATTATACATTTAGTCATTTCCACTTTCAGTTTCCCACACCAAAGAAACAATGCAGTATTTAAACATGCATACCCTTGTTCATTAAGGGTATGGTCTCAAGGTCCATCCATTTAGTTATGAATGTCTGAGCTCATCCTTCTTTATGGCAAAGTAGTACTCCATTGTATTAAAAAACACATCTTCTATGTCTACTCATCAATTGACAGGCATTTGGGCTATTTCCAAGATTTAGCTATTATAAACTGTGCACATATCACAGTAAAATGATGCTTTTAATTCTTTTGGGAAGATCCCAATAAGGAGAATATTTAGGTCAAATGTAACCTCTAGTTTTAGTTCTTTTCCACAATGGTTGCATCAGTCTATACTCCCACTATCAGTGGAGAAGGATTCCTTTTCCCCACAGCCCCTCCAGCATTTGTTATTGGTTGATTTCTTGATAGCACCCATTCTTTCTGTAGTGAGATGAGACCTTGGGTTGCATTTCGCAAATGACCAGTGACGTTGAACATTTTTTCATATATTTATAACCGATGCCATTTGGAGCCCAGATAAACCTGATAAGTTGGACTCAATCTCTTCTACTTGGGCAATTTCTTGGTTTTTGGCTAAATGTTACTTCTTTAAAAAGGTTTTCTGTGGATCCTAGTCTAGATTTGACTCCTTTTTATCTGACCCAAAGCTTGTGGTATTATTATATATGGTAATATCATTATAGTCCATGATTGTTACTTGTTTCTAGTTGTTGCTTGTTTCTGTCCTGCTGGACTATAAGATACTTAAGTGTGAGGACTTCATGGATCTGGCTCCCCTCTTAACACAGAGCCTAATTGGTGCCAAGTTGATGTTCAGCTAATATTTATTGAATGAATGAATGAATGGTGTATTTATTAGATGGCATTATTACAGAAGAGACAGTTAGAAAGTTACCATGTGTTCAGGGTACAAATGGAACCCATATATAAGGTGCTTTAAGAGATTCAGGGAGAGAAGCAGTGAACTTAGGGTTCCAGGATTTTGGGGTGGGCAGTGTGGAGTGATGTAATTCATAAGAATTTGAGAAGATTATATCACGAAGACAAGTTAGAAAGTGGTAAATAGGAGTTTGTCACATGGAGAAAGTGTTAAAAAAAGAGGTAATTGCAGGTAGAAGTTTGGAGGACTTGAACAGCTATGGTATGTTTGTAAGTAGCAACCATTCGAATTGACAGGAGTTAGAGCACAAAGGAAGAAATAGTGAAATACCAGTCTGGAAAAGGAAACAGAGTCTTCTAAGGGATTCTGTAGAAGCTAGGGTCTACCTTCTACACAGTGGGGAACTTTTAAAGGATTTTAACAAGGGAGGTACATTTTTCAAAAACATGACACTAATGGTAAGTGTGCAGTACAGATTGAAAATTGGAAGATTCCCAGAGGCAGGGATATTTACAGAGGGTCACTATGCTGAGTCCTCACTTTTTGTAGAATGTAAGTGGTAATGGAGAGGAAATAGTTAATAAACATTCCCCCCAACATAGTTGTTTCCACAAATCTATTTGGCAAACTGAAATGTAACTAGCTGTGATTTAAGACTATCATTTGACCTCTCCATACCTTAATAACTACGTTTGTAAACTATAAGGACTGGACTAAAAGATCTGCATGTCCCTGGATCACTAGCATTCTGTAACTCGACAGAATCAGAGGCCAGCAGTGCTTTGGAGCAGTAATAGTGTTGTAAGAATACTTAACTTATAATGAAATAAACAAATAGTGGTTTGGCAGAAATGCTTGTGAAAAGATCTAGGACTTTTATCTGACTACAAAGTCAGGATGGCTGTCAGTGTGGCCAAGAGAAACAAAGAAGTCTCAGTCTTATTGTTCCTTTGTGCACTGGTTAGGGCATTCATTTAACTTGAAGTTGACTGAGGCTTCACTTTTTGCTAAAGGACATGAACAATCAGAAATGAAAAAAGTGGCTAAGATGGTGAAAATCTCACATCCAGATCATAGGGAAATAGCATAAAAGAAACGGAAACATTTAGCCTGGAAAACAGAACACTTAAGGAGAACATATTAACTGCTTTCATATATTTGAAGGACTTTTACGTAAGAAAGGGATTTGATTTTATGGGATTTTAGAAAGAAGGTTTAGAACCGACGATTGGAAATGCCCAAAGCATAATTTGGCTGATTATAGGCAAAATCTGTCTTCCAGGTAGATTTTGAAAAAAAAAAGGGGGGGAGGGACTTTTTATAAGTCTGGCTCATTTAAATTAAAAAATAAATGAAACTCTTCAATGTTCAGTTCAATCCTCGGCATGTAGTAGGTACTCAATTACTACTGAGTAATGCCTACCCTGTAGGCAGTCATATAATTTATTACTCAAACCAGGACACTTTGAGAGCATAGGGAGTGCTGACCAGATGAGAACTGGTGCCAGAACCAGACACCGTGCTTTAATCACGAAGTGCTTGGTAAATGAATATAAAGTGATTAAGTTTAGGGAGTCCACAGAGGCAGGCTGTACTAATAATGCCTTCCTTGAGTTTACAACTGCTCCTTGGGAATTCCACCCACTGAGATCAGTTCTGTTTGACTAGACACATAGAATGCTTCTTTCAAGTGTCATTTAAATATTTGCATTTCTTGGCTACTTCCTCTGCGCTGAATTTTCTTTTCTTTTTTTTTTTTCCCAGCCAAAACATTCCCAGTCTCTCTAAGCATTTTCTTTTTCTCCTGGATCTCCTTGGCACGTGGAGCTCTCTCATTCTGGATAGGTTTCTGTGTGACAGAGCCAGTGTAGGTGCTGCTGGTCTTGGCTCCTAGTACCTTCACATCTCCACATCTCTGTTCTTGTTGGCCTTGTCAGGGTTTCTAGAGTTGTCACCACGGACTAAGGCAATGTAGAAAGTCCTGAGCCAATGTTCTGCAGCTCAATCTCACACACATCTTGCCAGTGGTCCAGCCCTAACCTGGTGACCTGATTCTCATCAATGTGCTTTGACCTGATTATAAAATACAACTTCCCATGGCCCCATTTCTGGTGACCGAGCCTCTGACCTGATACCTGGGCCTGAACTCCTGTGTTGGTCATCTACAGAGTGCTCATTGTGATTTTACTAATTAGTCTTCCTTCTATCCCAGGGATAAAGTCTTAGCCTATGAGGCTTCATTTGAAGATGTCCAATCCATCAAGTACTTGTTGTGTCAGATCTCGACCCTCACTGCCTACCTGCAAGACTGGAGCTGACTGGCTCCTTGCCAGTAAACATGAATGGAGGTTCTCACTGGTGGCTTTGATGTCTTCCTAGCATTTTCAAATGACTGTTTCTTGCTAGGACATTTTCTGTACATAGCACTGTTGCCTTTTCTACCTCATTGGTCACTTTCTTCATTTTTCTTCTTCTGGCTTTCATCTTTCTCTCCTGTTGGGTTCCTATTTTCCCGTCTTTCTCTTTGTTTTCTGTCTTTTTTCCTCTACATTTAATTAATATCAAGGAATGCAGACACGTCTTAGTTTTTGTGCTGTTTTTATAAGAAGAAAGAGAATATCCTTCAGGAATTTAAATTACGTGCATCAAGGGCTAACTGTTCTGCTTCTTTTACTTGCATTGTACTCTCCACATATTGCCTGGCTTGAGAACTCTGCAGTTTACCCTGGACAGACTGGCCAGTACTTCAAAGAAAAACTGAGAGATAATACGCTTAGATTCTCTCACTACCCTCGTAGGAAAGACTCCATCAATGTACAATGTTATTATAAAATTGCTAGGATTCTGTGAAGAAGAAACTTAACTTCTTCAAGCTAAGTCACAGTGTACCCCTGAGTTGCATATTCCATAAATTCTAGAGAAAAGTTTAAAGCATCCAAAAAGTTAATAATTGCAGCAGAAGAAAGTCTTTTTTTGGATAAGCATGCTCTTTTTCATCCGCTTCTAAGATGAGAGGTTAGTAGATCCAACCTTATTTTCAGGAAAAAAACAGAGATGGAATATTAAGACAGCATTCTACTTTGAACCCTGAAACATTACTCCTTTCTCTGCCTTCTGGCTAGCTATGGGATCCTAAGAAAGGGACTTTATCCCTTTATCTCTTTTGTTCTTGGTTTGCATTGCCTCCAAAGCCTGCAATAGCTTCAGAAATTTTCAATTTAACACAAATACTAAGAAGTCATAGTTTTATTGGGCTTCTATGTTTTCTTTGCACGTAACCTGCCAGATATAGTGATGACAAGCTCTTGTCAAAAAGGAGTCTCACCAGAATTCTGTAGTCTGGAAGTTCCTTTGGCCTTGTTTGCTGGAGAATCAGCTGATAAAATTGCAGTGGTTCAGAGTTCAAAGGACTAGGGTGTCAATAGAAGGAGGATATTTTCTAGCTGCATAATAACTGGACCCATTAGCTACTCTTTTTTTTTTTTTTTTTTTTTTTAATTGAGTTTATTGGCACATTTAGGGATACAGTACAGTTACATTCATTGTTGGGATCATGTACCTTTACATGGCAAGTCTTGATTCTCATTTTTTTCCCCTTACCTCTGCCCTCCCTTCCCCCCCTCCTCCCCTCCCCATCTACAAACACTTTATTTTCATCTTTTCATTCTCTCACATTTTTTTCTTTTCCCTTTTTGTTCTTCCCCTACGTATCACACCTTCCCTACACCTTTAGCTCCTTTCTTCAAATTTCTAAATGTCAGTAATCTTATTAGAATCTTATGCATTGTTGCAGAATATTCACACCAGGGAAACTATTCGGTATTTACACATGTGGGACTTATTTATTTCACTTAGGAGTATATCTTCAATATGTATCCATTTTCCTATGAATGAATCTATTCTCTCGCTCTTTATGGCTGAGTAATATTCCATTTTATAGAAAAACCACAACTTCTTTATCCAGTTTCCAACGGATGGGCAAATAGGTTGTTTCCAAGATTTAGCTATTACAAACTGTGCCGCTATAAACATGGGTGCACATACTTCTCTGTGATATGATTCTTTCAGTTCTCTTGGAAAGATACCCAACAGAGGGATGGCTGGGTCAAATGGAACCTCCAGTCCAAGCTCTTTGAGGTATCTCCATATTGATTTCCATAGTGGTTGCACTAGTCTGCACTCCCACCAACAATGGAGGAGGGTTCCTTTCTCCCCACAACCCCGCCAACATTTGTTATTGTGTGATTTCTTGATAGCAGCCATTCTTTGTGGGGTGAGGTGGAATCTCAGTGTTGTTTTCATCTGCATCTCTCGAATGACCAGTGATGTGGAACATTTTTTCATATATTTTCTTGCTGCTTTCACTTCTTTGTATGAGAAATGTCTGTTCATTTCGGATGCCCATTTTTGGATCGGGTCTTTATATTTGGGGGGACTGATTGTTTTGAGTTCTTTATATATCCTTGATAATAGTCCTTTGTCTGAGGTACAGCTGGTAAAAATTTTTTCCCACATTGTAGATTGTCTCTTAGTTCTGCTCCATTAGCTACTCTTAAAGCCTCCTATGGCAAATGTGAACAATAAAGGGCCCATGGAGATTCAAGGAAGTACAACGTAAATTCTTCTCGTGGTTCTTGGCACATAGTATGTGTTAGTGAAGGTCAGTTGTTGTTATTGTTTTTTATGTGTGATGTGGTGGTCTTGGCATAATTGACCTTTATAATCCTGACCAACTGTAAAATGCTAGTGGCGGTTGATCTTCAGGATGTTTCCCTGACTGGAGTTTGGGGAATGAGGCCAAAGTTCACGTGAGAGCTTCAGGCCCAGGGTGATGACAAATGCTACTTGGGGATTATGTTACATTTACTGAAATAATGGAGCCTTTTAATTAAACATATCTTTCAGATGCATTTCTACTTTGCAATTGCACTTACATTTTTCTGGGAAGAGTTGTAGCTACTAACCTCTCAGGAAAGTGTCTCCTAAGGAAGGTTGTTCCTTTAGTGAGTTTGAAATGCTGATACAGGAAGTTATGTTGTCTCTGGGCACTTCAGGGGGAAGCATTAGCTCAGGGCTGCCTTTGGCCTTGCTGACAATACAGCTCCTGGTACAAAGTCCAAAAGCCCGGGGTGCTTTGCTGGATCTGCTTGGGAGAAATGGTCCTGGAGCTCTGCAAATGGTTTTTCTTCTGGTTTCTCTTTTCATACCCTACCCTTACGGTGCTGGACCATCACTGGAAACCTTTGCAACCTTTTCTCTTACTTGTGACATAGCTGTTCTTTTGCCTGTAGTAATCTGGCTGGGGAGGAGGGTCAAAGGTAATTTAATTGGTATATATGGGGGATGGGCTGGGCCGGGAAGCCCTCCTAGCAAAAGAAGTAAGTGATTCTGACAACATATTCTGAACCTCAATGCAGAGAGAAAGCCTTTACTAAGGGATCCTTACATTTTAAAATTAAAAAATGAAAAGATTTTTAAAAATTTTTATTTTTAATTAATGGAAGACATAGTAAGTTTTCCTGCCTGTGTTCCAAAGTGTGCTAGATGGCCAGGCCAGGGACTCTCCTCCTAATCTCTGCCTGCTCTGTACCTGTGCAAGTTCCTGGCTCTGTTTTCTTTTTTTTATTCTTGTGGTCATTGTTATCTGCTTCTATCTCTTCAATGTGACTCTAAGGCCTTTTTTTTTTTTTTTCTGACCTGGAATTGACTTCTGTCATTATCTATGATAGTAAAGCTATCACAGGCAGAAGTTGATCTAACATTTTAAGTTTTTTTGAGGCAATTTAAACAATGCCATTTATTCAATGGATCTTTTTAAAAATCCATAAATACCAATTCAAAGGTCATCTGTATTTAAAAGTGAATCATAAAATTTACAATACAAATTGAATGACTCACAGACTATATGTAAAAGGAAGTTGGAGATTAACACATCTGGTACAACAGAACCCCATTCTCTGTAGGGTATGTATGTTGAGCTCCCAGTGGATGCCTGAAATCTCACATTGTGCCAAATCCTATACATATGATGTTTTCTCCAATACAGACATACCTTGTAGAGTAAAATTTAAGTAATAAGTTGGGTACATTAAGAGGTTAATAGTGATAGCTAATAAACTAGAATACTTATGACAATGTACTATAGTAAAACTGCTAGCATCACTACACAAACAGTGCAATACTTCAGCAATGGAATTGATAACTAAGATAACTTGTAAGTGACTAATGGGTGGGTAGTGAATCGAACATGGGTACATGGGGAAAAGGGACGATTCACATCTTAAATGGGATGGAGCTGGCTGATTTATATATTTAAAGATATATTTATCAGGAACAACACGATGTTTTGAAATTCTATCTACATACCATGCAATGGCTATATCGAGCTATTTAATACATAATTTTGTGGTGACAATACTTAAAATCTACTCTTAGAACCTTTTAATACCGTAATACACTATATTAAATGTAGTCACCATGTTGTACAATAGATTTCTTGACCTTATTCCTCCCATTTGAAGTGTTGTACCCATACCAGCTTCTCCCCAATGCCTTGTCTCCCACCCCCTGGTAACCACCATCCTGGTCTCCGCTCCTCTGAGTGATTCAACTTTGGCGTCAGCTGCAAGGGTCACTAGCTTGGGTGTTGACCTCTGATGTGTGCTGACCTCTGGTACACTCACTTCTCTCCGGCTCTCCACTGCTCACTGCTTCTCCACCTCAGCCGTGTGCCAATCTGTCAGCACCTATTCTGGGTTCAGCATGTTCCTGGCCTTGGTGTGCTCCTTACATCACCCTTGAACCTGTTGGTGTGTCTCTGGGTGACGCTGTTGCATACCCAGACACTCTCCCCAGCTCTGCTTTCAGAATATTGACCTGAAATCACTGCATGCTCTCCAGGTATAAGCTGCGTCATGGAAAAACACTGGGCCAGAGCCAGAGACCCAAGTGCAGACTTTTTGCAGGCTACTTTCATCGTTTGAAGTCCCTTCACCTCTGAATCTCTGCTTCCTTACTTGCAAAAAATGAATAATAACAATGATAACTACTTGGCTTACCTTTCAAGAATGAGGGCACATATAGCTTGTGTTTTTATTTGCTATCTATATTATCTTCTCTGGGAAAATGTTTGTTCAAATCTTTTGCTTATTATAAAGTTGCATTATTTTTTCTCCTTTTGAGTTTTGAGAGTTCTTTATGCAGTTTGTCTACAAGTTCTTTACCAGATGTGTATTTTGCAAAAATTTCTCCCAGTCTGTGGCTTGCTCTTTCCATCTCTTAATAGTGTCTTTAAAAGATATTGTTAAGTTTTTATTTTTCAGACAATTCTGTGTATGATTTTCTAAAGTTCATCATTTTTCATTTTGGATACTATCTAAGAAATCTTGGCCTACACAAGGTCACAAATGTGTGTTTGCAATTGTATTTTCTTTTAAAAGCTTTGCATTTTTTGTTTTTTAATTTAGATCTGAAATTCATTTCCATTGAGCTATGAAAAATAATTTTCATATTATGTGTAGTAGGAAAAAACAGTTTTCTCCTACTCTACTCTCAACACTTAACATGGAACACTTCTGTGAATTTCCCTCACATAATAATTTTATGGGTTGGTGGATAACAACTGAGTGTCCTACAATTTAATTCAGTTCTGACACTGTCTACCTAGAGTTAAAGTCAGATCCACAGTTTAAGGGGTCCAGCCCACAAGCCATGCCCCCTCCCCTTCAGATGCAAGTGCCAGTCTAGGGCTCTGCTGCTTCTGGCCACTTAGCTATACACTGGGGGCTTACATGACTTGCTTCTTAGGTTCAATCACTTGCTAGAAGGGCTCATAAAATTCAGGGAAAGACTTTACTTACTATTGTCAATTTATTAAAGGATATTTATTTATTTATTTTTATTAAAGGCTATTTTAAAGGACAAATGAGTAGCCAAGTGGAGAGATACATAGAGAAAGGCTTGGAAGTATCCTGAGTGAGGGAGCTCTGCTCCCATGGAGCTAGGGTATGTTACCCTCCTGTCACATGGATATGGTCTAGTTCACCAGTCCAGAAGCTCTCTGAAGCTCATACATAATTTAAGACTTTTCTGTGGAGGCTTCTTCATGTAGGCATGATTGACTACTAGCTCAATCTGATCCAGCCCCTCTCCACTTAAAGGAGATTGGGAGGTGGGGTGAAAGTTTGAAGCTTCTCATTGTGCTTTAGTCTTTCTGGTGACCAGCTCCTGTCCAGCAACCCAACAGAGTTGCTTTTTCAGGATAGAAGACATTCTTATCATTCAGGAAATTCCAAAGTATTAAGAGCTCTGTGTCAGGAACCAAGTTAAAGACCAAATATTAGAACAAGAGCTAGTACTATGATTGCTTAGGAAGTTACAAGGATTTAAGATCTCTGTGCTAGAAACTAGGGGCAAAGACTAAAATATGTATTTCTTATTGTAAATTGCAATATCACAATGTAAGGTTAGGATTGAACCTTAAATTTATTATTAGTCATTAAGGAATTAACCACATTAGGATATTATTACACGTCTATAATAGTAGGTAAATTGAAAAATAATCACTGTACTAAGTTTTGCTAACAATTTGGAGGAGTTTATACCTCTATCCTTATATTTCTCACAGAAATATAAAATAGTACAATTTAGTAGTTTCTTAAAAATTAAACATGTACTAATATAACATAGTCATTCCATTTCTTGGTATCTACCAAAAGAATTAAAAGACTTGCAGATGAATGCTCACAGCTGCTCTATTTTTAATAGCCCTGAACTGGAATGAATTCAAATGTACATCCATAGGAGAATGAATATATTTTGGTTTATCAAGTTAATGGAATGCTACTGAGCACAACACAACACAAATGAATCTCAAAATAATAATGGTGTATGAAAGGAGACAAATACTCTTTTAGTCTGTTTCTATAGAATTCTATAAAATGCAAAGTAATCATTAGTAACAGAAAGCATATGGATGGCTGACAGAGATGGGGAAGGGTGAGATAGAGTGATTAAGAAGGAGCATAAGTAAAGTTTGTAGGAATTATGGATGTATTCCTCCCCCTTGATGGAGGTGATGGTTTCATGGGAATGTGTGTATGTCAAATGTACAAAATCACATAGTCATACATGTATGGTTTATTGTGTATCAATTGCACCTCAATAAAGCTACTAAATGCAAAGGTTAGAATAAATATCCACCAGTGTACAAAAAACGTTTGCAAGGTCCCAGTGAGATAATGCCCAGGAAATTGCACTGATAGTTGTAATCCGCTCTTGAAATGTGCACTGTCATTATTATCTATATCCTGTAGACTAGGGAAATTTCCTGTAAGAAAACCAGACATAGTTTCTAGAGGCCCCAACAGAAAGTGTCAAATTGAGATTGTAACAGATCACTAGACAAAGGCATGATACCAGGACATTTAGACCCTCCAAAGATTTTTTTTTTTTTACTATTCATTTATTTCTTGACTATTTACTTCCCATCCCCTTACCAAAGCCTCACATTCCCAATGAACAACAAAATAGTGATTAGCAGCATGCAGTCTCACCTTTATCTAGCAAGAGTTGCCAATCTGGTCACACAAGGGAATTTATTGAGGAGACCTTAGGAAATTTTGCTGTACTTGATCTCTGACAAGTCTTTGGGGACTATAAAGTGTTCTTGGGATGAGAAGCCCTGCGGTGTAGCTTGGACCCTCCACCATCATCACCTTTTCCATCCTCGAAGCCACATAATTTCTTGGCTCATTCTTTGCATTTCTAACTTTTGGTTCAACTAGCAATAGAAAGCAGGCAAAAAGAACTGACTGTGATACTAATAATTGACATTCAAATAGCACTTGGTCTTTTCCCAAAGAATTTCCATGGGAACCCTCCATATCTGCATTGAACCATCTCATGGACAACAAGAGAAATAGGTAAGACAGGATAATTATATATATAATATTTATTGTCTTTTTACCAGTTAATTGTAAGTACAATACATGACCACTTAAGAATATTTTAAAGAACAAATATGCAGAACTATCAAGGAGGAAAAATCATCTATAATTCTATCTTTCACAGAAAACCAGGTTTAACATTTATTTCTTCTAATATAGAATATACACTTAATTTTATTTTTAAACAACATTGAGTACAAGTTGTACCAATATTTTGTAACCTGCTTTTTTTTAGTGAATGCATTGTAGTCATTTCTCCATATCCATAAATATGCTTTGAGAATAGTATTTGTGGTGACTATTTTCTAGTACATTGCACAAAAATATCATGATTTATTTAACCAATTTCCTATTACCTGACAGCTCGTTTCTAAATTCTCTGTATGGAAAATAACTATAGCCTTTTGTGGCTATACAATTCTAATACACTTCTGATAGGGATATAACTTCATTCTCAACATTTAGAGAATGTTTGACAGCTGGAATGGTGGATATTTGCATGCCCTGTGAATCGACAGTTCCTTTCTCAGATGTGATGAGTACAAAACTATGTATATATGTTCAGCAGAGGACAGGTACGGGGCTATTCACAGTGGCACTACTACATACTTACTGTCCTAACTAGAGGCCGCAAAAATATCTACCAGCCGTAACATGAATAAATGGACTGTGGTGTATTTATGCAATGGAGTGCCACATGGCAATGAGAGTCAACTAACTACAGTGCTGTGCAACCCAGTGGACAACTTAGCCGAATATAATACTAAGAAAAACTAGACACAATATATATATAAAACCAAACACCATTAGCCTGTCCTGTTAGAAATTAGGCTAGTGATCACTCCTGTAGAGATAGGCAAAATCTACCTCCAGGTCTGCTTGTTTGTGGGAACTGAACCCAGGTGGCACACTAGGAAGGCACTTTGCCTCTGAGCTGAACACCCAGCCCTCAGTTTGTTTCTTCAATTGTTTGGAGGTTTATCTGGATATGTTTCCTTCATAAAAACTAGTGGAGCTATATACTTTTACCATCTGTACTTTTTAACTATGTGTTACTTCAGTAAGGGTGAAAAACACCCTCTATATTCATAACGAGCTTTCAAGGCAACTATTGCTGTCTCTTTCTTTGCTTGGAGAGATGTCATTCTGAGCCTTGTGTCCTCCTCAAATTTATTAATGTCCAAATCTCTGGCTCCCAGGATGTGAGTGTAGTTGCAGATAGGACTTTAAAAGAGGTGATTAAAATGAAGTTGTTAAGGTAGGCCTTAGTCCTATGTGACTGGTATCCTTATACAAAGAAAAGATACAGACACAGACAAAACAATGACCACATTAGAATACAGTGAGAAGTAGAAGGTGGCTATCTACAAGTCAAGGAGAAAGATCTCCACAGAAACTTAACCTGCCAACACCTTGGTCCTAGATTGCCAGAAAAGTGAGAAAATAATGTCTGTTGTTTAAATTGCCTGGACTAGACTTTGTTACAACAGCGTCAGAAAACTAAGAAGAATTGAGGTATTTTTTTCCCCCAACATGGCACATAAGATAAACGGGTGGGCAGGACTTTAACATCCTCCATCTGACTTCAAATGTTAGTGTTGTCCCTGTTTCCTCTTTATCTATGAGAGATTGACAGTGGCAATGTAAAGTAGCAAGGAGGACATAATTTCTATGGATTAGACATTGCTGTGAAGAGAAAATGTTTTAAAAGCAAATTAAGACTTATTTTCCTTTGCTTACTTGTGGGTTGAAAGGCATGATGAAAGGTAACTGTTCTTTCAAAATTCCAAAGTTTCTAGTGGACAGTGGTGTTTAGTAATTATTTTTTTATCAGTTATTGGAAATCTTGCCAGTCTTTGGAAGCATCCTGGGGAATGACTGTGGATGACAGAATTGCTATTTCTGTTTCCTCTTGTTGCTTCTCTCTCCACAGATTTGGATTTCTGGAAGCAGAAAATGTTGTTTTTACATTTATCCATTCCTTGTGATATTATAATATTTTCATTTTAAGGATTTATCTTATTAGGGCTTCCTCAGGATATTAAAACATCTGTTTTTAACTTCAAAGAGAAGGGCTAGGAAAAAATAACATATTTGATTTTTATTTCTAAATACAGCAGAGTAAAAAGTATGTCCACCTTCTGGAATTCTCTTGAGAAGCAAAGAGAATAAAGGAACATAGAAGAGATTTGTTCATCTCAGCAAAGTTAATTGAAAACCACCTATTTCTTGTTAGGTGTCATCGCAGAAACAATGGGCAAAGGGGGTCTTTCATGATAAACTTTCAAGCTTATTTAGTAGATATGTAGACAAATGTTTCTATGACTTGCACAGCTCACTGCTTTCAGAGACTTTTCAGGCTGTGACACAGGTCAGAAGAACTCAGGAGGGGACTGGCTGGGTTCTCAAATTGAATAGAAAGAGTTGAGATGTCCAGGGAGCCATGGCCACTAGAGTTCAGAGGGCACAGAAGAGAGGAAATACTGCACAGAAGAAATCCAGAGATCTTTCTCTTGAGCATTAAGTACTGACAGCATCTGCATATGAGGAAACTTCCTGAGGCCAGGGGAAGATGGTAAGGATTAGAGGGACATAAAGCCAGATAACAGAGTTTGTTCGCACTGGTCAGACTGGAAAAACTCAAGAAACTGGTCTTTAGGTACAGTACTCAAAAAACTGAGCTGAACATGGTAGGAACACCTGTAATCTCAGCAGTCTGGGAGACTGAAGCAGGATAGCAAGTTAAAGCTCAAACTGGGCAACTTGGTGAGACTCTGCCAAAAACGAACTAACTAACTAAGGAGCTAGGAATGTAGCCTAGTGAAAAGCTTCTGGGTTCGATTCTCAGTATAAAAAGAAAAGAAGAAAGCAAAACTTGTCATCAGTAGTGCTAGCTGTGTATCGAGCACTGTGTACTGCTCTGGTCCTAGCAAACCATCAAAGCAGGATTCAAAATGACCACCTATTTTTGGCAAGTAATATAACTGTGACCAGAATAAACTGTAAGAACACTTATAGAAATACAGTAATATTCAGCAACAAAGTAAAACATGGTATGAAATAAAAAATTATTAAATATGCAAAGAAGTATAGACTACCGTAGGGGAAAGGAAATAAAGGAAAAGAAAAAATGTGAGAAAATGAAAAAATGGAAAGAAAGTTTTTGTAAATAGGAAAGGGGGGTTGAAATGAGATCCAAGACTTGTCATGTAAAGGTACAAGATCCCAGTGATGAATGTAATGGTACTGTATGCCTCATATGTACCAATAAACTCAATGAGGAAAAAAAGTATAGAATACAAACAAAATTAATGGAGTAATTAGGAAACCAGAAAAACAACAAATCTATAAAAGTAGAATTCTATACAGTGATTTATCAATATCCATGAGGGGTAGTTTGTGGACTTCCTACAGGTACCCAAAGTGGTGAAAGCTTAACTTTCTTGTATAAATGGTGTAGTATATACATGTTATTTATGACATCCTCTTCTATATTTTAAAATTCTTTTTTTTTTTTTTTTTTTTTTTC
>NW_022900950.1:43821557-43822452 GCF_012274545.1 Fukomys damarensis | reverse complement strand
TTTTTTTTTTTTTTTTTTTTTGGTACCAGGGATCAAACTCAGGCCCTTGTGTTTGCAAGGCAGGCAGCAGAACCACTGAGCCAAATCCCTGGCCCTTCTTCTATATTTTAAATCTCTAGGTTACTTGTAATACGCCATACAATGCTGTGCAAATAGTTGCTCTTAGGGAATGATGATGAGGAAAAATATATCAGTACATGTTCAATACAGATGCAATTACCCCCTGTATCAGTCAGTGCTTACTAGAGAAACAGATGTAATACGAGATATACAAATATACAAAGATTTACAAGATAGATTTACAATGGCCACGCTCAGAGTTGTCTGGGAAAGAGTGCAGCGGGTCTCTCTGCACACTGGAGACTGCAGGATTCAGGTCTGGAGCTCACTGCAGTTGTCTGTCCTGTGCAAGTCCATATGAGCAGGCTGATGGGACTGCGATGGAAGGGCTAAAGAGTCTGCACAAGAAGGATGGAAGAATCTGCATTTGAAGCCAGGAGATGATGTCCAATGTGAAGGCAAAGACTGGAGCTCCTTTGAACAAACAGAAGCAGATCTATCCTTCTTCATTTCCCCTGTATACCATGCAGTCAGCAAGCCACCTTTGGGTGGATTTTCTATACCCTAAGGTGTAGAACTGCTGAGTCGATTAAATTGAGCTTCTCTTCCCACAATAAACCATTACCCCCACTATTTCCAATTTGCAAACGATTGAATAGACAGATATGAAAAATGCAGATGCAGAGGGTTGATGGTACTCCACAGAAGCATCTTTAAAAATGTAGGCAAGGGCCAGGGATTTAGCTCAGTGGTTCTACCACCTGCCTTGCAAGCTCAATGGACCTGAGTTTGATCCCTGGTACCAAAAAAAAAAAAAAAAAAAAAAAAAAAAAAA
>NW_022900950.1:43790891-43821496 GCF_012274545.1 Fukomys damarensis | reverse complement strand
AAAAAAAAAAAAAAAAAAAAAAAAAGTAGGCAAAATAAAGACCTTTCTCAGACATCCAAGAGTTGAAACAACTCATTATCAGCTTATTCACATTACAAGAAATTTTTAAAGAAGTTGTTCAAGTAGAGGGAAATGATATCAAATGGAAGTCTGGCTCTACCCAGGGGAATAAAGTGCACCTGAAACTTATAAATTTTCATTCTTCTTCTTAAAATCATTTAAAATGATGATTTACTGTTCAAATAAACTAACTGTGTAATATAGAATTTATTGCATATATAAAATAAAAATTTATCACAGGAATTTGAACCCAAAGTAAGCAAAGGAAAGAAAAAAATAAACATCTAATCAGGGAAGTGGAAAACAGAAAAACAATGAAACTAAAAGGTTCTTTGAGACAGTCAATTAAATTGATAGATCTACAGTCAGACTGATCTAGAAAAAAAATGAAAGATGATCCAAATTAACAGTATCAACAGTGAGAAAAGAGATACTACTAATGATATTAAAAGGATAGCCAGGAAATATTGTGAACAACTTTATGCCAATGAATTTGACAACTTAATTAAAATAGGAAAACCTTTGGAAAGGCAGAAACTACCAAAGCACACTCAAAAAAAGAAATAGATAACCTCCTCAGCCATACACGTACTTATTAAAAATATTGAATCTGTATTTTAAAAATCTTCCCATGAGGAAATCTCCAGATTTAGATAGTCTTATGGGGAACTCTTCCAAATACTGTAAAAAGCAATAATAACAATTCTGTATGAACTCTTCTGGAATATAGGAATGAAAGAAATGTATGCCACCTCATTCACTGAGATAAGCATTACCCAGATACCAAATCAAAGAAGATATAACAAGACAAGAAAGTTACCATTCATGAATACAGGTACAAAAAAAGTTTAGACTAAACTTTAGCAAATCTAATCCAACAATGTTTAAAATAGGAGTACATAATGGCTAAGGAAGATTTATCCCAAGTGATTGGTTTAACATTAAAAAAAAATCAGTCAGTGTAATTCATTGTATTAACAAACTAAAAAGGAAAATCACATTATCATCTCAGTAGATGTAGGAAAAAATCACTGGATACAATCCAACATTCAACTTTGTAAAAAAAAAAAAAAACTCTCAATAAACTACAAGTGGAATGGAACTTCTACCTGATAAAAAGCAATATGAAAACCCATAGTTAGCATTATACAAAGTTATCTTTAGATATATCACAGATCTCAGTGTAAAGCCTAAAACTATAATAGAACCCTCAGAAGAAAACATGAAAGAAAATTTTTGTAGCTGACCTCAGAACAGGGAAGAGCCTGAAGAATCACCTAACTGGAACAACCCTACAATATTTGGGAAATAAATGGTTGGGTGCATTGAAGGAAGTCCAACAAACAGTTTTCTTGAATTGCTCTTCCATGGAGGCTCTTGAAAAGTCGTTATTTCTTCTCTGCACTCTGTATTCTGTGCTTAGTAGCCCTTGAAAGCCATAGTATGTCCCCAATAACGTACTCCAGCCAGTATAAGTTAAGTTTCAAAGGCAGAGCCATGGTACCCAAGATGAGGTAAGGCCTTACATTTGGGTTACAGTGCTTTTATCATCACAGCCATGGTGGCAATAGAATAGAGAAGATGTTGAGGACATTTGGTATATGAGAACAACACACACACACACACACACACACACAAACACACACACATTTTTAAAACCATTAATATATATTATCTCATTTCATTCATACAATGATCCTGTGTAAGAGGTTTTGTGGTTCTCATGTTAGACTCGCAGAAATTGTATAATTTGCTGATGGTCATATTAGTTGATCCACTGATCAAGTTTTTCCTTTTTTGTCTTTTCCATTTTATCATCTATCTCCATTAGATCAAAAAAAGGTTTTGCTAGGTTGCAAACAGCAATATGGATATGTTGCGAGGACTTGAAAAACGTGAGTCCAGAAAAATTCTATCCCTTTATTAAAAGGGCAGTTGTTAAAAATCCTTGGAAAGTACAAAGTTGTATTAACATTTGGGTGTGAGACCATATACCTGCCTATAAGGGAATCCTTGGAATGTATTCTGTATGAGTATTTATTAGCAAAAAATAGGAAGACGATTTCATCTTTGACCTTGAAGCAAAAGAAATTTATTAAGAAATATAGTGATATTGCTTCAATGATACACAGAACTGCAAGGTTAGGCTAGGTAGATTTGATGAAAATTAGTAAATCATGCTCCAGAGGAGTTCTGTGATTCAGGGAATGTATTTCTGATTGAAGCCCATCTGTTGAACAGATTTACAATACTTATGGAGGTAGTCTCCTCTGATGTTGTTTGCAACTTAATTCTGACATATTTGGAGAAACAGCAACTTAATTCTGACATATTTGAATAAGTTCCTGTGATTTTAAGCAGAGGCTGAACTGTTATTGGGGTAACAGTTGTACAACTTCTCATAAAATAATACCTTTGGCTAATATTGACATCGTTCTCTCAATTTCATTATGGCTCTACATCTACTAGTTGGACCCCTAGTAAAAGCTAATGTGTGGAAAGAGAAGTTGTCATTTTCCTCTTTACTAGTGTTATTACCTTAATATCTTTTTTATCATTAAGGCTTTCAAAAATGCATGAGAAACTTGTCTTATTCAGGTTTGGTTGTTGATAAGATGTGGCCATATTTTTTTCATATTTTCCCCCCATTGCCTCTTTCTACATCAATGTCATCACCACTTTACTTCATAATTTTTTGTTCAAAACTCCATTTAGATCCTTTGTTAGGTTCTTCCTGGTAATAATATGCTTAATATTTTATTAAAAATTGAAAGCTTTGTTAAACCCATAATCAGTTTCTTTTTGTAGCTTTTTCTTCCAATAGTCTTATGCGATTTCTGTATCATAGATAATTTTAATGCCTTACTGTCCTTGGATACATATTGAAATGATCTTCCTTTGTGTATGACATTCTCTCTGCCCAGAATGTCTTCTTTCACTATTTCCTACTTACTTATTCGTCAGAATCTGGCTATCTGATCATCTAATAGCTAGATGAGAGGTAGATTGTGTTTCTGGCCTTTCTTGTGGTTAGGTATGGGTGTAACTGATCTGCATTACTTCCAGGTATTACTTACAGAAATTCACACCACTCATTCTTCTCTCACCTGTTATTTTTGGTACAAACTGTGCACGTATCAAGGCAACTAAAACTTTGACTGTGCAAGTCGAATACTGAAATGGCAAACCCTTTATCTGTCTTGACCCAAAAGGTTGAATGGCATAGTCTTTCCTCCATGATTTTGAATTTTCATGTGTTAGAGAGAATTACTACTGAACGAAACACTAGCATTTTTGAAGTTGTCTTTTATGGTAGCCAGTGTTACCTCAACAAACATGCCTGTAATGCACTCTTGCCTCAAATTTTCTCTTCTTTTGTATCTTTCTTTATTGTACTAGGCAAAAGTGATACCTCTTTCCTGTTTTCATTCTTTATTTTCTTCTTTCTTTCTGTTACTGGGGGGATTGAACCCAGGACTTTTCACACAGAACAATGTCCCCAGCCTTTTCTTTGCTTTTTATTTTGAGACAAGGCTTGCTAAGTTTCTATGTTGCCAAGATACACTAAAATTTATGATTTTTCTGCCTCAACCTCTGAGAATGCTGGGATTGTAGGCATGGACCACCATTCTTTGCCCCTCTTTCCTTCTAATTATTATAACACAGAGTTTTTTTTCTTTCTCATTTTGTGGTACTCATTCCAAGCTACCCCACCTTGCTTCCCCTCTGTGCCTTCACATTGCACTCACACCCACAGCTCTTCTGTCTTTCATACCATAATCTCAGTGGAAAAACTTGGAAGGTCTCTTCCTTGTGTCCCAGGTCAAGGCCCTCCCTTCAGGACCCACCTCTCTCTTGCTCCTTAGGGATCTTGCTTCATGTTCTCCTGTTTCCAGTTTCCTCTTGAATAGTTCTGCAGCACTAATAATGTGCACTGTACTTCCTTTGTGAACCTGTCTCCTTGGCTTCCATGGCCACACTAATCCAGTGAGTGTGGTCACTAACAAATCCCACATCTCAGTGGCTTACCATGGTGAGGGTGTATTTCATCCTCATGGTCTATGTTCCCTGTGGGTTGGCTCTACCTCTGTCCTATGTCCTTTTGCTTCTGGGCTGCAAGCTGACAAAGGAAACTACAGTGTTCTCACTTTTGTGCCAAGGGGAAAAAAGATATTGTGGATGAGCACATAAAGATTCTTAACAATTCACTGGACCAGCCTGATGTCAGTGAGTCATGATGCATAATTCTCTCCAGAGAGGACAGTGCATTACTATACTTGTGTTAATCAGCTTTCTATTACTATAACAAAATGCCAGAGATAATCAATTTATAGAAAAAAAGTTTGTTTTGCTCACAGTTTTAGAATTTCCAGTACACAATTCATGGGCTCCATTTCTTTGGTCTGTGGTGTCACATCCTTGAGGGAGCATGAAGAACAGTGAAACAACTCATGATTTAAGAAGCAACTGAGAGGAGAGTTGAGTCCCACAATTCCCTTGAAGGGCTTCCCCCAGGGACCTGAAGACCTCTCAGTACACCCTGCCTTCTTTTAAAGTTTCTGTCATCTTCCAATAGTGCCAAACTTGGGACCAAGCCTTGAACACATGAGCCTTTGAATGACACTCAAGATGGAAACCGCAAGAACCATCGACCACAATCTTGCATTGTTTTAATTGTTCTCCTTTCTGTCTGCAAGGCATTCTCTTCTCCTTCAAATTCAGTTTTGCAAGTCAGATCCATCCCATCTATGCCTGTTGCTTTACTTTCTTAAGGTTTTCTAATTTTGAATTGGTGTCTATTCTTCCCCCAAGCCTATATGGATCAATTCTCTGGAAGAATGTGAACACCTGGTGGGTCTGTTAGACTCCTCTAAGCTAGCTGTTGCTAAAGCTGCCCTCTTTAGAAGGATGTTTTACAGTTCCACATCTTGTATCTACAGTTCGTGTCATTGGCACCCCTGAGGACAGTGCTGCTTGCTAGGCCTTCCTAAGGTTCTTATCAGTACAGTTTCCTCCTGGACCTCTGTTCTATTCACTCTGCGTGTTCTCCTCGAGGGTGCTACCTGTCCTGGCATCAGTTTCATTGCTAAATAGCCCTACCCTCTCTGCCCTTCTGTTTATGTGTTACTTTAGGTCCCTATCACCTTTGTCATGGGTAGTCTCATCAGTCTTGTAATTGCTCCTGTTATAAAGGAGATTGTGGGACTCTGATCTCTTCTCTTTTGTTTTCTGCATGTGAGGTGAGCTGTTTAGCTCTGCTCTGTGTTCCTACCATGATGTGCAATCATAAGCCAAAAGCAGTAGGGTCAGTGGGTGGATTAAGGACTAGAAACTCTGAAACAATGAGCCAAAGTAGTCTTGCGTGGACGGTTATAAACTACTATGTCATAGTCTTGCTGTGATCTATTATAGAAACCACATCTATTATAAAGTTACCATCTGCACCCACCCAGCATACCTTTTTTTTCATTAACACACATTGCTATAGGAAAGAGTTCAATGTCCACATGACACTCCTGCTGGCTCCACCTTCCTCTCTAGTCTCAGGTGCTCTCACTTTTTTGTATTCTTTGTTTTAGTCAAATTGGATTAATCTCCTGGACTGTGTTCTTCCCCACTCTGTATATGCTATCATGATTTGGTGTGGACTCCTGGAAGCCTTTCTTGATTGCTGTACACCCTCACCTGGTCTATGTTAGGTATCTTCTTTCAAGCTTCGGAATCATCCTGTTTCCTCCACACTTCTTGATATGATTAATTTAAGCATTTGTTAATTTCTCTTCCTCTTTGAGCTAAAATATATTACCCTGTCCCCAAATTCCTATATTGAAACCCCAAGTCCCAGTACCTTGGGATATAAATAAATGTATAGAAAAAGCCTTTAGAGTGGTGACTAAGTTCGAATGAAGCCTTTAGGGTGGAGCCCTAATCCAATAGGACTGATGTCCTTAGAAGGAAACAAAAAGACCCCAAGGGTGTGTGCACACAGGGAAAAAACAGAGATGACACCATCTGCAAACCAAGAGCCATCTGTGAGAAGGCAGCCATCTGCAAACCAAGGAGCAGCCTAAAAAGAAACCAAACCTGCTAACATCTCCATCTTGGACTTCCAACCTCCAGAACTCCGACTCAGTAAGATTCTGTGATGCAAATCACCCAGTCTGAGATATTTTATTAAGGCAGCCATAGTGAACTGGTATACAAGCTGAGCAATTGGAGGACAAGGTCAAGTCTTGTTTTACTCTTGGGGTCCTTATTGTCTATCCCAAAGACTACCCCAGAGCAAAGGCAAGAGCCACAAATATCTATTATAAATAAATATGACTGATAAATGGGCAAACAAATATGATAATAGTAAGTAAATAAAATACAGTTCTGAGGAAGTCATTTGGACATGGTAAATTG
Source organism: Fukomys damarensis (assembly GCF_012274545.1). NCBI lineage: Eukaryota > Metazoa > Chordata > Mammalia > Rodentia > Bathyergidae > Fukomys > Fukomys damarensis. The sequence goes on along the minus strand of NW_022900950.1, from coordinate 43,815,031 downwards.
TGAAAGACCTGTTGTGAAAGAACTTTCAAGTCACAGATGCTCAGGACAAATTTTGTGGTTGCTGAACAATAAAGGTATAGTGTTTTGCACTTCTGGAAACTTTGCTTAAGAAACAGTGAAGACTCTGGCTTCTATTACTTCATCCCTCTAAGCAGCATTGAGAAGCAGTAGTAGTTGGGACCTTCTCTGGAGGATCTGAGGGCATGAGGGGATAGGACAGGCACCTTGCCTGAAACCCCAGTGAGTCACTGGGTTGGCCAGCCCTGAAGTGGGGTGGTCAGAGGGCTTTGGTGGGCCTTTCAATCATCCTCACAAACCTCCAGTTGGATACACTTGTTCTACAATGACAGTTGCACTCGAAGAACACCTTTGGGAATTGCAGGGATTTAGGGAAAGAAATGGTAAACTTGAAGGAAAAGTTCAGCCAATCAGAGTTTGTGTGACATCAAGAATCAGGGTAAAAGTGAATGCAGGGCCAATGAGCTTTCTATTCACAAACATGACAATATCTGGAAACATCTACATTATAAATAGAAATGCTTGCATTTTTCCACACCCATGGCACACTTGAGTAATTTGAGCTTGGAACAGACTTGGTAAAAAGGGAGCAGGTTCATGTTGGCACATACCCCAAAGGGTCCCATTGTATTGAAAGAGGCTGAGTTTGCCTGGGTTGGTGGCTTAACAGGCTTAGCCCCCCCCCCACAGATATACACCTGAAGTTAGAGGCTGCTTGTTTGGGTCCAGAGATACAATGTGCCAGGGCTTGCAGAGAAAAAAGTTCACTTTGGACTGCAAAAAGGGCAAGGAGTAGCCAAGTAAACCCGTAGTGCTCAGTGCATTGAACCAGCCCATACCTGTGCAGTTGGTGACAAGCATTGGTCATTAGCATCAGTAGTCTTAAATATTTAATATAATAGATGTGGGTTCTATAATAGATCACAGCAAGACTATGACATAGTAGTTTATAACAGTCCATACAAGACTACTTTGGCTCATAGTTTTAGAGTTTCTAGTCCATAATCTATCCAGTGACCCTACTGCTTTTGGCTTATGATTGCACATCGTGGTAGGAACACTGAGCAGAGCTAAACGGCTCACCTCACAGGAGAATATGGTAAGAATGTGCTCATGGTATTAATGATTAGAATCAGGCTAATGGTGAATGTTTTGATGATCAAACTGATTGGCACAGATGGGGGTAAGGAGAAAGAAATTAGTTTTCATTTTTAGAAGTAGCTATTGGAAATAGTAGACAAAGAAGACTGGAAGGAGACATTGCTTGTGGGCCATAGCCAGTACATCATGCTGCTGAGTCCCGGCACTGTGGACTCATTAGACTCAAGAATGTGCTGAGATCAGATTAAGTGATGCCACCATTCCTATTCATTCATTCTTTTATTCTTCATTCACTTGACAAATGTTTTTTGAGTGTGTATAACGTCAGAATCAAGAATTACACTAGTTATTGGGAATTAAATAGACAACTCAAATCTTGAGGATATAGAGGAAATAATTAGGCCATTGCAGATATGCAGTTCACTCAGGCCCAATGGACAGATGCTCTTCTCACTTCTGCAAGAAGTGATTCGTCATGAAGAGCTGAAAGAAGAGTGCGATCCGTAGAAAAGGAGAGCTACATTAACTAAAAAGGAGGACAGTGGCTCCTGAAGAGGAAGAGTCAATAGCTCAGAAAGACTGGGTTATTTGTTGGAGAAATGAGACAGAAAAAGTCATCCTAGCCAAGTCAGAGGAGGTTTGTGTCTGCTGGTGGTTAGGATAGACCACTGACTGGCTGGCTGAATATGAAAGGTTAATGTCCAGAATGTGAAACAGGGCAGGGGCTAAATATTTAAGACCCGCTTACATACAAATATAAAAGGCCTAGGAGTTAGTGAAGTTCTTCATGGAGAATTTCTGGGGTAAAGAGAAAGCTCAAAAGAAAATCCTGAGAAATACCGTTGTTCTCTACAAAGGCAACTCTGCAGGGAATCAAGGCTGATGGGATGGACAGGCAAAGAGCTGGGAGAAAAGCAGGCAAATGGGAAAAGATCCAGGCAAGGCTGCCCAAGGAAGAGCAAGTTTCAAGAACAAGGTTATGCTTGATAGCATAAAAAGGACTGAGAAATCGAGTAAAATCATAACTAGAAAAAAGTGCCTGCTTAGCAACATAGGGGAGGAAGATAGGCGACTTTGTTCAGGTCAGAAGCTTCTTGATGTTCAGGTGTGGGTAATGGGAGTAGAGGAATGAGTAGGAGGTGAGAAAATAATGCTGCCAACTTTTCTAAGCACTTTGGCTGTAATGGAAAGACGGACTTTGGGACTAGAATGAGCACTGTGTAGCAGTACATTTTAAAGCAGAAGAGAGGAGAGCATATCTGAAGACTATGGAACAGTCTAAGGGCTAAAACATCCCTGCAGGGGTGTCTCTCCTGGGGAGCAGAGTGGGTGGAGGCTGTGCCCCATGTTATGGTAAGCCCAGTCTTATTCAAATGAGATCTGGTGGTGAGAGACTGAGTTCTGGGCCCAGACTGTGGGTGTTCCATCCTGCTTCTTCTATAGCCTGGCTGCATGATCTTTTGCAAGTCATTCACTCTCTAAGCCTCAGTTTCTTTATCTGCAAAAATAGGACTCTCCTTTAGATGTCTTTCTCCATCTTGAGCAGAGGGTAAGGACTCATCCCCTCGCGCTGTGTTAGGTTCTTTTTCCCAGCACATATGCCATGTGCAGCCTCCCCTGATATCTAAATTGTATTTACTACCTGGGGAGCTTCTGGCACAGGCAGCTGGTGACACACCTACAGGAAACTCAGCTTTTCTGGGCTGGGTGACACTTCAGGGGAAACCACAGCTTTCTGACTCTTTGCCGGAAAGCCTGGCCTGCTTTTGTCTGCAGGCAGGAATGTGATTCCAAAGAATGTGGGCTGAGCTCCTGAACACCGCATGCCGCTTTGGAGGCTGTTGTTTTGTTTTTGAACATCACCACACTGTCTAGTGTGCTAGTAAGATGGAAGTGCTCCAGGGAAGAAAGGCCATCCCTTACTTTCTAAACTAGATGCTCTCTTTTGTTTCTTGCTCATTTGCCTTCCAGTGGAGACCATGGCTATCTTTTCCCCCCTCCACTGGGAACTCTAGTAGGCTTATTTCCATTGGAATCTGTTAAGTTAATCTGAAGGTGGCCGTAGGTGTTCTCTGTAGGTGAAGCCCTTATGTAAGGAACTTCAAACTAATTTAGTTCAGAAATTAACTAAAAACCTAATTTAGGGAGTGACAAAGAGCCTAGTCTCAGCCAATCGCAGCCAGGAAGTTTCTGTCAATCACAGATGGCTGACTGTTCAGACTGCTCAAATAAGGCAAATGCCTACATATAAACAACCAGCAGTGTATGTACCTCACTTCCATTTTGTGTACTTCCTGTCTCTTTTTTGTCCCTAAATGCTTTTAGACCATGTCACAGTCAAGGACCTCCGTGAACATGGCTGAGTTCTTGGGGGCTGTCAAAAGAAACACATGCAATTAAGATCTGCAAAGTTAGATTTGTCTTTTAATAATTGAGGTGGAGATACAGGGATTGAACTAAGGGATCTATAGAGTATTTAATGACCAGATAGAAAAGGGAAGCTCAAGTCTCACAGGGAGTATGTGGGTGGCCAGCCTTGGATTTAAAACTCAGGCCTCCTGACTCTTTTCAAAATGGCTCCCCATAATCGATGAGGAGTTAGCGAGCCATCCATCCCTTCCCTCTGTCTGAAGTTCAATGATATATTCATCCAAGATGAATTGTGGGAGTTGAGTCCTTTCTAGTCTCTGTGGACTTCCCAAAACAGAAATACATTTCTGCTTTTATAAGGCTTAGAGTAGGTTGAGCATACACAGATAAAAACCAGATAAAGAAATGATGGACTGTCTACAGTTATCTCCCCAGGGAACATTTTCTCAATAGAATGACTCCTGATTTTTATAAAATTGAAATGTATGCCCTATGTAGTTCTCAATACAATGTTTTTAAGTCAGTAATTATATAGAAAACACTTGTATTTTTGGATCCCCAAACAACGCATTGAACCAGTCTTGAATTACATTCTAAATACAATTGCAGGAAGTCAGAGGCAGGCAGGTCTTTTGAAGGCATGCTGGATGTCAGAATGGGGAGTGTGCCCTGATGGCTGTTAGGCTAAGAGAGGTGCCACAGTGCACCAAGCTATTCTTTGTTCACAAACATATGCATTTGTGGTTGATCAGAAAGCAGTGTTTGAAGCATTTTACATTCCAACATGATAGTTTATTATTTCTATACTGACATATAGGCATTTTGCTGTATACTTACATTTTAGGAAATTGGTTGCTAGTTTTGGGTTGAAGTGAAGCACATTCTAGCATTTCACAAGCAAAGTTGTGACAAACTGGCTCTTGATTATTAGCATTTTTGTGCAAAAGGCTGATTTTCAAGAATCAATGCTTGATGGTAAGTTTGTCATTGGAAGGTGAGAGGAGTTATGAAACACCAGGCTTGCACTTGAGTGTGGTCTCCTAACGATGCCTGGCTGAGCTTCTACTTGCAGTCTGCCTCTTCCTGCAGTGACAGACCCCTTTTGGGAAAGAGCTAGTGCAGAAAATCCTTCTTGAGTCAAAAATATGAGGTGGGCACACTGGCCCAATGTTGAGACCATGGCTACTTGCAAAATAACTTCAACAGGAAATGTAAAATGATTCTCTTATCAAGCTCAATGTTAGTCTTTTGCCAGGAGAGATGGCCCAGTTCTATGAGTTTTTCTTTTCTTTCTTTTTTTTTTTTTTGAATGGCAGCTATGAAATGGTAGGAAGTGTCCCACAAAGGATTTCCTTTGGTCATTGTTATTTTTTCACTCTGGAAAAAAATGTGTTTGGGAAAGGACAAGAATCTCCCTCCCTTTGTGTGTTCTGTGATTCAGAGTTTAAAAGGCCATTGATGGGATCTGGGTCACAGTCTTGGTTTCCTGCTTGTGTGTGGCCTTATCCTTTATACACTGTCCCTTTAAATACTGATAATAGAGCCCTGCATTCTGTTCCATTTGTATACTTGGTCACTTACTTGGGTGAAAAGTGCTCACCCTGAGTTTGTGCCAGGGAAGTGTTGTGCTTCAATACTTGGAATGACCAAATCTTTTAATTTCTGCTTTGTAAGGAGCTCACAGTCCACTTAGTTCACAGCAGAGGTGAAGCTTGTGAGCCCCAAGCACATCTGAATATGTGTGCTGTGCCTGTCAGGATTCTCAAGACAGAACCGATGTGTGTGTGTGTGTGTGTGTGTGTGTGTGTGTGTGTCTGTGTGTGTCTGTGTGTGTGTCTGTGGAAAGAGGTTTCAGTTAAGGGATTGGCTCAGATATTTATGGAGGCTGGCAAGTTCAGAGATTGCTGGGTGGGTCACCAGAAGGCAGACCCAGAATGAGTCAACACTGTAGTGCTTTTCCAAAGGCCACGGTTGTAGATCTTCACACCTTAATTGGATGAGATTCATCCACCCTAGGGAGGGAGGGCCCATCTGTTTTACGCCTAACTCCACCAATTTAGTGTCTCATCCAAAAATAGTGTGGAAACATCTGGAATCATATTTGATCAAGTAGCTTGGTAGCATTTGATACCAAGTTTCTGGGTAGCTTCTTAGTAGCAACCAATTTGACTTAAAATTAGTCTTGGTAGAATATCATATACTAATTTATGTCCATTGATGAAACACAAATACACACACACACACACACACACACACACACACACACACACACATGATTTGGAAGCCTCGCCATGGAAAGAAAGACAGAGCAAGATTTGGACATAGAGAAGGGTACGAGAAAGGACCTGGCACCTGGGTTTGAATGACTGATTAGGAACTGGTTTGCCACTGACTTGCTGTGTAACTGTGAGTAAACTACTTAACCTCTCTATGTTCAATCCCCTTATCTGTAAAACAGGAAAATAATAGAACTCATACTTCATGTAAAGAATAAATGAGGAAGTAGCTATAAAATGCTTATAAGATTGCCAGGTGTGTAAGTCCTAGACGGAGTCAATTGCTAAACTTATTAACTTTATCATATATAGTGCATGTCAATTATATGTAGTCACATATCACACACAGCTGTCTGCAAGCAAAGTCAACTTACACGTTTGACAAATAATTGTGCAGTGAGAATGGAATACTAATACCTTACTAATGTACTATGCAGAGCCCATTCTGGGTGATGCTCAGAAGAAGGTATACATTCATCACTTTAAGAGACTGAGGCAGGAGGATTGAAGGTTCAAGCCCAGCCTGAACAACTTAGTGACTTAGCAAGATCCTGTCTCAAAGTAAAACATAAAAAAGTGCTGGGGAGGTGACTCAGTGTGAAAGCCCTGGGTTTAATCCTGACAAAAAAGAAAAAAGAAGAAGAGGAGGAGGAGGACAAAAAGGAGGAGGAGGAGGAGGAGGAGGAGGAAACAGCAGCAGCAGGAGGTATATACTTTTGTACAGTACAGTACTTCATTAAACAACTTCATTGGATAGAATCCAGGTCATAGTCACTGTAAGTTATATTTAAAAATTTGACAGTGTGACAGCAAGATGCTGGCATACCTTTAGAGTACATTTGACATTACAGGTGTACAAGGATTGCCTGCGGCCATGGAGTCTTTTGCTGGGGAGGGCAGAGTGCAGGAGGTCTCCACTTTGCTTACACACTGGGTAAGCACACCGCTGGCTACCTGAGGCTCAGGTATCGCTATGCCAAGACTACTGGAAAGAGAGAGCGCAATAGCAGAGATAATGACAGCTGGTGGGCTCTGGAGCGATCCAGCTCCTTCTCCCTGATAAATGGCTTCACAGATGCTGCCAACTTCATGCTCAATTAATCTCAGCTGAATTTATCATCCAGTTATAAAAAAGCCATTAGCCATAAAGAAAAAACTTCCCAAAGAGCTTTTATGGGGAGGAGAAAAGGAAATGAAATTTTTAAGAAATTAAGAGATGATCTGTTTAGAATGAATCCAGCATCAGCTTCCTCTCTACGGGGCCGACTAGCCTTAAGGGTGGGTAATGTAGTTTTTTTTTACCGTGGGAATTATTAAAGGAAAAAAATGTAAACAAACAAGCACATATAAAGCTTAGTACATGGCTGACTTGAAGCTGAGAAACTGCTTGCTTGGTATCAACTCATATAGCTCTCTCACAGGATGATAAGGCGGGTAATATTTTTCACTCATTACGTAGATGAGGAAATGGAAAGAGATTAAGTAGCTCAGCCAGGATCATAAGTGGCTGAGCTTATGATCTTAGCCTTTGCTTTAACTCCTGTACTTTGTCCTTCCTGGGACCCAGTCCTCCTCTTTCACTTTGAGTTGAGGTGCTCATTGTCTTACTCCTGAAATCTCACATTCATAGTTAGAAATCCACATGTATATTCTCTAAAATGTTAACTTTGTGGTACACATTCATGTTAGAGAAAAAAAGCATCCATAGAAAATTCTGAAATGCTAAAAAAGTAATAATTTATACTCCTCTGCCTCCCTGTTATTGTAGTGTGTATACTTCTCGGTGTTTTTCTATAACATTTTTCTTTTTAGGTAACAAAAACTCAATATGACACATAACTGATAATTTGACTTTTAATCAAATAGTACAGTATAAATGTGTTTTTATTTAAATATTATACTTATACATTAGTTTTAGTTTATAAAAACTTCTTTGAGTACACTACAATTTACTAACTAATCATTTCTTTAACAGTTGCTTTTAAATTTTGAAATGAAAACTAAAGCTATTATGCAAAGAATGATAAATATGTTAAATAGTTTGATTTAGCCATTCCACAATGTATGTTTTAAAACATCATGTTTTATTATATATGTGTATATGTGTGTGTGTGTGTGTATATATATATATATATATATATATATATATATATATATATATATATATATATATTTAAATTTGGCAATAAAAATAAAATAAATAAGGTTTCTATAAACATCCTTGTAGCTTAGCCTATATGTATACTTAAACAATTAATAGTATTGTTATTATAAATTCCTATTAGCTCAAAAGATTTATTTAAAGACTGCCACCATTTATCTTTAAGATGCTTACCTATTATTGGAGGTTAGTCATTGAGATCAGTAGCAAATTCTATATTTATCTTTAACATAAATCTTGATTTCATTAAAATTGTATGAATTCAGCATTAAAACTATTGCTAATTGCCTCTTAATATTTTAGGAGATAACTGATAACATATCAATAAAACATAAGGAATGTGATATACTCTGTTATAAGCTCTCAGCAGGCTTCTCTGTAACTCTTCTCACCCAAGATGGGGGAAGGATGCTCTAATCCATATGGACCTCAGTCTCTGTGTGTATGTGTATTTGCATAAGATTTAGGGTTGATACTCCACTTTGGGGCAAGGCTTCTGACCTTCCTTGAGATCAAACTTTCATTGGCCTCATCCTGAAATCTTAGCTCAGCTTCCTACATGGCTTTTCCATCTTCTGGAACTTTACTCCTCTAAATCCATTTGCAAATTGCTTGAAATTTAGCTAACATGCCTGTCTTATTTGCTGAGATAGCCAAAATCTTTTGCCTTTAAAGATTAAATGTAAGAGAGTAAAGTCCAACCAGAGATTAACCTAGGCATCAAGGTATTAACCTAGTCTCACCCCATATCTCTACTGCTATGGACTGCTGACTCCATCCAGGTACAAACCACAGTTCCCCTTGTCCTGTTTGTCTAGAGATAGGAAAAGCTCCAGCTAGGACTAGGATAGCTTTCTGCTTCCAAACGCCCATCCTGGGAGATTTGGTCTAGGCTTTAGGCAGTGAGGTCACCTTTGTGAGGTAGCTATTCTTTCCCATGTTCAGTTGTCCTTACAACATTGCTCTTTGGGGCCAGGGGTCAAAATTTTACTCATTAAGTCTTTTTTTTTTGGTACCAGGGATCGAACGTGGGACCTTATACTTGCAAGGCAGGCAGCAGAACCACTGAGCTAAATCCGTGGCCTGCATTGTCTTTTTTAAAACCTATCCTCCATTCACGTTTGAGCTATCTAAACACAGACATGTTTTCAGTGTCTCTGTAAGAATAAACATGTCTTAACTGGAGACTGGATAAAGAAAATGTGTTTATTCTATAAAATGGAGTACCACTCAGCCATAATGAACAAGTAACTAGAGACATTTATAGCTAAATGGATCCACATTAAGGCCATACTCTTAAGTGAAATAAATAGGACACGTGTAAATACCAAATAGTTTCTCTGATGTGAAAAACTAAAAGTGCAAATAAGATTCAAATTGTATAATTGATAATGTGAAATAGGAAGAAAAGGTCTAAAGGAGTAGGGGAGTTGGACAGGTAGAGGAAAGAAAAAAGGGAAAGAAGGGGAAAATATGAGAAAGGGAAAAATGGAAACAAAGTATTTGTAAATAGGGAAGGGTAGAGGGGGTAGAAGGGAGGGTAGGGGAATGGGGAAAAAGTAAGAACCAAGATACATTATGTAAAGGTACAAGATCCCAGGGATGAATGTAACTTCATTGTATACCTAAAAAGTATCCATATATTTAATGAAAAAAAAAGTCTTTGGCCCAGGGATTTAGCTTAGTGAAGCCTCCACCTGCCTCTCAAGTGCAAGGACCTGAGTTTGATCCCTGGTAACCCCCCAAAGTCTTTAATTGGGGAAGCAAAAATGGGAAGAATTTACAGCCAGATCAAATAGGTGCCTGTGAATTTTAATCTGATTAATCTGGTGTGTGCAAATGGAACTGAGCCCAATGATAGAGTAATTGTGCCCTTGAGGTATCTCTTAAGGATACTGGATTCCTCAGAGAGTGGGTAGTTCATCATAATTTTGCATAATTTACATTGCTTTATCCAAAATATAATCATTCGTTTTTTTTTTTCTTTCCTTGGAGAGTCACTAATACTGGTGAATACATTAGTTACAGACAACATCAAAATGATGCTTAGTTTGGTCAGAAGGGCTGCACCAAATATATAGAAGTGAATGAATGGAAAGGCGGAGACACCCTCAAATAGTGTTATTGAAATGAAAGTCAGAGCTCATATGTTGTGTGGAGGCATAGGACCAATGCTTCTTTAACTGATGTGTCTTCATCTGAGTCTCTTTAGTTCACTGGATGCACACATGTACAGAACACTGCTATTTACATAACCTTATTTTCACTCAGGGAAATGGATTCTGAGAAGTTAAGCAGCTGGCTCAAAGTCACATTTCTTTGGTGGTAAGAGTTAGACATCTGGTCTCAAGATCCAAGTCTTTCCATTCATATGACAAATGTCTTTTTGTGAGATATTTTTGTACTATATTTTTTTGCCTTTACATTTATTTATTTCATTTTATAGAATGGATTTATGTTATAGAATTTCTAATTACAATGGTGAGATTAACATTTGAATATGAGCTCCCAAATTCTGTGTTGTCCAATGCGGATATCTTTTGGGAGGGATGGCATATGAGCTAGGTCTTGGAGGGCAGGGTGGTGAAGGTGTTTAGGTGAATATGTTGGGTGTTGTGACACAAAGTACAAATGTCAGGCTTGAGCTCTTCATCATCCCCCAAAACTACACCATGAGCTTGCTGGACAGCCACTGGTTCACTCTGAAGAGCTTGGATTTGGTCTCATGGAAGGTGGAAACTGAGAGGTCCCAAGGAGACAACAGAGCTAGCTAAAGAGAATGAAATATTTTTCTACAATGCCATGGTTGCTTTATTTCTTATCATTAGTATTCAGACAGCTCCTTATTTCAGGAGCAATCAGTAACACTTTTAGAGTATTATTGGATAAGCAGATATTGCAATTAATTGGGAATATATTTTAACCTTCCTTATTGTCAGTATCTCGGTTTTCTTCTTAAATTGCTTTAGGATGTCAGAAGAAAAAAGTGATACTGAGAAACAGATCGACATTAAAGGGGTCAGTAGTTGTCCTGAATGCTACTTGACCAAAGTGTTTATAGTTTGAGATGAGAATAAACAAATAAGGATTCTAGAATACTAAAGGTGGAGTCCATGGCTTCAAGCATCTGTAGGTAGAAAACGAGATTTACCTGGGAAGAGACTCCTCATGGAACGCTGAGCTGAGCAAGAAGCTGACGCATCATACATACCTGAGACACTCTGTCCCCTGATGGTTCTTCCTTGCCAAACCTTTTTTTTTTTTTTGGTTGGTTTTCATAAAACCTCTTGTCCTGAGGCAAATTCAGAGCAAAACAAAGGAGCAATGAAATGAATCCAGTCTTGTCAAATGAATGGGAAGCCTCAAAGCATAAAGTTCAAAGTATCCTTTAATTGATTTATTTTTTTCCAACATGTACATTTATATTAGTGCATATTAATTTTCAAAATCTTGAATTTCACCGTGGCATTTTCTTCCAAGCATATAACATATTTTGATCATATCTACCCTCCCAAGTGTCCCTTTAAATGAAGACACGTTGTCTTACACTGCTCTATATTATACTTCTTATTGTCTTCTCTTTGCATGATGCAAGGACCTGGATTTGATACTAATAATAGGGAAGCAAAATGATTCCTTTCTTTGCCTTTCACCAATTGAGTTAGACCCTATTTTTGTTTGTTTGTTTGTTTTGGTACCCAGGAGTGAACTTGTGACCTTGCACTTGCAAGGCAGGAGGAAGACCCACTGAGATAAATCCCCTGCTTGAGTTAGACCCTTTAGATAAGAAATAAGCTAGATATGACTTGTTAAAAAAAAATCCATTTTTGTTGGATTCAAGCCATAAATCTGCCTATACTACTACTCTTGGTGCTTTCCCTTTGTACTTTATTGTATCATAAATCACTGATATAAGCCTATTTTGTTTACCACAAAGTGGACTGATCACTGGATTAATGAGCTTTGCAAGAGAGTTTATTCATGAGATAGCCAAACATGGAGGAATAGGAGCTCCTAGTCTCAGATCTGCCCCCTTGAGGATAGAGCTTAGGTGTGTTTATGGGATAAAGACACAGGGTGATCTAGGCAAGGGACAAGGTAAGGAAAAGTGAAGCAATTAATGGTCTGCATGTATGTAATCAAACATGGATGTATGTTCAGAAAATGGCAGCTTTAGTTGCTCTGAGGATGGAGTTTTGGCTTTTTGATGTTGAAGGTCACCAGCTGGACACTTTATTCTAGATTTCCTTTGCCATTAATAAATAGGAAAGAACCCCATTCCATTAATTTTCTACCTCTTCTACATTGCTACCAGCATTTCTGCTAATGAGTAATTGTACTCATCTTAGTATTTATTACTTTTTCTTCTCTTTGGTGACAGTGAGTGTGACTTGTGAAGTTCAGGCTCCAGAAAATACTAGAAAATACTAGAACAGGAGAGGTGGCGTCTAAGGTACTGAGTGTTCATAGAGTCTAAGAGTTTTCAGTGCTTTGAACATTCAGTGAGGAAACTCTGACAATTTCACAACTCAAATTAATTATACTTTGCTTCTTTCTTTTAAAAATCAAGAAAGCTTGCAAAAAAGGACACTACAATAAGGTTGAGTGAAATAGAAATGAAATATTAGAACCAAAGTTAATGAGTCTATGGATATGCTAATTGTAGATAATTTGCCTTGATTGAGACTTAAATTTGGCTCCAGGCTTCCTGGAAAACCAGATAAAGGGAAATGGGACAAGACGCATGTTTTTTCACAGTTTCTGGAGGAGACAAATCAGGCGAGCACCAATCAGAGAGGTTTTTATGGGGCTGCACTAAGAATGGCATCTGGTATGCCTGGATTCCTCCCTGAAAGAAAGACCGAAGACAAATTACTGATTGCAGTGTAGCTCAGTCACCTTTGAGCTCCTAAATGGGATGACTAATAATCACTGTGCAGAACTGCTATGGGGATTCAGTAGACGCTTGGTAGAGTGCATACTTCATGATTCTTAGTTGGGATCATCCTAATTTTTTCAGTAGGGACATGGTTAAATAAGGTATGACACATTTTTCTAGAGCATACTGTGTCCTTTTTTATGTATCACCTTAGGCCCAGCATGCCTTTTGATGACTCCACAGCTGTCCTTATGCAACTTATATTGGAGTTAGTCATGTGACTTGCATTAGCCAGTGAGGTGTGGACAGAAGTGACAGTGTTCCACATCTGAACCCTGAGGCATTCAGGTATGTTTCCTTGCTCTCCTCCTAAGTGGCTGCCATCACCACAAGAACGTGGCCGCTTAGGCTTCTGGTCCAAGGAAAATCCTCAATGTGAGTGAATAAAGAAAGAGAGAGTTCCTGAGGGTCACTAAACTTGGGAGTAATTTGTTATACATCATTACTATGACAATAGATGATTGGTACAGTGGCCATCTGTGAACAAACCTGGAGAGATATCTGGCATATTGAGAACACAAATTTAAAAAGCAGGATAATATATATTCTATTTCGTAGAGTAATGTAAGTGTCTAATCTCAGTCAAAAGAATATTCTAATACATCCAAATATTAAAATAGTATGAGGGATGGTGTTCACATTTTTAAGTATATGAATTTGAAAAGTCTACACATTTACAAAAACTAGTAGATAATATTTTGTTTTGCCCTTTTGTGCATGCACATACACATACAATTTGTGAACAAACAAAGTGTAACAGACCAGTGACTTCACTCATGCTGCTGTCACAGTGACACCACGTCTAGGGGTGTCTGGGTGAATTTGTAGGCTGTGTGAAGTTCATTCTTAGACCTGCTCTCATTGTCTGAGACATTTGAGAATAAACTTCTCTAGTGCTGGAGCAAAGAAGTGCTGCTCAGAGCTACGCAGCTAGAGTTAGAAGCCAGCTTTGTTTGTTTCCTTCCAGAATTTCCACACACAGGAAAGGAAAAAACCCTGATATTTCCTTGGAGCATTGGCAGATTGACCTCTAAGCTATCACTTTACCCATTCTCCCTAGTAAAACATACATAATTTTGCATAAGTGTACAAAGACCATCTTAGAATCTACTTCTTTTTGTGCAAACTTAATTATTAAATAATCACAATTATTTTCTGCCTGATTTTGGCATTCCTCTTCCTGTCCTATTGAATGCTCCTTTACCCTCACCCCACCTCACATACACCCACAACAACAAATTTGTCTTTTTCCATATTTGTTATGATCATATGTAATACACACAGGTGTATGTCTTTATGAGCATATGTCAACATCACACGTCAGCACATACAGACATATTTATGGTATAATGTGAGGGGCTAGTTTTTGTCTCTACAGAATCCAGTGATCACTTTTAATTTTGTTAGCAGCATAGAGACAAGACAGCTAAGTGTACTCAAGGACAAGTTAAGGCTGCTATGAAGTTGCTGCCATTAGGACTCTCCTGATTCAAGGTTCCTTTGTCCACCATTCTGCTGACCTTCATGTGGCTGGTGGCCTTTTGCCAGAAGAACATTGCAGCTTCTATAATAACAATGCACAGGTGTCCCAAATCACAGAATCACATACACCCTGGCCTATGGGGCAGGAAGTTCCGGAAAGATCATTGGCCTAATATGTCCCATTCACGTGGAGACTTTTTGCTTTGTGTAGCTAGTTAATCTTTTATCAAACGTGAAGATATTTGAGAATTAAAGAGGCTATATTCATCATTCATTCCATCAGAAAAGCAGACATGAGTTGACAATGTCTCAGGCAAGTCAAGTTATATGGTCACAGTCTTGGTAGTATTACTGGGTAGAGTTGGACTAACAGTGTTCATGGGTTTATGTAACTTGCCTTCATTTTTCAATCTCCTGAGAGCCTCTATCACTCTTCAAGTGGCCCAGGCTTCTCAACCTCTGGCAATCCCTGGTGTGTTTAGTTTTTCCCCTAGGAGTTTATAATTAATTTGTTTTAGGAAAATAGGTTTCAAAGCTATGAAATATCAATCTGTTAAATTTTATCAAACACCTGGAATGTGCCAAACATTCATTGAGCAAAATGATAGTATCTTAGTTGCTGGAAGGCTTAACTGACGTGTATGTAGAGTACTTTGTTCTTAGCACAGAGAAAGTCCCTACACTTTTTTGGGTTATTAAAAAAATTATCATTGTAATTATTACTCAACAATAAATATGAATAAGATAGGATTCTTGCTTTCAAAATCTTGGCCATGGGGCTGGGGCACACAGAAATAAACATTTAAAGCAGAATGAACTAAGTGGTG
The DNA here is from genome assembly GCF_012274545.1 of Fukomys damarensis. Taxonomy (NCBI): domain Eukaryota; kingdom Metazoa; phylum Chordata; class Mammalia; order Rodentia; family Bathyergidae; genus Fukomys; species Fukomys damarensis. Next base: position 43,799,857 of record NW_022900950.1, on the reverse strand, counting down.
ATAAAAATATTTACAAAAGGAAAAATAGTCATAAAAGGGCTTACAAAAGTACAAAAGACTTTGAGCAGGAGAGCACCAAGGGTCTAACAAACTGTGCCTGAAGGTGGGAGGAGCAAGAGCTGTGGGGCCTGCTCCTTGACTATCTTAAATGCTGAGAGAGGTATAGGTGTCTTCTTTCCTAGGAGGAAATTAATTTTGTTTAAACTTTTGCTCTCATGTTATGCTAAGAATTTTTTTTTCTTCAAAGGAAATCCAGGATATAAAAATCACATTTTATAATAGTAAAAAAAGGATAGTAATTATGAGTCTTTTAAAATTAATATCTCATTATGGTTAAGGACTTGGGTTCTGGAGCTGGGAGCTTGTATTAGAACTGTGGTTCTACGCTTACTGTGCACACTACTCTAGGAAAATTACTTACCTTCTTTCTAGTTCAGTTCTCTCATCTTCAAAACAAACATCTTAGGAAGGAGTTCACGTGAAGGATAAGTGGCTGAATTGATGTAAATTACCTGAATAGAGCCTGGCACATGGTGAGTACACCATCAATTTAATGAATAACTGGATAGCAAAGTGCCCAGAATTTGTTAAAATGCTATTCCATAAGCTAAACTCTTTAAGAAAGAGCTAAATAGATATGAATTTAACAGGCGAGTTTTCGTAGAAGAGATCAGAATCCACTGAGAAAGTTTAAAGACCTCCCAAAATTCTTCTGGCTCCTTGGCCCTGGTCAGCCCATGGTGCCAAAAGATCACTAAGCTTAAAGTATATTTATACCAAAGAGTAGCATTTATACCTTATGATGGAATAAATACTAGTTTATTTTTTTCCAGCAACAACAATTTGTCTCATAAGAAATGTTTCTATGACGGGGATGGAATATGGACCTTCTAAAGAAAGGAAGTGGAACATTTGCTCTTGTAATAAAGACATTAAAGCCAGAGCTTTCTTACTTCTCCATGAAGCTGTAGAACTGTAGCCTGGGACAAGATGAGGGACAAGAGACTCCCAGCCCAGCCCAGCCCAGCCCAGCACAGAAGGCTTCCTGATACAGGAGAGAAGAAAAGGGCCACCAATAAAGCAAGTTTGTAAAGACATTTAAATATTTTCATCACACACAACAAATGTGCACTGCTAAGAGATTTTTACTTAATCTGGACTTGTTGATAAATTGGACTTTAAATGACTTAAGATAATTTCTCCTCTCAAATATGGTTTCTATGTTAAGAGCTGAAAGTTTTACTCTCATAATGTGGTGTTACAACATATTACTCTCATAGTATTCTGTTTTATGGTGTGAGGACAATTCTTGTCACAGTGCTTGGACACAGTAGGGATGCTTATATTGACTCTTGGTTCTTAGTAACTGCACCTCCACTCTCATCTGCTGACAGGCAGTTTGGGTGAGATGGGGGCCTGGTGTCAAGCTGCAGGGATGCACAGCCTCCCTTGCCAGCTCTCTGCCAACAGGATCTCAGACAGGGAGCATCATGATCCTGTGTTAGTTGGAAAAACAGGCATGGTAATAATGCCTATTGTGTAAAACCATTGTGTGGATTAGAGGTCTTAATAGATAAAAATGTATACAATTGTTCTTGATACATAAAATTGCCAGTACATATTTATCAATATATAATAATTGATGTTATGCATTACCTATGTGCCAAGTACAAAGCCAGTGCATTCCATGTATTAGCTCATTCACTTCCATGTCTGAGACATAGAATTTGGTCCTCATTAATAGTTTTCTACTTCTTTTTTTAAAACTCTACATCTGATTCCAACACTATACCAACCACAAGACTGAAAATCTTAATTCTTATTGCTCATCCTTTAAAAAAAAAATCTACCTGCTTCCTCTCAGATCAGGCAAATTTGTTATCTCTCTGGCATCTCTTCTCACTTTTTCTTCTCCCTGCCCTGGTTTTGGTTTTCACCTAGGCTTTGCCATAGCTTCTAACTGGTTTCACTGGAGTTTGATCCCTGGTGCTAAAAAAAAAAAAAAAAATCCTATCTTTAGAATGCTATCCAAAATATCTTTCTGTGGTATGACTTTAAATAGTGTCCCTTCCTTACCTTGGAGTTTAAGATCCTTTTCATTTCTGTCTTCAGCTAACTAGTCCTCTTAATGCACTATTTCCATTCACCTGTGTGCCTCTGCTTTCTCATTTAGAATTCATGATCCCCCTGCTCCTGGGAAGCTGTTCTTGTAATTTATATGACAATGGATTCCTTGGAAAACATTAAAGCATGATACAGAAAGGGGCATTCAGCTAAACCCTGTCCCAGTCCCGTACCCTCCTACTTCTCCCCAAGATCAACATCACTGTTGGGCTGCAGCGCAACCTTCCATACCCCACTTTAGGCATCTATATACACACATATGCACTTATGGAGAACGTATGGTATAACTTGTTTTGTGTGTAGGTGTGCCTATGACATAAATAGTATTAAATTGTACTTATCATTCTGCATTTCTCCTCCAACAATCTGTCCTGACAATCTGTCTGTTAAGATGTATCTCAAATGCTTCCAGGGACTCCCAAAATGTTATAAAAACCCATTAGTGGGAGTGTTTCCCTCTCTTGTTATCATCACCAGACCCAGAAACAGAAAGATGTGAGTTCATCTTCTTATCCATCCACTAATCTATCGTATGTTTTAGATACATTTCAGGTAACTTTCAGACATTCCCCCAGTTGGTCAAACAACATCCATATCATTAACCAGAGTTTAGTTTAACATCTGCTTATAGTACTTTTTCCTTGGATGGAAATGGGATTCAGTTCAATGTCACACAAATTATAGTGTAGTACAATTTTTTGCATGTTTTTGCTATTGAAACAGTAAAAGCCTCTTTTCAGACTAAATCTCATGCAGAAGCCGACATGGGAAACCAATGTAAGTAGAGCTTCAAAAGAAAATGGGGTCTGGGGCCCTTCTCTCATTTACTAGTGGTCCTGAGCCCCTCATAAAGTACCTCATAAAGAATTACCAAAATTGGGTGTATTCCTTAGCCTCATGGACTCAGTGTGATCTTGGAAATAGCTCTCTTCTTGGGCTCTTTCCAAGCTCTTCTCTTCTCTCTTTCCAGTAGCACTAAAGCCTTGAATATTTTTCAGATTTTCTTTTTCCCAAATCCTGAAGCAGAAAGTTTTCTCTTTTTTTAATTAGCTCAGTGCAAGAAGCCACATTTAAGACACGGGATGTGAATGCCTGAAGTAAAAACCACAACTGAAAGGACTGTCTGCAATGGAAAAAAACTGGAAAAGCAAGAACCTGACCTAAATGGAGGGCCAAATATAGCTGTCTACTCATGCAGGGTTAGCATGTCAACTTGGCGGACAAGACCACCTGCCCATCTTTTAGGAATTTTGCCAATTCAGGACTGAGAGACTCTTAGGGAATTTTTGTGTCCTGAAATGAGTTAAATTTTATCAGGATACTCACTTTTCCTTGGTGCCTCCCTGAGGCCATATACTCTTATATAGGGAGAACAGGTCCTTCACACTCTCTGGGCCAGGAGGGATCAGGCGTGGCAGCAGCCCTGGCAGGTGGGTGATTGTTGGGTGGGATCTGAGGCTAGGGCAATGTAAGACCAGAATCATATAAGTCAGAGGAGAGGGTCAGTGTGTTGAAGGATAATAAGAGCAAGGGTTGGAGTCATAAAGAGACCATGTTTATTCAAATCTGAGAGAAGACAATGGTTTTAAAAGTGGAGAAAGAAGGCAGTCCTGGGCTAGAGGTTGAGGTTTCAATTGAAAAGCAAAATCTAGGAAGAGTGAGCCCAGCCCTATGTACTGAAAAGGTCTCAGTGTCAATAGTCATTCTAACTACGTGAGAGGCACTTCTCTGTAAGCTTTTTGAGGGTAAGATTATGTCTAAGACAACTTTGTGACAGGGCCTAGAAAAGTAAGTGGTACATTTCTAGGTAACTTTCAGACATTATCTGGAATATTGTAGATAGATACTTAATAAATATTTATTAAAGGAAAGACAAAAAGAGGGAAGGCAGAGAAGGAGGAAAGCAGATAGAGTGGATGAGTTTACCTGAATTATAGCAGAGCTTGAGTCTAGTACTATGGCTAACATTGCTGGAGATTGTCGTAGAGAATGTAAATCTAACTTCTTTACCAATGACAACTGTTTACTCATGGTAAAAAATAGGCATTACATGATCACCCAGAGCAAACACACACACACACACACACACACACACACACTCTCTCTCTCTCTCTCTCTCTCTCTCAAAATCTGTTATGTTTTAAGAATTTCCATTAGATCCCATTCCATCCCATCCCAAAATACTAGCTTAAAATCCTGAGGGCTGGGGATTTAGTGCAGTGGTTCTGCCACCTGCCTTGGAAGCTTGAGGACCAGAGTTTGATCCTGAATTTGATCCCCAGTGCCCCCCCCAAAAAAAAACAATCCATAGCCTGAAAAACTTTAGGTCAAATCCCTTTGATTTCTCTTGGAACATTATTTTTGTAGTGATTATTTTCCTTTCCAGAAGTCTTAATATTTCTCTCTTCTACTGGATAGCTAATCTCTTCCTGGAAACACAGTGAGGATTATCCTGTTTTATAAAAAGCAAACACAGTTCTTCCCTTTCTAGTGACAACTCTGTACAATGCCTTCTGAGTATAGGAACAGCCTTCTAACAGGTGAGCAGTGCCTGCCTTTCTTCTGTTTTTCTCCTTGCCTCTCATCTTTCTTAGCCTATAATATTACCTTCTCCCACCATTTTCTCTATGGATTGTAATGGTATTTGGCTACACAAATCCAAAACTGTTTTCTTCCTCCTCCTTTTTATCCTCTTATTAATTCCTTTATTGACAATGAATATTTAAAAAATTTTCTTCTTATAATAAGCATCTCCTGTTTTGATTTACTTTAATGCATATAAACACTCATATATTTGATCAGTCATTCAACCTTGGCTTAAGGAACATTTCAGTGACTAAAACACGCTAAAGGAAAGATGGAGACAAGATGCATAATTCCTGCCTTCATGGGTCTTAAAGTATATTAAAGGGGTTGGGTTTAAACAAGCCAAATGCTAGAGATTGGAGGGCCTGCATGAATGATGGAATATGATTAAGAACTGGATCTGGTTTTGAAGCTGGATAGATCTGGACTCAAATTTTGGCTCTACCAATTTCTAGCTGTCTGATTTAGAGTAAATAACCTAACTTCTCTAAATGTCAGCTTCGTTTCCTGTCAGACGATGATTGATATTCATGATACTTACCCATAGAAATGTTGTGAAGTTTTTATTCTTATTTAATCTCACAAGATTCCTATATGGTATGCATGATCATTAATCCTTTGCTACAGATGAGGAAACTGAGACTTAGAGTGATCATATGTCTCATGGAAGAACTGAGGCTTTCTGATTTAAGAATATATGATTCCAACTACAACAATATCTTATTTCCCTGGGTTTTGGAGAGTCCAGGGTCTAGTCCTTAGTGATGCTAGAGTCTAATTTTATCAGTATTTACAGAGGTTATCACACACTCAACTGTTTGATTGATGGGCCAGAAGACTACTTTATCAATTTCCTACTCAAGAGATGAGACTGCACATCTGCACATAAATCATTCTCTTGTGTAGATAGTGAGGCCATCAAAAAAAAAATAACAGTGATTCCTACCATCAATAGATGTCTGCTATGTGCTGGGAATTCACACATAATTGCTCATGTCTTACACATTCTGAACTAAATATTATCAGCCCAGTTTTACAGATGGAAAGACTAAGACTTGTTTGAGACTAAGGCATGTTGTAAAAAATACTTTTTAGTTGCTACTACTAAAATTATTAGTACTAGTAGCAGCAACAGTATTGATGATATTAAGGAGTTTTTCTAGTAGTTCCTGCTGACAAATATCAGAAACTGGAGATGAACCTAGGTTTATCTGGTTACAGAGATACTAGTTTTCATCATTACACCTTATAAAAGTTTAGGGTCAGAGCAGCTTTAGCTGAAGGAACTGAGTTTTCCCGTGGGGATAGTTCATCTGCTCTGAATCACTTCCATTGCAGAGAATTATGTCCAGTAAAGAGCGAGGCTTGGTCATCAGGCACATCATGATGTAATTCTTTGGATGAGAGCAAAAGGAGCAGTCCTATTTAAGTCAGAAATCTAAATCTCTAGCCCTTGATGCCAGTCTAATAGCACTAGAATTGAGTAGGTAGTCACTTTCTTTACAATGAATAGATGAATCCAGATATTTCTTTCATTGATGATGCTGTGGTCCCCTTCCCACAGCACCTTCATAGCACATTATTCTCTTATCTGAACCTCTCCTACCATCTCTTACAGCTAGGCATTTCTGCAGAGGACTTAGGTTTTATGGTATATGTGACTCTTACAGGAATCCTATTGCTGAAACAATCACTTGCTGACCTAGACCCTTGTCTCTGGGTTGGAGAGATGGTTTGAGGAGGGACATTCTTGTGTGAGGAGAAATTCTGTGAGGGGAAAATGGAAAGGTCTTCACACGTGGTTTTGAGGGACTTGGGATTTTTTTGGTAAATAGGGGAATAAGAAGGATGCGTATGAGAAAACATTGAAGTTAGAACCTAGGTATTAGGGGAATGGTGATAAGACTGTGGTAGTTGAACAGTTAGGAGGGGAAATGGTTACAAGCTGTTTTTTTGTGGTGGTGGATGAATCATGTAGTTTGAACAGTGGTATTTTCTTCAAAATTCACATTCAAATTTAATCCTCAGTAACAATATCAAAAGATATATTTTTTGAAGGTTAAGTGATGAGAGTTCTGTTTTCTTGAATGGGATTAATGGTCTCATAAAAAGGCTTGAGGTTGAAAGTAGTAGACTCATATTTTCCTAGTCTTCAGCCATGGGAGGACCCAACGTTTCATCCCTTTTGGTCTTTTCTGCTATGTGAGGATGTGTAGATGGCACTGAGTATGAGAAACAGGCCTTCACCAGTTACTGGATCTGCCAACACTTGGATATTGGATTCCTTAGCCTCTGGAACTGTGAGTAAATTTCTGCAGTTTATGAATTACCTACTCAGAGATGTCTTGTTATAACAATCCAAATGGACTAAGACAGGAATGGGGACGGGAGTACAGCTTGGCCGTGAGTACCAATGAGGAAGATGACTTCAATTTCAGACAGGATGGATTTGTAGTGTGGCTGAAACTTATTTTATGTGCTGTGTTTTCTCTCTTTGCAATATTATTAGAGCAAGCATATTTGATTTGCATAGCTGAAAATATTTGAGTAAGTGAGGTCGTATGTGGACATGTTCATATCCATTTAATTTTGTAAAAAGAAATAGGGCTTTGGACATTTATTTAGACCCACCCTCCTACTCCCTCTCTCTCTGCATATAAATATATATATTTACCAAGATCCTTTAAAAGTCAAATACATTTTACCACTATGAGAGAAGAAAATTGAGAAGAGCAGGAAATTGAGAGGAATGAAAAATTTCAGCTAAACACAGCAACTGAATTTTAAAAATGCATTCAAAATATGCAACACACAGTAAATACATTTAAAAGCTAATTCTTAAGTAGTAAAATAAAACATTCAACGTTTTTCATTCATGTGGCTGCATTTGGGTATAAGGTAAATTTGATATATGGGGACTTTCACATGCTTAAAATGATTTATTCTATAAGCAGAAGTCAGTAACTCAATAGGACCCATGGCTATGACAGGCAATTTTGATGTTTAAGAGAAGTTATGAACTTGGACAGAAATATGTTGATTAGTATTCAGAGTCTGTGCTTAACTCTCCATTGTATACCAGGACCAACATAACCAACAGGAAAACAGCAAAAACCCACCATTTTCAGATGAAAATTTGAAATTGAAGCTTCTCAAAGCTTCTGGGTATTTGGAAGTGTGAGGAGTGAGGTGAAGGCTGATGAGGTACTTTTGAGCAATACATGCTTGCAGAGGAGAATTTGGAAGAGGGTTGTGAAAATAAGGAAAGGAAAGAAGGCTGAGGGGAGAACCATTGGAAATTTCCACATCCCAGAGACAGTGAGAAGGAGACAAAGTAGAATCTGAGCATTTAGAGAAGAAGAAATGAGAATGCACAGGCAGTACTGAAAAAGTCAAGAAGTCTCTAGATTGCTGGAAAAGGGTGCTCGGCAGTGGTGAAGAGTAAAAAGACTCACGGAAAGAAAGTCTGAAAATCTGTTGTTGAGTCTCATCTTTGTGGGACCACAGGAGTGACAGTTACAGATATCAGTTACAGACATGACAGAGGGGTCATGATGGCAGGGATTAGGTGAGTGGAAGGTGAAAATCAGGAAAAGGAAACGACAGTGTTAGTTTCTTTTCTCTTGTCGCAGAGACAAAATCCTCAACACTCAAAGTTAGAAGGGAAGGGGATTATTTAGCTTGCAGTTTGTAGAGATTTCAGTCCTTGACTGGCTCCAAGGTATGGTTGCAAAAAGGCAACAGTTCATGGTGGTGGAGAACAGCAAAGGCAACGAGAGACCTTAACAGAGTCTTTCTGCCCTTTTTATCCCATCCAGCCGACCAGGATTAGGGCCATGCCAAACCAACCACTCACATGTAGAGGTTCAGTAATCACCTGCTCTTAATCCCAACATCAAACTCCAGACCCAGTCACTTCTGGAAAAGAAAGCCCTATCTCATCTGCATGAGGCTTTGGGGGGATATCAAAGCACAAACCACAACAGGGAGAAAGGCTATGTGGTAGCAAAAGGAAAGGAGGAAGGGAAGGAGGAAGGAAGGGAGGGGGCCACTCACATGTAGAGGTTCAGTAATCACCTGCTCTTAATCCCAACATCAAACTCCAGACCCAGTCACTTCTGGAAAAGAAAGCCCTATCTCATCTGCATGAGGCTTTGGGGGGATATCAAAGCACAAACCACAACAGGGAGAAAGGCTATGTGGTAGCAAAAGGAAAGGAGGAAGGGAAGGAGGAAGGAAGGGAGGGGGGAAGGGTA
>NW_022900950.1:43775298-43790832 GCF_012274545.1 Fukomys damarensis | reverse complement strand
GAGGGGGGTGGGCGGGGAGAAGAAGAGAGAGAGAGGGAGAGGGAGGACTTCATTTTGTATGGAGTTTCCCTGTAAACTCTGAGAAGGTCAATATGCAGTGAGATGAAAAGACGCGTGTGGGAGACTGACAAATTATCGTATCTCAGAGCCTTAAGACTAGCAAAGGGAGGCCAGCAGAGAGGGTCAAAGGCAACAAATCTCAAAGCATGTTCTGCAAAACTCTTGACTGCAGAATACAAACAGATATTAAATAAGCAGGGAATGAATCTGTCCTGTCTTACCATGTATCTCAGATCCTCTTTGTTCCTCTCAAGAGAAATTCTTAGCATCCATTGTCTGCTTTTTACAGAGGGCACCAGCAGACCTTTGCCTTCAGCATTGAACATTGCTTTATACATCTGGCTCTTTATAATATTTATTTTGTTTTTATGCTGAGCTTTTTATTTTCTTGACTAATGTTTTATCTGTTACTGTTATGTATGTGTATGGTGCAGAGGGCCATGTCCAAGGTGGACCTAACTTTGCCTTTGGGATCACATGCCTTAGGTTGAATTTTGTACCACAGGACTTCTTGGAGCTCTGTGACCCATGAGTCCAGGAGAAAACAACCTTTTGCTGTTTCTGTGATTCATGTGGCCATGGAAAGCTTCCTTCTTGAGGCTGCTTCTGTCTCTATTCTGTGAAACACACTTGGAAAAGCTTGTAAATGAGATGGTAGAGTTTATGGGAAGGTATTTTAGAAAAACTAAAAGGGGTTTGAATTAAGAGTAGGCAGAGGAATAGTAGCTTCTCTGGGAGCTCCTGGAGGCTGAATGTGCAAGGAATGGAAGGCACATCTAGGAACATGGTGAAATTTCAGCTCTCTTGTATGGGGTCTACCAGCAATTTTATCCGGAAAAATGGCTGGGAAAATTTTATTTTCTTTAAGGCCTTGGAAGCAGGATTTCTTAGGAAGGTCATTGACTTGAGGCGGACTTGTGTGAAGCTAAGCAAAGCCAACCATAGACTCACTAAACACCTGTGATCTATGCACTCTTTAGGGTGCTCTGAGTCTTGTTTGCTATAGTAAAGGAACCTAAGCACCTTTAGTCCTTGAGTGAGGTGCCACATTCTTAAGATACATTCAAAGAGGGTGCTTGGTGCAAGCACTGAGTGGCACACATCCACAGTTGTAGTCTAGGAATAAGCATCTACTTTCTTCTGGGGTGACTCGGGGAGAAGGTATTTGTGTGGGTATTCATCAGCCATCATGTGGCAAACATGTATTAGGTTTCTACCGTGTGTTAGGGCACTCAATAGCCAGATAGAGGAAGTTGGTTCAAAATGAATAAAAAAGCAGTCTCATAAGCTTAGAGTCTGAAAGAGGACATCAGCAAATAAATCCGTAGTTAAAGCACTGTGGTGTGATGAAACTCCCAATTTATGAAGTTAAGAGGTACATGGAATGTGCAGGATGGGCACCCAGTGCAGAGGACAGTCTAGGATGTATGTGGGGGGAAGTACAGTCAAGATCAGAGCTCAGAAATGGGCTAAACAGATAGAGGGCAGGATATATAAATTATAGGTCCAGAAGATAGTATTTTTGAAGGTCCCTAGGTGAGAGAAACTATAATTGATTGGAAGAGTTGAACTCCATTTAAAATGGCTGGAGGATAATGTTCTGGGTGATGGATCTAGGATGGGGATGGGAAGTGAGAGAGACTTGGATACTTTTTCTGGTTCTCAGCCTACATGGATCTGTGTGTCTGTTGCAGGATGAATGAATGAAACTTTCCAAATGTCTGCTGGACTTTGGTTGGATAACTATTACTAGCATTTCCACACCCCAAAATAGCTGTCCTTCTTCTCATTCTCTGTGCTCTGTATATCTTAGTTCTTGATCTCAATTGAAATAAAAAGGGTTGTAGAGATAAAGAGAGCAATACAGAAATATTTAAAAAACAGATCCCCATCCCCCATGTTACCTGGGTTAGGTCCTACAACAAACATAAAATGCACTGTAAAAATGGTCAGCTGTGTGAGTTGGTTGGAAAGGAAAGGGGTTGTCAGTTCTTAGTTTAAAGCCATTTTTTGGCATATGCATGCGGTCTGCTGCCCAGAACTCTGAGTCATGCTGTGCTCAGGTGGAGGTGAAGCCAGTGATGCAAGTGCCCTGTGCCATTACACTGGCAAAAAGTGATCCTTGTAAAAAGGCAGCAAAATGACTCAAAATTTGGGCCAGTGCACACCAAGCAGTTGATAGTGCCGCGAGAGCTCTTTGTTTCTCTCCGGCATGTGGATGCACAGCCTTTGATGTTAGAATTTTGGCTCATTAATAACTAATTTACATTTCCCAGACAGCAAATTGTGATCTGACACAAATTTATAAAAGAACTCCAAATGGTGAAACTCTTTGCTACAATGAGTCCTTTGTGGGCTTTTTTTTCCCCTTTCTAACTTAAGGAGTTTGTGATTAAAATTTTAATGCAATCATTGAAATCTCCAGGGCTACTTAAAAATAAAACACCATCTTATTTCCTTTCTCTTAGAGATTGCGACAACTGGCTGTTCCTATGTGGATGCTGTGAGTGGTACAATTGCTTTTTCATCTGCGCTGAGGCTCTGATAAAATAGGATGTCCTCAATGGGCCAGAGGAAAGATCCAGCAAGGGAACTGGATATGGTAGCAGAAGGTGACAGTGCTGTGCTCTTTGATTTCTTGAAGTGTCTTTTCAGGTTACTGTATGGCAGATTTCCCACTGGATAGTCTCATTGACTCCTCTTGGCTGCATCTTAGAAGGCCACTTGCCACATGGAAAACATGGTTTTCCATATTTTACTCTATGTTTCTTTGGGAGAAAATGGAAGTCAAGGGAAATTGTGAAATGTCTAGTTGTACGTTGACTGTCACCTCCATCACTTGTCCTTGGGAAAGGGTTTATCTTCTGACTCTGCCCATTGGGCAGGCAGGGTGGGGCTGAGTGTCATGTGCTTCCAGGCACTTGGAGACACCTTCTCTGGACTACAGAGGGACTGGGGACAGGAGATATACCAGAAAAGTGGATCCAGAGATGGCTGTGGGCTGGGCTGGGGGTAGGGTTAATAAATGAGACATTGGGTAGCTTGGCCAATTACATCATTTCTGAGATTTGGTTCTACTAAGTTACTTTTGCCTGAAGAAATAGTGTAGGCAACAGCTATGGACTTTGTGTGGAATGGAAACATACTCGGAATGAAAAGATTTTTAAACTGGCACTTGAGGTCAGATTTTAAATGATCACACAGCACGAGCCAAATTGACTACATGCAGAGAAGCAACAAGCCACCCGATTCCTATATTATTTTAATAAGAGAAAGAATGCATTATGAATTCCAGGCAAGACTTCCACCTGGACACAGTCCCAGATTCTAACTCATCTGTGCATGCCTTTCAAATAAGCCTTTCACAAAGAGGCTTTTTTTGGTCTGCAATGTCTTCCCTACTGATGAAGGAATCTGAAGTTCCCCCTCCCAGCTTCAGATGGAAGAGGCAAGAAACCTGAGAGACTTGCTCTGAGCAGGGCAGCTCCATGGAAAGTTTCTGAGAAAGCTGTTCTGCCATTTGGGGTGGTCTTTTATTCAAATAACAAAGCCTATTGTAGGAGGTGCTGTGAGTTCTGTTTTTCTGTGGCTTGGACATCAGAGTTTGTGGAACAGATAGAGAACCCAATTGGGAGGCTTTTCCTGTCTGTGATATGTCCTGCATGTCTGCAAGTGATGTTTGGAGTCCACCTGCTCCTTAAGTGGCAGGAGGGTTACAGTAGTGCTTGTAGACCACTTTGTGAGCCATAAGGGAAGAAAGGACACCTTGTGTGTGGCTTGATCTTAATTAAGACTTTTCTCAATGCCTAGAACATTGCTGACATTTAAGAAAGAATGCTACTGTTATGCTTGTTAATTTTACCCTCTTGGGTCCTGAGCAGCTCATTTCACACCTGACTGTTTTTTCTAAGTCACAGAGACTAGACTAGAATTTTTACCGGAAGGAAGCCAATTCTGTTCCAGACATGCATGGGCCAAAACAGGAAAACTTCTAACTGCTATAAACATGATGGAGGCTCCAGGCCATGTCACAATTTTTTTCAGTTTGTGGGAGTCTTTGGAATCAGTTTAGGTTTGAATTCTGGTTTTACCACTTACATCAAGTGAGGTTGGAACTGTTACTTAATCCTTTGAGCTATTTTTTCCCTCCTTTATACAAAGCAGATGATAACAGTTGTTAAGAGGATTAAATGCAAAGTTCTCAGCACATGGCCTGACACACAATAAATGCTCAGAGGGAATTGTTGATACACTTATGAAATCTACCATGGAGACAGGCATAGAAAGCTCTGGAAGTACAATATTGGAAGGGAGGCCACAGGAAGACCCTAATCTCTTACCACAATTGGACCTTTTGGGAAGATGTCACCAGTGTGGTGGCATCCAGCTTTCTGGTCAATTAGGATTGTGTGTTGGGCTCAGGGCTCAGATACCAACAGGAGGCCACTTTTCTGCCGAAGATTTTTAAAAACAATCTCTATGATCTTAGCTCTCAAGGTAAGATCCCAGGCTCCTGCAAACCCAGTTATGGAGTATGAACTCCTAGGAATGATGGACCTCCTGTGTTTTGGGGGCACTATTTTGTCCCAAGCAGAGCACAACATATTGTGAGCACTTATGAATATCTGTGGAAGGAACTGATGATGGGCAACCGAGCTGAGCAGTATTGCTTTACTGTGGGCAACAGTACAGGCAGAAACTAAGATCATTCTTGATAAAAGCTGATGTCCCACAGCAGAGGCTTCTCAGGATATGGAAATATAAGATACTGATCCAGAGAACTGCATCTTAGCTAAACTGGATAGGGAAAGAAATATAGGGTCAAGTTCTATTACCTAAGAATATCTAATGAGCTATAGATCACAAACTCAGTTTCCATAAATATGATTATCAATTTCATAAGATCTTTAATGAAAGACCTCCTTTAGGTACTGACTACCAGAATCAGGTTTTTGTATTGTAAGAGGGAAAAACTAGGTGTGTTAAAAGATGTGACCTTGTTTGAGTGTGACAAATGATACAAAGGCATTTATTTGCACCCAGTAATAATACCATTGTGTTATATATTTTTCTGTATTAAGCCATAGGCACATTTCTACTTCATTTTATCCTCATTTTATTCTTGAGAGGCTAATACGACAGGCTGCGTGGCTAGCAATGCCCTTACTTTGCAATTGAGGAACTCAGGCTAGAGTTTACCTTATAAAGAGTAGGGCTGAGAACTTTGCTGAAAGAACTCTGTTTCCCTAGATGCAGGGTGGTTTGCTTGCATTGTACTAAACTGGTTTAAACTGTGCCACACAAAGACCTGTACTTTCTGTCATATCACTGGCCATACCTCTGTCTTCTATCCCACGAGGATGGCTTTAGGGTATAAATGATTGCTATTGTAAGAAAGGATCTAGGCAGAAACTATGGTACAGACAGGTTCAAGTGAAGCTGGGGCATTTAATCCATGCTTACCTGAACTTGTGCAACCAGGGATCCCGACTTCTAGAAAAATTTACAGCACAGTGTAGGTTTTGGGATGGGATCTTATGAAGAGCATACATAGAAGCTGTGGCTTGTCCAGTATACTTGCACAGCCAGATCCAAAGAGTCTGGGAGTATGGTGGTGATGGTTAAGGCCCTGGATGACTATGATAACCATCACATTATTTGACTTTTATCAAATGACTCGCATGTCCAGACTGGGAGATACCTGGCTGTCTGGATCATGCGGTCAGCACTGGAAGGGCTGGCCAGCTGAGTCAGCATAGAGCTGTTGACAAGGCTTCTTCCAGCAGCTTCAGCCAGTGTCACGAGTCTACTGACAATTAAGGGTACATTTCAGGTCTTGTGGCTTCCAGGATGCTTATGGAAGGTTTAAACTTGGGTTGGGTGGAGTCAGCAGGGGAATTCCTGCAAGACCTCTTTGGGAACGTGGGGACACGTCAGAATAGGTTTCAGTTCACAGTTCAGATTGCTGTGTCACTGTGACATGCACACATTTTAAATTGCAAGTAAATGTCTTCACTCTGGCAGATGATAGACATTTGGACCTTGTGTTGCTATCAATGGGCTGTTGTTCGGGTACAGCTGCATGCACAGTCAGCCTGATACTCTTCTCAGGACTTGGGGACAGCTGTGTGCAGATACTGGGAGAGTAGAGGCCTGCTGGCTGCTTCTTCCATGTTATCATTGAGCTCATCTGTGATTTCAAGAGGGTGTCCTTCTAATTGCCTACTTATTTCCTCCTCCTTTCTGTCCCTGATGTGAAATTCAGGAGGTGAATGGTTATGCCACTCTTTGATTCAGTACCTTTGAAGTAAATCTACTTAAATACTAATAAACATAGCAGTATATTATTTGAAGTGGATTTTACCCATTAGGTGAGAGTGGTGGCTGTTATTCAGTTATTTTCTTGAATCTTGAATCCTGGGGGCTTGTAGGAGAGGTGCAGGACATTCCCTTATCTACCCTTTGTTTAGAGCTGTGCCTTAGTAATGTGAACTCAGAACACAGTGACAAAGGCTTCTCTGTGGGCCTCCTTGTGTTGGTATCGTACATATCAAGGTACAATTTATTTTTGAAGCAAGATCTCTCAGGAAATCTGGAAGACATTTATAGCAGTTTCTAAAAAGATGTACATCCCTATGTAACCATTCTGGTAGGTTTTCTTGAACATTTTATGTATGGCTTAGTGAAAAAAATGCCAAGCTTGAAGTTACAAGATTCCTGATTTGAAAGACAATATAATATAATAAAAGAGTGTCGGCTTCGATCAAGATACAAATCTTAGCTTTCTAACTATGAATAGGCATGCTTTGGTTTCTTGGCTAACAAGTGAAGCTAGCAACTTCCTCCTAAGATGGTGGGCATTCACTGAGGTCATAGAAATACTAATACTTCCTAGATTGGTATCTCTACTCTCCCTAGACCAGACTTGTGTCCTGAATTTCTGGTCTGTATTTCCGCTTGATGGTCATCTGTCCTTAACATCCGTCGTGTCCCAGTCTGTGTTAATCTTTTCTCTCCCTTGCCCTCTGAACTTCCCCCTTCCTTCTACATTTTACTTTTAAAAAAGGGTTTTATCATTTCCCATCATCCAAAGCAGAAGCTTGTATTCACCCTCATATATGACTTTTCCTTCAACTTGGAAAATTCCTTCAGTCACTGAATCCTCAAATTGTTGTCTGCTTCATCCTCTCCTCGATTCTTTTCTATGTTACTGTGATATATTTCATTAAAAAATTTATTTATACTGCATGCAACCAGAGTGAATCACATGGTATCCAACATTTATTTAAAATCCTCACTATTTCCTTCAAGAACTTTAAGGGAAAGTTCAATTTCTCTGACCTGGGAAAGCAGATGTCTTAGTTACCTTCTCATTGCTGAAACAAAATACTCAACACTCACAAATTAAAGGAAAGAAACATTTATTTTGGCTCACAGCTTGTAGAGATTCCATCACTGGCTCTGGCAGGGTGGTATGGCCAAGGGGCATGACAGAGGAGAAACAACCCATGGCCAGGCAGGCAGGCTGATAGCAATGAAGCAGTGAAGCTATAGCAGCAAGCCTCCCTTTCCCTTTTATCCCATCCAGGCCACAAGCCTTTTGGGTGGTGCCACCCACACATAGGGTGGGGCTTCCCATTAGTCATACCCAGAATTTTTCTAAACCAATCAGTGACAAATTTAATCATCACACCCTTAAACAACACTCATACACCCTAGATCCAGCCACCATTGTAAAGCTCTACCTATAAGCACATGAAGCTTTTGGGGGACATCAAGATACAAGCTATAACAACAAGCTTCCTGTGAGTCTATTCCATTCATTCCTGCAGCCCTATTCCTCACTGTCTCATGTGACATTCAACTGAAGTGCTCATAGGACACCCAGGCTCTGACTTTCTTCCAGGAATATCTGTTCTCTGCTTGAAATGATTTTGTTCTTCCTACATACCTGGCTAACACCCACTCACCACCTAGAGTCAGCTCCAGTGTCACTTTCTCATGGAAGAGGTTCTTGAACCCTCAAGGCTGAATCAGATTATTCCTCTTTGGACTGGGATTGTGCATATATATGCATTTGTGGCCATTGGTTTTTCTGGTCTGCCTTCACTTGAGGGCAGGGACTGTTCTGCTTGACAACATCTAGCACAGTGCCAAGCATTAGTGGACATACAGTATGTCTTTATAAAATGAACATGCAGTATGTCTTTACAAAATGAATGGTTGGAAAGTATTGCAAATGATTCATAAAGAGCCTGCTTTTTGGAAGAAGTTCAGTAAAAAGAACTTTTCTATGATTTTGCCATTGACTGGTCAGATTGGGTAAGGTCTATCATTTTCCTGGGCTTCAAGATTTTCAGGTGAAATGAAATTCATAGATAATTTCACACACACACACACACACACACACACACACAACTTCAGACATACAGATAATGTAAAATTGTCATGGTGAGAAATAAAGTAAATGGAAAGCAATGTATAATACAGTTACATGCATTCAATAAGTAAATGTATAAAAATATAGTGAAATAGTCAGATGCTTGTACTTGCTTATAATGAATAAAGCTGTTTTTCAGAGTGGTACAACAACTGCTCCTTTTGGAATAATGGCTAAATAAAAAATTTGTCAGTTTTAGTGGAGTAACAGAATAGGGCAGCTGAGAGCAGCAGCCAACAAAGGTGTTGCATTGGTGATTCTAATACCACAAGTTGCAATGTTTTTCATGGAATAATTTTCTAAATTAATGTCCAAAGTGATAGACAACTTATGGTAAAGTTCCAAGGAAAACAACACAATTGTCTTTTGATTCTCAATGTATTTGTGTTCCTGAAAATTTTAGTATACAATGACACAGTGTCCAATGGCTCCAACCTTGAGCTTTCCACTACTTCAACAGCATAGTTTGAAAAAAAAAATCTGCTTGGTAATCAAAACTTTGCTTGATAGTTGAACCAAAAGACTGGCTTGAATAAACCTGTATAGACCTAGACTGAGTCATGTGTCATGTCTCACCCCTGGACATGAAAGGGTGACACTTCAGTCTATGGGCTGCCCTCTCCCAGACAACACATAGTTCTTGTGTTAGTGCGTTAAAACATTCATCACTGTGCTTTATTTGCATAAAGTATCATAACCATGACTCCAAAAAAAGTGATACCAGCAGGAAAAATAAGAGGAATAGTGTGAGAACCCTGATAGAGTTATAGAAATAAATCATTGTTAAAATTATTAAAGTCCTGGAAAAATGAATCTATAAGTGTAATTTTTGGCCCTTGAAACCAATATTTGGTTTTCAGTTACTTCTTTTGTGAAAAATATGTTCAGTTTGCAAACTTTTCAGTATTCAAACACAAATTTGGAATGAAACGAGTTCAATGACCAGTAAATCACTTTATGCTAAAATAGTGAAGAAAAACATTCTTATAGATCGAATGGAGTTAGGTTCTGGCTCAGTTGATATAAATATATATTTTACCTACAAGAATATCCAGCAGACTGTTATATACTCACAAAGGATATAGCACATTTCTCTGTGTTGTGGGGTTATTCTATACATTATGGGATTGTTATATTCCTGGTCCTCACTCTCCATCAGTGAGGCATAATAAATATACAAATGATTTTCTAAAATACTTTCCAAGTGTTCTCTAGGAAACCAGATAAACTATATAACAATAAAACATTCTTTTAGTATTCTTTCTCTATGGAAAAAAAACGCTTTATCTAAATTGTCTAAAACTAATTATTGTAAAATAAATTTATTTCCTGTAATTAAATATTTGTATCATTAGGAGGAAAGTCACCAGCTTTCTTTTAGACAGTAATTAAATATTAAATGAATATACAAATATGTATAATTTTATAATCATTGGGATTTGGATTCATTTTCCTGAATGTTTCTTGTTCTTTTTGTTTTATTTCTTTGGAAATTCATATATTATCCATTTTTTTCATCAGTAATGGGGATTGAACTCAGGACCTTTGTACTGATCTATAATCCTAGATTATTTTAAGCTATTTTATTTTGAGTTAATGGCTGTTAAACCTTGAGCATCTACACTGAACTACATACACAGACTCTCCCTTATTTCTCATTTTGAGACAGCATTTCACTAAGTTTCTCAGTGACACAGGCTGAGTTCAAGCTTTTGCTCCTCCTGTCTCAGCCTCAGAGTCCTGAGATTATGCAGGATTATGTTCACCACTACACCTGGTTCCATTATCCATTCTGACTTGGTAATATTTTTCTTGCTTGGTGGTCTCCTGTTTCCTTAATTTGTGTTGAGAAATTTGCTCTCATTCTTCTGCATTGTTATTATTTATAATTGCAGTGTCACTGGTATCAGTTAAGTTTGGTTAGCTTAGTGATTACTCATTATTTGACTACACCACACTGCCATGAACCCATTTCTGATTTGGTTTTAGATCTCATTTAGCTAGGATTGTCCTCAAATCTGTTTCCATTAACAGTGAGAACTTCTTTACCAAATTTATTATTGTCTGCCTTGAGAGCAGTTGCCATATGTTATTTATTTATCTTAATATTTCCAGATTGTACCCCAGTAACCAGCTACTAGCAGGTATTCAATAAACATTTGTTGAGTGAATGAATGTGTTTAGTACATAATGCAATTTAGCCTGAAAGTCTCACAAGTATCAAATTTGAGGTCCATTAGAAAACAAATAAATCTTCCAACTCATCATTTTTCCTTATAGTCATGCATCACTTAGAGACAGGGATATGTTCTAAGAAATGTGTCTGTGGGTGATTTCATAATGTGAATATCATAGTGTGCCTCCACAACCTCAGAAGGCTATGACATCACTAGGTGACAGAACCTATAGGAACATTAGGATAGATGTGGTCCATCACTGACTGAAACACTGTTATGCATAGTACATGTCTATATTTGATGTCCTATAATATTGAGTTTATTTAAGAGGGTCATAAATGCTGGAGAGAGGAGGAAGAGAAGAGTTGTTTAATTGGCATAGAGCTTTTTTTCAGGGCTTTTCAAATTTTATTCTTACACATATATGTTACAAACCAGTATTTTTTTTCATGTTGAGACTTCTCAGAAACGGTAACATTCAATATGCATCATTCTGGTATTTGCTTCTTATAATCATCATTATAGCTTTTAATCTTTATCTATGAAAATATGTGGAAAAAATTGCCATTAACTTGTTGGCACAAATTTATGCTCTTAGATTCCTGCAGATCACAAGTTTGAATCAGATTTACTTGTATAAAATCAAGGAGCTTGCATGTCTATGGCATATAGTTTTAAATTTGCAAGATGCAAAGGTTCTGGAGATCTGGTTCTCAGCAATGTTTATATACTTAATACTGCTGAGTTGTAGACTTATTTGTTACTTATTTCTTACCACATACAAAAGGGAGAGGCAAAAGGGGTACATGAATATTTTCTTCTAAATTGGCTTCCCTTTTCTATTGATGATATCACTATTCTATCAGGCTTCTTATTAGGAACTTCTGGAATCTTCTTCAGCTCTTTCTAGTTTATTCTATGTCACATAGATTAGTCACCAAGTTTTGGCTTACAAATTCTCTCATATCTGCGTCTCCCCCCACCATTTTTGTTCAAATAATTCCTTCAACATATGACGCTTAAATTATAGCAAAAAAATTCTGATTGAGGTTCTTGTCTATGATTTCTTTTCTTCCAAGACTGCTTTTATCATATAGTAGATGCCATGGTTCTCTCTTGCCTAGAATCAAGTCCAACGCCCCTAGACCCAGGTCATGTCGGTGTTTTCCATGTCAGATTATACACCCTCATTTAGATCTCCCCCATACTCTCTGCCAGTACCTCATGCCCTGAAGTCTATTCTGTAGCTGGGCTCATTTCTTTACTGGTCATCATGCCCCTTCTTGTTTTTGTGACTTACTCTTCACCTGACTGGAAACATTTTCTTCCTTCCCATACATGCTGCTTCTATACCCTTTCAAAATTTAATTCCTTCCTCAATTTCTCTAGACTATAGTCTGTCCTGACTTCTCTCATCCTGGGTTCTTGGTTCATCATTTGCAGTCTCTGTTCTGTAACTAGGCAATCAATTTATCATTTGGAACAACTCTCTGCTTGCTTCATGTACTCCAGTCTTCCTATATGACCAGGAGACTCCTGGCCAGGTGTGGTGGTGAACATCTGTAATTCCAGCACTTGGGAGGCTGATGCAAGGATCTGGATAAGATCAAGGCCAGCCTGGGTTACACAGTGAGACTCTGCCTCAAAATAAGTAAGTAAGTAAGTAAGTAAATATCAGGAGGCTCCTGTCAGCGACTGGTGTCCATTTTATATATAAATAATACCAAGCCTACAAAAATGCTGGCCTGGAAAAATGTGCTCCATAGATAAATTGAAGTCATGAGTTTGGCTGTAGTTTGGGTGTTTAAAGTAGGACTCAGCAAACTTTTCCCATAAGGTCCAGAGTAAATAGATTTTCAAGCTTTATGATGTTTGTTACAACTAGTCAACTCTGTTGTTGTAGTGTTAAAGCAGCCATAGACACTATGTACATGAATCAGTATGACTGTGTTCCAATAAAATGTTATGTATAAAAATAAGTTTGGCCAGAGTGCTATTTCCTGACCCTTCGCTTAAAGTATAGAGCTAATGAGACTCATCTCCAGGGTCTCTATTGGTAAAGTAGGTTAACAATACTGAAATTGCTAAACCTGGCCGATAACCTTGCAGGGGAGTATATTGTCACTGGTGGAGAATGGATTCAAGCGTGGGACTACCATTTAGGGCCATACAGATGGTGCATCACATAGTCCAGAACTACCACTAACAGTTGTTTTGAAAAGCAGGAACTTTGCAGGATGTCCACTGCTGGTAAAAAGCACAGTTGCTATGCATTTGAGTATCTGCTGTTTGCCAAGTGTGATATATTTTATGTCACGTCAGTGAATACAGTTATCCTTTGAGGTGTTCATTACCATTTCCATTTTTAAAACGAAGAGATTGAGGCACAGGAAGCTAATAGTTGACTCAAGGTCCCAAGCGGGACATAGTGGATCCTGTGCTGGTCCTTCTGGCACTAAGCTTCTCTTCTTTCGACTCCACCATCATCACATTAACTCTGGAGCTGATGTATGAAAGCTAAACAACATGGAATGTTCCTGGCAAGGCAGGTTCAGGTAGCAAGTTAGTATTTATGATCCTCGTTGAATTTTTGAAGTCAAATTTATTATCTCATCCCTTTTCTTGAATACATTAGAACATGCAAGTAAACAATGCATATACATTGTCGAGTGTAACTACATCTCAGAGATCTTACTGGAGATTCACCGACATTTTCATATGATAGCAATTATGACAAAACTGTGGTTTCATGTTGACCGAAATTTAGATCGAAGTTAAAATAATACTTTTTTCTCATTTTTTTCTGTTGTAGTTCTCATCCCTCATGTGGTGAGCCAATATGAACTGCCGTATATTATTAAAAATGGTCATCTTTTAGTCTTCTGCACTTACTGTCTTCCTTGGGTTAAAGCCACATTGTTCAGGGTGTAGGTGTTAAGAACACTATAGATATATTTAAAATCCCCCTTTACCCAGGGAACTAAGGCTTGAGGGAATGGGAAAATGGGAGCAAAACATAGTCATTTTAAGATTTTAAGCTCAAATTTCTGAAGGCCAATTAATTACATTCGCCACTTATTCTGTCTTCTTGCCAAACCAGATTCTTCCTTCCCTTCTTGATGTTTTGTTTTTTTTCTTGTATTTTCTCTTTCTTCTTTTCTCTCTCTCTCTCTTCCCCTTTCCCTCCTCCCTTCTTTCTCTACCTCATTCCTTCATCTATCCATCCATCCACTCAACCATTAATACTATTCTGCGTTTCCCTTTTTCTGTTTCTGTGTTGCTGTTGTCTGTCTTGTCTATGTTGGACTTTTCTCACTAGCTTTTAACATAGCCTGCATTCTCAGAGAGCCATTGTTATCATTCTAGATAAAAAGATCAAAAGCATATTTCTTGCCTTTCATAGTTATACCTATTGTTTGCTTATCTCAGTATTTCTGTTACAAAGATTATTTACTGCTAGATTGACAATCCCAGGAGGTACAGAAGAGTGGGAAATGAATCCCATTGCACTTGGTGCCTTCTGTAGTGGTTTTCCAACATATGAGACTGCCCCCTCCCTCCATGAATAGAGCACACTACAACAACCAGGAATCTGCAAACTCGAAAGAGTACTGTCCTGCCAGTGCTGAACACATGCAATATATTGTACTTTTAAACACATAACAATCAGAGACTTGCTGAGCTATGATTTATTTTGTGACCAAAAGCCTTCAAAGACTTACAGCCCAACACACGTGGCTTTGAAGTGAGGTGGGCATTGTGGTGATGAGAGGAAGCTCACTCTTTCTTTTGGAACTGTATTATTTCAGGCTTTTGATTTCCAGCTGCAATCCAAACAAAGCCCCCTGGTGTTCTGACTTAACCAGGTTATCTTTAACTGCAGAAAGGGCTTAATTTCCAATGAAGCCAAAGATAGAGTTAATTGATCCAGTTTGTTGTATATTCAGGCATCTATGAACCTCTTTATTTTGATTTAGTTATAATCATAATGTCCTTTGACATTGCTTTTTGGTGTTGTAAAAATTAAGGCCTAAGGAAGTGTAATAATGTAATTATATTCTCATGGGTGGTTAACTTCATAGATATTTTCAACCTTCTTTCTCCTTTCTGTCTTCTACAAAAGACAATGAGCTCTGCCTCAACAGATAGGGTGGCAGTGTAACCTGATTTTAGCCAATGACATTATAGTTTTGCTAGCTTTTGGAAAGCCTTTTGCTCTCTCTGATAAAGGGTATATTTGAGAGGGTGCCCCTCTTCCCTCTTTTTCCTATCTTGAATGCAGATAAGATGACTGGAGCTTCTGCAGAAATTCTGAGGACTAGTCAGTGACAAGTATAAAGATGAAAAATCAATATGCTTTATGCTGGAGAAAGAGCCTGGGTTCTTGATGGTTTTATGGAATAGAAGAACCAATACAATTTGCAACTAGTCTTTGGACTCCTCTGGTATACGAGAAAAGCAAATTTCTATTAGTTGGGTTTTCTGTTGCAGCTGACACACTGTTAACTAATATAGAGATAATAACCAGTCAACAGTCCAGAGGAGTAATTTTTAACTTCTACTTTTAGCTACATGATTCTGACAAAGTCACTAGTCTTTTATTTACTTTATCATTGAACATATCTGTAAAATGAATTATCCTTCAGAATTTGTAAGCTTTGACCTTCTTGAGAGGTTTAACATATTATTCAGTAACTGCCAATGCCACCAAGATACACACAAACATATGTAGCACTTTCATTAAATACCCTGTCTTGGGCCAGGGATTTAGCTCAGTGGTTCAGCTGTCTGCCTCACAAGTGCAAGGACCTGAGTTTGATCCCTGGTATCAAAAAAAAAAAAAAAAAAAAAAAAAAA
>NW_022900950.1:43755470-43775065 GCF_012274545.1 Fukomys damarensis | reverse complement strand
AAAAAAAAAAAAAAAAAAAAAAAAAAGTATATGTGTATATACCCTATCTTACAAACTTCCACAAATTAGTGTTTAATGAAGCACATTATTCTCTCTTCTTTTTCCAGGAATACCTTTACTGTATGAAAAAGACTTTTTTCCCTAAGTTATAAAGAATTTTAGTAGAAAATACTTCATCAAATACATATCAATCATTGCATGTTAGTAACACATACAAACAACAAGAAATTTTGGGTAAACTCCACAAATCTGCGTGCTTTACCCACGACCAATAATGTATTGTCTCTTATGGATCAGATATGTGAGTTCACAGCTATAGTTCTTTTTGTGTTTAGCTTTTGTGGTTTCTAAAAAATCTAGAGAAAATACCAAGACAGAGGAAGCTGGGAATCTTCCCTCAATCTTGCACTGGTAGAACTAATATTGCTTCTTTTCACTTTCCCGGGCTTGGCAGTAGTCATTGCTTGTCTCTGTTTCTCCAAAGAAACAAATCACCTAATTCATTTTTTACTTCATTAGAGAAAAGAAAACTTTGTTAATTTTGTTTGGTGTTCCCGAATGAGTAATTGAATGTGCTCAGTAGCACAATTTTAGGAGTTAAACAAAATAGGTTTTCAGTTTCTAACACTACCTGCTTTCATATAAGCCTGTATCCTGAAGAACTACTGACTTACTTTAGAGATAGAATTATTTCAATTAATAAGAATGAAATACAAGTCTAGAGAGCTGTACACTGATGAGTGGTTTGAATTTAGTAAAACCTGAAGTGGTTTCATCATCTGAATTTTAGAGTGTGCCCCCTTCCAGTCTCATAGTTCCCTTGCCTTCCATGAGAACCTCAGTTTTAGAACTTTGAATAGCATCAGAGATCTTTATGCATATTCCTGCCTCCCTTTCTAAATTGTAAATTCCTAGAGGACATTGGCAGGGCACAATTTATCATTGTATTCCTTCTCATTATCTGGAACAAGATTTTATATAGCTGTATGACAACTGGTGAGTGTTGTATTCTTTCCATGCATTTGGGAGTCCTGCAGTATCTTGATCTTGCAGGGGGTGACCTCTGAGTCATATGTGGATGTTTCCTAACCAGACTCGGAGATTGCTTCAAAGATCAATTTGTTAGTATCACTGAGCTCTGATTACTTGCTGTTGTATAATTATGTTGCAATTAAACTAAAAATAAGCAGCATATTTGAACAACTCTACCAGAATTACGGTGACTGGGTGATTCATACAAATGTCTTTTCTTCTTTGTTGGGGGGTAAAATGAAGTGTATCTTAGTAATGCTGAATCTCTCAGTGTCCAATATTGATTGGCCTCACTTGAAACAAGCACACTTACTGGAAATTTGGATTGATATGGAAAACAAAATTATGGCATTGATATTGAAAATAAAATTATAGGCCTTTAAAAAGTGCCTGCAAATAACATTCCTTTAAAGTCTGACTCAATTTTAAAAAATTCAATTATAATCTCTGAAAAAGGAAAAAGAAACCTGTAAAAATGTCCTCTTCAAGGGAGGAAAAGTGGGAACAGAGAAGCCAGAGAAGGCAGGAAGATTTATTTCTCATCGAAAATCCTTTTGTATGTGTATATTACCTTTTGTAAGTCGAAGAAATAAATGATAAAACAGACACATTTCAATATAATTTGGCAAAAGATTAATCTGGGAGGACTTGTGCAAGCTGCTTCTGACATTTGCTATAAAGGTGAAGTATTCCAGATAGCATAGCACTGGTTTACAGAGACATATATATAAATCAGTGAAACAGGTTAAAAAAATCTAGAAATAGATCCACATTAGTGTGTCCAAATAATTTTTGTGAAGATTAGATTAATTTATTTCAAATACTAGTTATCAATGGGGAAAATAATGTACTTTGATAATTACCTAACAATATAAACACACACACACACACACACACACACACACACACACACACATGCACAATTAAGTCAAAATGAATCATGGACCTAAACGTAAAATGTTGAAACTTTTGGAAAAGATAGAATAAGATCACTGTGACCTTGAGTAAGCAAAGATTTCTTAGTATATGAAAAAACTTATACTAAAAAATGATAAAGAGGATTTTATAAAAATGAGAACTTCAGCTTTTCAGAAAAATACTATAAAGATAATGGAAAGTAAACCATACACTGGAAGAAAATATATGGCAAATATGTTTCTGGTAAAGACACTCTATCACATAATATGGCCAAAATATTTGAAGAGAAACTCACAGAAAAGGTATGCCCAAGTAAGCACACAGGGAGATGTCCAACACTGACAGAAATGCAGATAAATGTCATATGGGAAATTAAAATAATACCAAGGATTGGTGGGGATGTAGAACAACTCTGGTGCATTGCTAGCTATAATGTAAAATTTACTACACTTCAGTAATAAGGTTGGCCATTTCTTGGGAAATTAACCACACCACACCTCAGCAGTCCCACTCATGGCTATTCATGCAAGTGAAATGAAAATGTGTTCACATGATGATGTGTACTTGAATGCTATATTAGTGTCTTGGGATTGTCATAATGAATTGAAACAAACTTCATGACTTTAAACAGCAAATCTTTTTTCCTCTTATGGTTCTAGAGGCTAGAAGTCCAAAATGGAGGGGTTGTTAGGGTTATGACTTCTCTGATGACTCTACGGGAATCATTTGTGCCATGACTTTCTCTTAGCTTCTGATGTTGTATGTAATCCTTAGCATACTTTGGATTATAAATGTGTCATTGTGTCTCTGCCTTGTCATCTCATGGCAATATGGACCTGTTCCTCGGTGTGTCTTTTCTGATAGGACATTGTTGTATCAAGTTGGGGCCCACCATAATGACCTCGTTTTGACTATGTGTACAAAGACCTTATTTTCAGATAAGGTTACTTTCACACATTTTAGGACTAGGACTTCCTATCATTTTTGAGGATGCAGTTCAACCACACAAGTTTTTATAACAGCCTTACTAAAAATTATTGCTGAAGAAAACAACCCAAATGCTCATTGTTCAATGGATGAATAACACATTGAGGTACATCCATATACCAGACTATTATGTGACAATAAAAAGGACTGAGTTACTAATATGTATAATGCAAATTAATCTAAAGATATTTTGCCCAGTGTAAGACACAGACACAAAAGAGTATACATTGTGCTTTCATATTCATGAAATTCTAGAAGTGATCAATTTAAAATGAAAGCATGGCAATGAATATATTAATGATTGTCTGGGGCTGGGGCAAGGGACTGTAAGATTGTTGGATTGGTTGTAATAGGCATCAGGATGCCTCGGTATAGATGGAAATTTCTATTCCTTGATTTTGGCAGTAGTCACAAAAGTGTGTAAGTTTGTTCAAAACTCTGAATTTAGCAACACTGAAAATTTTTATTTTATACAAATCATACCTCAGTTGTTTATTTAAAGATAAAACTATAAACACCTCTTTATTGACCTATGGAATAAAGCTAGTTTCATCTTTGTGGGCATTTTCACGTACTTATATTTAGTTCAAATACAGTTTTGTTGTAGTATAAAAGAAAGATGTTAGAATCTACCCTTCCACCACTGGGAAGTAAAGATGGCTGTGTTTTTGTCTTCCCAGTGCTTCTTTATTCTTGATCTTGAAAGAGCATTCTCTCTTTTCTTTCTTTTGGTGAATTGCTTCTCCCTCATTCTAGCCGCATAATTTTGAGGGGTCTGTAATTGTACTGGACTCTGCCTTTCCCTGCTCTTGAGTATTCCAATTCACCTTTTCCACTCCTCCTCCCACTGTGCTAATGGGAGCAAGTGGAGAATGTTGCTCTACTTAGAAGACAATTCTGCTGAAACGGAGTGAAGCCCTGATGAAAAGAAGGAAGAGAAAGAATGTTTGGAGGCATGAAGTCTTTGGCTTTAGAAATTGGCCGATCATCCTACACCTCTCCATTTTATCATTCCTGATTTCTCGAGGTAATAAAATTTTATTTATTTATTTATTTTTCTTTTGGTTTTTTGAGACAGGGCCTCACTATGTAGTTGAGGCTGACCTGGAATTCACTATGTAACCCAGGCTGATCTTGAACTCACAGCGATCCTCCTGCCTCAGCCTCCTGAGTGCTGGGATTACAGGTGTGCGCCAACATACCCAGCTAATAAAATTTCATTTTTACCAAGTAAGTTAAATTTCTTCCTAATGAATGAATTAGTGTTTTAAAAATTCCATTCATTGTAATTAGATCACCTCATTTAATATCATATATGGAGGGATGTTTCCCTAAGAACATCCACCAGTCTGTATAACATTTTCAAATTGTCCATATCCCTTGTTCATTAGCTTTTCATCGCTGTCACAAAAAACTTACAGGGAGGAAAGGTTTCTTTTGGATCGTGGTTTCAATCTGTCATTGCTTGGCTCTGTTATCTTTACTCCCATGGCAGTGCACTATGTCATAACTGAGCATATGGCAGAGGAGCTGCTCCCTTCATGGCAGCCAGAAAGCAGAGAAGACACAGTCACCAGGGTCACAAGATCCCCTACAAAGTCATACTGCCTGTGTCCTGACTTCTCTGACTAAAGTCCACCTCCTAAAACGTCCACCACATCCACAAAGCATCACAGGGTAGGAATCAAGCCTTCATCACATTGGTCTTTGGGCAAACGTTAAAGATCCAAGCTAAAGTATTCCTCTTACTGAATGTCACTCTTTGTTCTCCCATCTCCCAAGATTCCAGATGCAGTCTTGCCTCGTATATTGGAAATCTGGCCTACTTGACCTACTTTCATTTTATTTCCTTCAATTTTCATTAATAAGGGATAAAATTCTGTTAGCCATTTTGGTGAGCTAAAACTAAACTTAGATTTTTAAATATAAATGCAATTAAGATGTCTTCATTTCAAACTTTTCCAAGTGATTGCTTCAACTTCAAAACAAAAATTTGCGTTTTTTTCTTTTACTTTTCCACTTAATTCCATAATATTTTTCTCTTTTTGATATTTTAAAATACAATCAAACCTTTATTATAATAGCAGTACCCTTCTCAGTTTTGTTTCATTTACTATTGTAATAAGTAATAAGGTGGAAAATAACTTTGACACTGCGGATCTGTATCGGTCATGGTGTGTTCCCAAAGAGCTCATCAAAATTTGCTCAACATCAGTTTGGGAATTTCCCAGGAAATCAATGGGAAGCTTGGGGATTGGCATCTGTCCACCTTTCTTTGAATGATCAATTCTCCCTTTTCTGACCATCAGGAAACCATTTGCTATCTTTAGCCTTTTGGCATTTCCTCCACTCTCTAGGGCATCGCAAAGACCAGTAATGTGGCTCTCTGATCACTTCTTCAATGCTTTTGGGGTAATTTTGGGGGCCTACACTCACTATAAGTCACTTAATGTTCTCTAAATGTTTCCTCATCTCCCTGAGGCTTCAGTTTCTTTCAGTTTGAGTCTCATTATCCTTGATGCAAAAGACAGAAGCAAAATAAAAATATAGTCATTAACTTTCCACATTATCTATATTACTGAAGCCTCTGTGCATTATTTTGCCCTTGTAGGCTTTTTGTAGGAGATAAAAAGAGATGAGATGGGCAAAGTGCCTGGCATAAGGTAAGATACTTATAAAAAGTCAGGCATAACTCCAGATCTGTGTTCTGGGCAGGGAAATCTCAGCAGGTGAACATCACTGATGGAGAAGTTATGACAGGGAGTACGGAGAATAACAGTGCCTTTCAGCAGATGGTATTTCTGTGCAGTTGCCTACTGTCCACCCTGTTTTTCCAAGGGATGAGTGGTTCCTGAGAAAGGTTGACATAAACCCCAATTTCTTTATCGTTCCAATTTTAGTATATGTGCTGTCAAAGCGAGCACAAAACCCAATTTCGTGATGAGTTCATGCATAGGATTTTGACTTGGGCTAATGGATACCAAAGGGTGTCCCATGAGGACAACAAGAGAGCTAGAATGTTAGGACACCAGTGGTTAGCAATATAGCTTCACATCCTTGGCCAGATGGATATGAGAGGGAATTTGTGGAATGGCTTAAAATGAGAATGTTGAAATGCTTGGAATGACCCACATCTTCCACACATTCCTTCATCCCTGCCCAACAGGAGATTTGACTAAACCTTAGTCTTATCTCCATCAGCTCAAGGCCATATTTTAGCATGAGGACCTAAACCTCCTTAAATGGCTGTCCCAAAAAGCGCTTAGTGCTGCCAAAAGAATTTGCAATCTGTTCCTACTAAAACCTGACTATGGGTCCCTGACATTCCTTTTCTTATAGAATTAATCTTTATAGAAATGAGATATAATTTCCTCCTTTCTCCCTCTGTAAAGATATATTTATCTTCTACAACTCAAGAGTGTGACAGTTAATACTGGTGTAAATTTGAATGGATTAAGAAATCCTACTGGATTAGTGGAGCATAGTTCTGAGTTTGTCTGGATGATTGATTTTGATTTGTAAGCCTAAAACTAAGGAAGTGAAGATTCACCTTGGACATTGGTAGCATCAACCAAAAGGCTTGTAGTTTGGATGGAATGAAAGGGGAAAGTTGACGGAGGTCTTCCCTTTTTGTTTCTTCAGAGGAAATCCAGTCTCCACCATTGCCCTTAAATGGTTGTCTCCAGTTCCTGTAGTCTTCCAGCACAGGCTCTTCAGTCTTCCAATGCAGATCCTTTGGATCTGGACTTGCAGCCATTGTAAACATATTTTGTAAATCCTATCTATCTATCTATCTATCTATCTATCTATCTATCTATCTATCTATCTACCTACCTACCTACCTATCTATCTATATGCATATACATATGCATATATATAGTCTGTTTCTCTAGTGAACTGATGTAGTGTTCTTCTCAAGGACCTAGAAGCCAAGCCTGCCAGTGTAATCATCTTGCTTCCCAGTCTCTGTGGGAAGGCAGAACCAGTTAGCACACACAGATGGCCCAATAACATTGGCCAATCTTCTCCCAGAATCATCCAGGACCTTTCTTTCAGCACACCTTAGCATTTGAAAGTCCTCTTGCCTTTTATTTCAGCAAAGCTGAGTTACATTTATACTGGAGTCTCTCCCAAATTGCAGAAGTCTGAGTAAAACCTATAACATCTACAATATGTGTCAAGTGAATAATTTCTCTTTGACAAAGAATTGAAATCATTATTGTTCTGATGGGTGTGTTTAAACTTGGGCATGGGAGGTGTAAGTGGATCCAGCTGTGGAGGGAGGAAATGGCAAAGGGAGGAAGAAGGAGATGGCATTTTGCAGTAATTTTCCTTGAGGAGACAATGAATAAATAGCATGCTGGTGATAATGCAGTCAGAGTGTCAGGTCAGTGAACTAATAACAAAAATAGTTCATAAGTTGAGTGAACCCAATAAGAAGCTTCTAATGGGATTTTAGAAAATCCTACCTTTAGTACCTTTTATATCAGTAGTCTAGAGACATGTTTAAAATGGCCTGATTATAATTCCCAATAATATGAAGAGTTTGAATAACAGCCTAAAGTTATCATGATGCATTTGAGAGAAATAATGGAGACTCTAATGTTCTAGACAGGGTAGGCTACTTGTCTCAGTCCATTCAGGCTTCTTTAGCATATCTTAAATGGGTTATTTCTAAACAACAAAACTTACTATTTATAGTTCTGGAGGCTGGAAAATTCAAGATCAAGTTTTCGGCTCAGTGTCTGATGAGGATTGCTCTCTGTTCAACAGAGCAGACTTTATGTATCCTCACCTGGAGGAAAAGGCCAATAAGCTTCCTTAAGTCTGTTGTGTAAGGGCACTAATCTTAGACCTGAAGGTCTAAGAAGGTGACCAATTCACCTTCTAAAGGTTCCACCTCTTAATGCCAGCACATTAGGAAATTTGTTGCAACAGGGGCTCAGATGTTTAGATCATAATTCTATGGAACTTGAAGGGTTAGTGTAAAATGAAAACATGGCACCCTAGCCAGGGCACAGAAATTCATCTCCTTTTCACACAGATCCGCTGCCCCAATCTGCAGCAGGGGGTGATCCTTAGGAACTACAGTGTTTACTTCAGCATGTTTTACACTCTTGGGTGGGTGAGAGACTGACTACACTATGGCACTGTGAATTCAGCGCCAGATAGCTTCCAGTGTGCCATGCCCTGAGTGATCATGGGGCACATGCCTGATTCTAACTTTTCCTCGCCTGTGCCTAGGGACCCACTACAGTGAGGGTGTCCATGGGGAGAAGAGTCAGGAGGGACCAGAAATGCCTCTTGAGGAGGCAGCAGGATGTGGGATTTTGTGTCAGGCTGTGAGCCTCTGGTGAGTACTCCTTGGTCCTGTGGATGGACAATCACAGGTTCAAAGGCAAACTATTAAGAATTTTGAGGTGGCAACCATTTGTTAAATCCAAGTGCAGAAGGTGCTGTCTGAAGGCAAGACACTGGAAACTTCCTGGTGACTAGACCATAAAGCTGGCCCTTACTTGAGGCTAGGAAATATAGCAAAGTGGAAAGGGGCTTTAAGAAATTTTTTGGGGGGAGTACGGGGGGTTGAACCCAGTACCTTGCACTTGCGAGGCAGACGCAGTGCCACTGAGCTAAATCCCTGGCCTTTAAAAATTCTTAAATTTTATTGATTGATTGATTGATTGGTACTGGGGATTAAACTTGAGACCTTCTGCTTGTGAGGTAGGTGGTGGCAGCACTGAGCTAAATTCCCAGCCCCTCAAGTATTAGAAGTGTCTCGTAAGGGGTGATGAGAAATAAACTTTGGAGGTAGGTCAGACACCAATAGGGAACCGTGAAAGCAAGCATGAAGATACAGTCATTGCTCTGTAGAGGTTTGAAGCAGGGGACTGTCAAGGTGAACCTGGCATTTTAGAAGGATTAATTTCTACTGAAATGTCTTTCATAAACTGGTGCCTTTCAACTATTGCTTTTTGTTGTTAACATACTTAAAAACTGAAGGAATACTCTTTTTGTATCAAAGAAGGGCAGTTGCCTGGAAGGCCTCTTTCACTCACTTTTTCCTACTGTTCCATGCATAAAATCTGCTGGAACTTTTGACATTATCCTCTTCTTTGCCTCTGGATTTTAATGCTAACAAATTAATGTGGAAGATGTTGCCAGAAAATGACTTTCACAGGACAAAGTGACCTTGCATTTTTGGTCAGGAGAAGAGGAAAGCAGCAGATATACTAATTACTGAATTATAATGAATCTCTCTACAATCCTTTGAATCTTTTAGAGGAATCAAAACAAAACAAAATTAGAGCAATAATACCAAGTAACGAGCTTTGTAGGCAGACAACAGGTGGAGATAAAAGCCAAACCCTCAACTTCTCTCAAAGTATCAGAAAAAAAAAAAAAAAAAATCACTTCTGTTCCCAAGGGATTAGGAATAAATTTAATTTGTGCTCCTCTCATTAGTAATTTATAAAAAAAGGCTTTTCCATAGCACAGATGCACGCACGCGCACACACACACACGCACACACACCCACACACAGGCACACCTGTATACATGAAGATGGAAAGTCATGCACACAAGTCCAAACACACACACACACACACACACACACACACACACACACACACACCCCTAGACATCCACAGGTGTACTTTGTAATCTCTTAACCCACATATCAGTAGTTGAAGGGCCAGAGAACCAGTAATACAGGAATTGGTACCAGTGTAAACAGGAATTGGCAAAAAGCAAAATTTACTGGAATGCTGTGTGGCCAGAATAAGGACTAAAAGCATTGAGCATAAAAAGCTCTGGGTTTTAGGGGCTGGGGATTTAGCTCAGTGGTTCGGTGGCCTGCCTTGCAAGTACAAGGGCCTGAGTTCAATCCCTGGCACCAAAAAAAAAAAAAAAAAAAGCTCTGGGTTTTAGGGGCTGGGGATTTAGCTCAGTGGTTCGGTGGCCTGCCTTGCAAGTACAAGGGCCTGAGTTCAATCCCTGGCACCAAAAAAAAAAAAAAAAAAAGCTCTGGGTTTTAGGGGCTGGGGATTTAGCTCAGTGGTTCGGTGGCCTGCCTTGCAAGTACAAGGGCCTGAGTTCAATCCCTGGCACCAAAAAAAAAAAAAAAAAAAGCTCTGGGTTTTAGGGGCTGGGGATTTAGCTCAGTGGTTCGGTGGCCTGCCTTGCAAGTACAAGGGCCTGAGTTCAATCCCTGGCACCAAAAAAAAAAAAAAAAAAAGCTCTGGGTTTTAGGGGCTGGGGATTTAGCTCAGTGGTTCGGTGGCCTGCCTTGCAAGTACAAGGGCCTGAGTTCAATCCCTGGCACCAAAAAAAAAAAAAAAAAAAGCTCTGGGTTTTAGGGGCTGGGGATTTAGCTCAGTGGTTCGGTGGCCTGCCTTGCAAGTACAAGGGCCTGAGTTCAATCCCTGGCACCAAAAAAAAAAAAAAAAAAAGCTCTGGGTTTTAGTGGAGACAGAAAAAAAGTGGGTGAGAACTGGGAGTAGAGATTTACTTTCTCTTTGTCATTATCATTTACATCACTGACTTTCAAAAGATGACCTGTTTCCTTATTTGCCACAGTCTCAGGGGAAATCCCCACAGTTTTCCTATGCATTATCAGCTGGCCTCTGCAAAGGAAGATTGTGTCCCCTCTCCCTTGATTATGTGCTCCCTCCATTCCTTGGAGCAGCTCTTAGTATTTTTCACCTTTTTGGTAAGCTCCCTGCACAAATATACTATTTTCTTAAGATAGCATCACTCTACTTTCATTAGTGTGTGCTTTTCCTTTGTTTGATGGGATGGTCTTTCTGAGAAAATGTAATAGAAAAGGAGTGAACTGTGGAGCAGGATGGACCAAGGTCCCAGTCCTGGCACTGCCTTTTGTGGCCTCGATTACCTCTCACGTGTTACGTAGCTTCTGGACCCCTCTTCTGAGAATGATTCTCTCACAGGCATGACAGGAAGCAAAGTCAAGTCTATGAAACACGTAAACAGTAGATTCCTGGGAAGTGTTACGCTTCATTCAGTTCACCTGTTCACTCTTCAGCTGTAGAATCTCAGGTCATTAACACACATGAGCGCGGTGTTGAAAGTAGACTTCTCCTTTTGCTTATCAGCAATTCTAAATGGCGTGTTTGCTTTTCCTTAAGATGGTCAGCATTTTCAATTTGTAAGTGAAAACCTCCTAGCTTGCACTATTTAGGTTCAGGAAATCTATTCTGTTGCTTCCTTTTTTTGGCTCCAAGTTGAAACTGTCATCAGGGTTAGCCTGGAATCTTATCTGATGATTTGCTTTTAGTAGAGTGCATCTCCTGGCAGAAGTCCAGGTTGTTGATGTGTCTGATTTTTGCCACAAGCTTTCCTGGGGCTATTTTGTGATATGTAATGGGAATGGCCACGTTTTCTGTAATATAACCCCACAATTTTCAGTTTTATAAGTTTCATAAGACAATGGCAACTGGCCCTGCCATCTAATTATTTTCACAAAGAATGGTTTCATGTTGTCTATTATAAAACTAATTATTTTTATAGCTGTTTCTCAATAAGATTTTGTCAAATAACATCCATACACAACAAAACAACACATTCAACTCCTTTGATATTTTGCACTCCTGTTTTGTGTGTGGAAGTTTCACTCCCACGTTGTATCACTTAGAGTTAATGGGTGCTTATTGTTATTATAATTTTCTGGCCAAAGGCGGTATTTGGTAACATTTATTTATGCTAAAATTATTATGTTCATATTCTATAAAGTATGACTTCAACCATCCATTTATTTGTATATAGTAACAAATCTACACTACAAGAAAATCAAGATCTTTTTCGGTTCACTTCCTTTTGGAAACTAGATACATGCTTTTAGTAAACATTGTTCCTGCCCCTGGTTTTCAGTGGATCAGAGCTCCATTGCAAGGATTTGCTGTTTGCTATAATCTGCTGTTCAGCACTTATGAAAAATCTAAATGAGAGTGACAATATTTATGAAGGATTGCTGAGAGTATGTGTGACCCATTCCATTTGATACACTAAACCTCTTCTTTATGTAAAGATTTAAAGTTCTAGAAGCATTACATCTAGCCCTTTAAAATGAAACATTAGGTATTTGCTGTGACAGCATTTGTTTTACCACCTCTTATCCTCTTTTGAAGACGTAGGGAAAACTTTTCCTCAGTTAGGATAAGTTCCTCCAGTTGGCTTTCTCTTTTATCTTATGGAATTCCTGAATCATTTAAGTTACTTTTCTTTTTTTGTTGTTGTTGTTTAGACTCCAGAAAACTCAAAACCAGATTTAGAATTTATCTTTTTTTTTTGGTACCAGGGATGGAACTGAGGACCTTGCGCTTGTGATGCAGGCAGCAGCACCACTGAGCTAAATCCCGGCCCTGGAATCTATCTTTTTTGTTGTTGTTTTTGTTCTTTTTTTTTTTTTTTTTTTTTTTTTTTTTTTTTTTTGAGACAGGGTGTCACTATGTAGTTGAGACTGAACTGAAACTCACTATGTAGCCCAGGTTGGTCTCTAACTCACAGCAATCCTCCTGACTCAGCCTCCCAAGTGCTGGAATTACAGGCATGCACCACCATACCCAGCTTTCCTGGAATCTCTTTTGTGTCCTAAAGTCTGCCTCCGTTCCAGGATCCCTAGGGGTCTGCATATTCTGCCTGTCTCCTCTAGATCCCTTGTGTGCCACATTCTTTAGTAAGGCCAGAGTTTCTCTCTAATACTCACACCTGGCTATCATTACCTACCCTGGGATTGTCATCAAAATATAGGCCTTTTATTATCCTTAAGTGTATTAGTCACCCCTGGAAAATGAGAACTCCCAGGCAATTTCTCATTGCTTTCTTCCTACCACATACAGGTCTCTCATTACCTTTTCTGATCCCACCCCCATTCCTCAACATCTATGTTCTACTGTGTCCTACAAAGCTCTAAGTCTGACTACATCACCAGTTTCAGGAATTCTCTCCATCTTCTTACTATATCCAAAACTCAATTTTCTACTCAAGTCAATATTTTCACTACAGTTCCCTCAAGTGAAGGCTATTGCCTTTTTCAGAGCCCTCTTCCCACTGAGCCCATAGGTAGTAGAGTCCTTTCTTGCTCCATATTGACAGTCTAGACTGTTTCCATCTCTCCTCTATACCTCCTCATCCCAAGGTTAGAGTCTTTTATACCATGAGATATTCCATATCTATCCCTATTAGTAGTAGTTATCTAAAGATTCCTTCCCCTTGGTCATTCCTAATTCT
Source organism: Fukomys damarensis (assembly GCF_012274545.1). NCBI lineage: Eukaryota > Metazoa > Chordata > Mammalia > Rodentia > Bathyergidae > Fukomys > Fukomys damarensis. The sequence continues at coordinate 43,761,883 of NW_022900950.1, read as the reverse complement.
TTGTAGATTCTAACTCTTGCTTCCTTGACTCTCCACATTAGTCCTTTCATAACTGATGGTGCTTTTTAATAGAAGATACTGTCACTGTTCTAGCATCTTAGTTTCTCCAATGTGTTATACTTCACTTAGACTTTTATTCCTTTGTCCATATCCTAGACATGGATAGAATCACAAAGGAAATTGTCACATGCCGTGTGACTTAACACAGTGCCTATAAATTAGCTCAAATTGAGTAGGTCAGAAATCTGTGCTTATATAGCTTGACTTTTTGTTTGGTGTCTTAACAGGTTTGGAGTTTATGTGGATGGGGCAGGCGCTTCTTAGTTGTGATTGTGGACTGAGGTCACCATTACCTTGCTGGATGTCAGCTACTGGAGGCCTACTGCATTCTTTGACACATGACTCCCCTAAATCTTTATAGTCAACAATGGAGAATCTCTCTTCTCTAGAATCCACATGCTTCAAATCTCTTTAATCAGCGAGAGTCTTGTCCTTACTAAGACTCAGCTGACTAGATTGGACTACAATAGGCCATCTTCCCTTTCTTAAAGTCACCTGTACTGTAGAACATAATCAAATCACCTGAGCAATAGTAATAGGTCCCTCCCACATTCAAACAGAGATTCTCCATGCCTAGGTAATGGGAGATAGTTAAAATTTTTGCCTCTCGCACAATCATTATTTTCAACTTAAAGAATCCTATTCTTAAACCACTGCCTCCTCCCCATAGTTTACTTCCTCTCTTTTTTCCATTGCTCCAATAAGGTTGAACTCAGAAGAGCCTACAACCCATTGATGTCTCTACATTTTCATGTTCCTCACTCCTACCATCTCTTCATTGCCCTCCTTTCTCAGCACATGGTAAATCACTATAATTACTCAATGAAATATACCATTAATTCTCTATTTTCTCTTTTTGTTTTATTTGTTTGGGAAAACTCCAACATGGTTAAATTCTACTCTTTTCTGCATGCTGTATAAATGTGCAGAAAAGTGGCTAGAGAAAAGTACACTCCTATGCTAACTGGTTTTCCTTTAAGCCTGACAGTGCTAATGTAAGTACAATCATAAGACATTTCCTTAAAATTTGGTACTTGACTTTATGTATTGAAAAATTTTGTTAGAAAATCCCTTAAAATAATTTTTAAAAAATGATGTACTCCTTTGTACATTTTAAGTTAATATTTAAAATTTCCCCAGAAATGTAAATAGTTGAAAATCTTATTGATGATATATTAAAATATTTATATTATTGTAGAGGCATGCACAAGGCCCTGGGTTTAACTGTTTTAAGTCACAAAACTCTTTTAAATAAGCCTGAGAAAACTTAATATTATTATAGCAATTTGATATAAACTGTTATACATTTGAAAATGCATGAAAAATTTTTACCAATTAGAAATTTTATACCATTCTTTTTTCTTCTTGAGCTCATATTTCTACTTCACTTGTAACATATAATTTTGTAGTATATTTTATAGTTCCAACTTTTATTGCTTATCTTATCATATTTTATTGTAGTAAAACATGTATATGGTTAAATTAAAAATGATTTAATTGTCCAGACTATAATACTCAATATGCCATATGATTTTTTAAATTTAAAGTATCATTACAGTCATTGGTTAGTATATCCTTAGTCAGAATTGTGTAAATAAACATTTTGATAAGTAATCATTAAACCTGAAAGATATTTTTTTATTCATTAAGTTTATTGGTATATTTTAGGTGTACAATATTGCAACATTCATCATTGGGAATTTGTACCTTTACATTATATATCTTGGTTCTTATTTTTTCCTCATTTCCCTACCCTCCCTTCAACCTTTTCACCCTTCCCTATTTACAAAAACTTTGTTTCTGTTTTTTCCTTTTCTCATTTTTTTCATTAAGTTTATTGGTATGTTTAAAGCAAACAATACAGTTACATTTATCATTGGGATCTTGTACTTTTACATGATATATCTTGCTTCTTGTTTTTTCCCCATACCTCTTCCTTCCCTCCACCCCCTTCTTTTTTCTCATATTTTTTCCTTTGCCCTAAAAATAAAAATTTTGAAATACTTTTTATAGTAAGCATAGAGTTGTTGTCCATTTCTTCTAAGTTTTATTTTTGGAAAAACTAAATTAACAAACCTGCAAGGATGGCGCAATGAACATGCATATACTCTTCACCTAGGGTTAGTAACCCTTAACATTTGCTTTCTTTCTCCATTTGAGAGTTCAGACAGAGTGACAGCATGTGGGACACTGCACAGTTGCAGGGAAGATGTGATGGAGCATACACAAGACATCTTATTCCTTCTATTTTCTTGTGAAAGAGGCATCAAGAGGAAAGTGAGGTATTGTTGGATGTTTATGGAAAAAGGAGAAAGTGTGCTAATCTTATTTGACAGTGGGTTTCAGTCTTGGGGTCAAGTCCACCTTGGGTTGCACAGAGACCTGCAGTGGGTACAAGGCCACTCTAGCCTGAAGCAATCATTTCCGGTATATCTTCTTAGCATTCTTTTTGCCACTGCTCCAGCTTCCCAACTTTAGCAGTTCTGTTCTGCAGCCCCCCCCACTACTAAAATGCAGCTTACTTTCTCTATTTCCATGACCTAAACAGTGCTTTGGACTCATTTTTCTCCATGATACACTTTCTGCATTAGCATTTAGGATACTACACTTTTCTAGCTTTTGTCCTACCTCATTGCTCATTTTTCTCGGGCCTCCATTTGAATAAACTCTTCCCTGACTGCTAAGCATTGGAGCACTAAGGGTTAAAACCGTGGGCCTCATTTATTCTTCACCCCTATGTTCTCTTGTCACCTGCAGTCTTAAGGCTTTAACAACCACCCCCTGTGCTCCCAACTCTTAATTTTGTATCTTTAGTCTGGCCTTTTTTTCTGGGCTCCAGACACATATCTAACTTACGAAAAACATCTTTCTTTCGATATATATTAAGCACACCAAGTTAAAAAAAAAAAAGTCAAAACCAAACCTCTGCTAGTTCTATGTCCAAATTTCATAATGCATGGTTTTACCTCTCCTGATAAAAACAATTTCATTTTTTAATACTCAGATCAACAATTTATGAGTTCTTCTTATTTTTGTCTCTCTTAACTTCCATTGCCAGTGCACCAGTAAAACCTATTGATTCTACCTTAAGAACACTTAGAATCTGGCTACATCTCATCACCTCCACTACTGGGATCCTGACCATTGCCATTGCCAGGACTCACCTGCATGTATTGCATCACCCATGTAGGTGGTTACGGTCTCCATTCTTGTCCCTTTCATCCACTGCTCAGAACCCTGCAATGGTTAGTAAGTTCTTACTAACTCCTAGAAAACTCTTCCAGAACTGTCCCTCCGGGTTGCTCTCTGAGGGCTTCTCTTGCCATCAGCCCTTTCTCATCCTGTTCCAGCTGCGCCTGCTCCTTTCCTGTGTTCCCAGTATGCTCTCATCTCATGCTTTTGCACCTGCTTTTCTTCCTGCCCTTTCCTCAGATGCTGTGACTCTCTCTATCTCTGGCCCGAAGCTACTGCCTCATAGGAGCTCCTGTTTAAATCTGGTTTAAATTAGCAATCCCCTATCCTGGTACTTCTGTTTCCAAACCCTGATTTATTTTTCTTCATAGCATTTACTATCTGTTGTCATGTATTTAGCTTATTTGTCAACTCTTTCTACTCATAGAAGCAGATATTGTCATCAGTGTTACATCCTTATTCTTCATTTTCTTTTACGTTTCCATGCCTCTCTCTGCTTAATGATTGAGTGTATCCTCAGAAGCTTCTTCTCCTCCTCCTCCTTCTCCGCTTTCTCCTCTTTCTCCTCCTCCTTCTCCTTCTCCTTCCTCTTCCTCTTCTTCTTTTTTTTGTACCAGGGATTGCAATCGGGCCCTTGTGCTTGCGAGGCAGACAGCAGAAACTGAGAGGAATATTCTTCTTGATCTGCAATGTGACTCCATTTCCCCTTCCAACAAAGCTGTTTATTTTGAACTGAGCATAGGCTCTGCCATTGCGTGTTAACCAGGAGCTCCAGACAACCAAGTTTTGAGAGGGCACAAAAGAAAATGTATTTACCAACCAGTTTCCTCATTCGCGACTCTCTGGTGTCCATTAAAATAAGAGGTTATCGGTATTGCTCCCCCTCCCCTGGTTTCTTATTATCTTGAGTGAATTTTTGGGCATGGCCCATTCGACTGTCTCCTTATTCAAGACCAAGGTCCTCCACAAGAACAAGCCCTCATTTCCTCTGCTTCTGCTTCTCCCACATCTGCTCCATATTTTGTTTGCTTGCTCTCCTGCCAGCGGGTTCTGCTGACATTTTGAAATTCTTTACCTTTGAAGCTGGGAAAAAATCAGAGGGTGAAGCATGGCACTAGTAGAAATCTTTATGGATGGGATAAATCAGGTTTATATTTTTAAAGATTTGACAACACAGCTTTCAAAGGCACAACGATAAAATATCATATATTGGAAAATGTCTTGCTAACTTATTCTGTCTGCTACCTGACCTATTAATTATTGTCCTCTGCCCTTGAGGATTTGAAAGTGTCTGACAAAGGTGTTAAAAACCGATTCAAGACAGTTTGCATTTACACACAGTTTAAAAGCACATTCAGAATGATATCCACCTTTTAAATGTGTCAGTTATTATTCTATGGTGTGTAACAGCATGGCAAAAGCGACATGGTTAATGTAATAATATGATTCTCCATCACTTTTATGAGACATTTGCATCCTTTTATGCTACACCTAATTGACAGTTGGCCCACCAGTCCTCCGCAATGGAACTGTCTATTAAATGGAATTTATGATCATTGCTTTTTAAGGCAGTTAAATGACATGAAATGAAAATCTATTTTAAATGACATTCAATGAAATCTTTTCTCTGGTCGGAAAAATTGCATTTTAGAAAATATTTATTTATTGGATAGTTGAGTAGACACACTCAGGACCTGCTGATCTACAGTGTCAGTGCGTCATGTGTCTTAGCAGTTCTTTTTGGTTGTGGTTCGACCTGCTTTTGTCTGAAAGCACCAGTCCCAGTCCTTGTTACTGCCCTTCTGATGTGTCATTACCCTGCCAGATAAGAGCCTGTTCTTGAGGGAACATATACCTCTTTTCACCCGAATGTTCCAGTTCTTCCTTATGCTATCTCTCTCGTCTCATCACTCCCCAACTTCAGCCGTCCCATTCAGCAGCTCCTACCTACTAAAATGCAGCTTAATTTTTATGTTTTATTCATAGGTATATTCTCTAGCACTTAGGCGCTCATCAAATCCTTTATGAATCAATATACGAACTGCCTTAGCTTTGTTGTTTCGATATTTTGTTCTCTGTAGCTTGTTAAATCCTTATTCTACAAATCATTGAGTTTTGCCTTGAGAACCAAGAACAGATGCTTATTTATATATATTTTAAGTACATGGATGAGCTTCCACTTCTAAGAGCTGGTACCTTTTTGAGTTGGCTGATGTGGGTGCCCCAACATATAGCCAGTGGCTTAGTTGGCTCCCATGCCTTTTAAATCTGATTCATTCTGCCCTAGTTTTGGTAAAGCTGGTGAGGTGAGTGAATTTAAACATGGAGTGGAGTATGGGGAGGGCAACTGACTTTGATTAAGGCCAGTGTCCACATCTTCTGTGACAAAGTCATAGGATTAAAATTGGTTGGGTGGATGCTTAACTGCATCTTGTCTACGCCATAGGAGCCGAACTGGAGCATTTACCCTTGTTGTAGTGAGTGTGGATTATAGGGAATGTGAATCCACCCTTAGTGCACCATACCGACAGTCCTTTGAGTTATCATTTGCAAGCGCCATGTCTGTCTTATTTAATACTGTAGCTCATTGCCTTATATTCTTTCGTTCAACAACATTCACCCGTGCTACGTGAGCCTGAGATGGCATTTAGCAAATGTCTAATGAGTCAAGTTATTCATTCTTAATTCTTGATACTATTTTAGGAACAGGACTGGGTTTTAATGGGTGTAAGGCTTACGTAGTTTAGGGAAAGGAATTATCTTAAAGAAAAAAGAATACAAAACTGTAGGTTAGGTATGAATGTAAATAGTTATTTGGAATGAATAAAGAAATTGTAACAAATTACCAGAAGCTCATAGGTTCTTGTCTCTTTTTTCTGAGATATTTTTAGCCAATTTACTAGAAATGCTTTCTTAGGAAAGCTTTCTTCTTCTACACTATCTTGTCCTTCCTATTTAAAGTTCTTTTAAAGTCTCAGCAGTTCCCATTGTATTAGGGTTTATATGGAGGAGAGACCCTAAATCTTAAGCTTCATCAGATTCACAGTAAACTTTTCTCTACTGGACTTGAGAAGCTGAGATGGTCATTAAAAAAAAAAAAAAAAAAAAAGGACAGTGAAGGTCTGGAAAAAGAGAGAAAGAATAAGAAACTCCTGACCAAG
>NW_022900950.1:43718831-43755407 GCF_012274545.1 Fukomys damarensis | reverse complement strand
AGAATAAGAAACTCCTGACCAAGGTAGCCTACTGGTCTTCTGAGAAAACTGTAGGAATAATGTGGAGCTAAACTAGACTTGAGCCCAGAAGCAAGGCTGACACCATCACACTTCACAGAGTCCTTTTTTGGACTCATGTGATGGTTCTTGACTTGGCTTGCCTCTTCTGCCCATAGCTTGGAAGCCACTAGCATCTTGCCTTTGGGTTGCTGACTAGAATGAGTACCAGACAAATGCAGAGCTGAATAAATTCTAATCTTCCATCATTTACTAGTCAGCAACCAATAAGGTCAATGTAAGGTCAGTTGTTTTTCTTTCTTTTGTATTTATTTTTCCCCTTCATTTTATTTTCTGTTTTATCAAAGAGGAGAGCAATATATTAATATTTATGTGCTTTGTTCTTCTTCTGAAACTTAGAAAAAATAGTTCTCCAGAGTCATTATTAGGAACATGTGATAATCATTTTTTCCTTTCTCTCTTGAGTCTGTGATTCCTTCATAGATCTCTAAGACTACATTTGCATCACACATTGGATATAGTGAATATTTTCCCTAAGATTCCTAACATATAAAGATCTTTAAAGACAGTCATGTGGATCAAGTGAATTTAGGAAATATATATGGAATCTATAAAGGGTTTAATTGGGAGTTCAGATAGACATGAGGCCTTTCAGAGAGGGTATGCCAGTGAGAGGGTAGATAAAAAAAAAAAACAAAACAAACAAATGTACCACATACCTGTAAGTCAAGGCAGATTTCCATGATGTATCATAAGTAAAATTAGAAAAGAGAGGGGGAAAGTTATAAGAATCCAAAAAGAGCACATTGGGTTCTATATTCTTTATGAAGGGGATATTATATTCTACAGGTCTTCAAAGAGAAATATTATTTCAACATGGATGGGCTAGGTGATTAGAAGAAACATACTATTGTATTTCCTCAAAAATAAAACTGGGTCTTAAATTAATTTTTGTTCCAAAAGACAGAATAGGGCTTATTTTCATGGAGAATCTTATTGTTTTCATATACAATAATCTACATTTATTCATGTACAAAAATCTACATTTATTCAAATTTGGTCATGTCGTCTTCTTCTGGACCATCTTCATAACTCTTCAAACCCCAAATTCTGGCATGAATTTGTTATGATTCAATTTCCTGTAGAACTATTGGCTCAGTCTCTCATGTCCTCATGTCCAGCAGTAGAGCTCTCCTTAAATGATCACTTCTTGACCATGTAGCTTGCTTGTAGTACACAGGCAACACAGCTATCAGTGTTGTATCCCATGAATCCTTCACCCAAGACATGACATCTTTCAGGCTAGGCTTCCCAAAGTTTCAAGTAAATCAAGAATTAATTGAAGAATTACAGAACAAGAGTGGCAGCAAAAAATGATGACAGTTAAGAATGATGGTTCACATAAAGTTGACAAAAAATTGTAGGCACCCAAATCCAGAAAATGTTTCTTTATTTCCAACAAGTGCATTAAGTATGTGCACCAGAATAAATGATGTACTGAATTATAAAGATACATATTAGACACAACCATTTCCATTAGTTATCAGTTGGGCACATTATTTCTGTGTTGTGTTTGTAATCCTATTGATCCAGTTTGTCATTTAGTCTCAAGTTCATCTGTCTATGTGGGCATTTGCTTCTCATCCAAAGGTAGCTGTTTGTGTATTTACAAATACTTAATTATAATTTATATTATCATTTATGTACTAATATTAATAACATTATTTATATTTAATTATATATTAATATTATTTTATAATTCAACACATCTGTCATGTGTTGCAATGACTACTAAATGCATCCATCTGGTAGACAGTCTTAACTGGGGCTTATTTTTGTGGTGGAGCTTACATTATGAGCAGCCTGAAAAATAATGCTAGGGTGTATTTTCTGGCTAGGATTTATTTTGGGGGAAATATATGTTACCAGGATTGTAGGAGAAAAAGAGAGAATTCAGAAAAGTGTGGTACATTTTTGAGGAAAAGTGAACATAGAGCTTTGTGATAGTATGGGAGAATATGCTGGAAAATACTTTTTAAAAAGATAACAAAAGATAAATTAGGTAAAAATTATGGATGTCCTTAAGTATTGGGCTTGATAGTTGATATGAGTGAGGTATGTTGAAGAAATCATAAAAGTTGGAGTTAGAAGATATGATTTGGGTTATCATGTTATGATTTACTAGCTGACTAACCCTGGGCAAATCATTAAGCACTTGGCAGCTTCCCAGTGGAACAGTGGGGTAATGTCTGAACTAGTGGCCATAAGATTATGGTCAGGCTTAAAATAAAGGAAATGATATTTGTCATAAATTCTTGCAAGAAACACTAATCCAGTGCACATTCTAGGGATACTAAGAGAGCTAGGCATATGGGCTCTGTTCTCCAGTAGTTGACATGTTAGGGCAGAGAGCTGTTAACACATGTAGAGACCAGCACAGTGGAAAAAGGATAATTTCAAATAGTGTTAATTGCCGTGAAGGGTGAAGAAAAGGCAACTGGGCAAAGAATAATGAGGCTAGAGTAGGACAACTGGGATTTGGTATCTTAGATATGGCAGTGAGAAAAGGCTTCAAGGAGTGGATAAATGATGGAAATGTGAAGATTTTGGGGAGAGGTGTGGAAGAGCCAACAGCAAATCCATATTGAGGAGAGGTGGCAAGGCCAGTATGGGTACAGTGCAGAAGGAAAACGAGGAGACAAGTTTCTTAAAATAGTCAGGATGGCTCATTTAAGATCTTGAAATCTAGGGAAAGGAGTTTGATTTTGATTCCTAGGGAAATGGGAAGCAGTGACTGATTTAAACCAGGGGAGGGGCATGATCCAGTTTCTTCTGTTGGGAGAGAGTTGTAATGTGACAAGAATGGAAAAGAGAAATTGTGTAGGAGTTGTTGTGGCAATTTAGGTAAGGAAGGGTGGTGGCTTAGATAGGCTGGTTATTGGAAAGACAGAAATATATGTGCTGGTAAATTACTTGTGTCTCAGTTGAGTAGTGTAAAGGATACCCAGATAGCTAGTAAAACATTATTTCTGGGTGTGTCTTTGGGGATGTTTCTGGAAGAGATCAGCGTATGAGTATGTGGACTGAGTAAAAGAGATTGATTCTTTTCAATGTGGGCAGGGCCTCACAATCTGAAGAGGGCCTGAAAAAAATAGAAGAGTAATGAATTCTCTCTTTTTGAGCTGGGTCATCGATGTTCTCATGCATGCTTGGGGGCTTCATCACAATTACACTATTGGATTCCCCTGGTTCTTAGGTCCTTCAGGTGCACCAAGAATTACACCATGAGCTTTCCTGATCCCCTTGTTTACAATGACAGGTGATGAAACTTCATGGCCTGCTTAATTGTGTAAGTCAATTCCTGTAATAAATCTTTTTTTGTCCTTCTTTCTATCTGTACCTATATCTATATCACCTATATATCTATAGGCATTATCTCTACAATTCCTATTGTTCTGGTTCTCTAGAGAATGCTACTCCAAGATGATTATGTTTGCGATATTTCAGGTATCACTATAAAATTGTTGATAGGTTACATGTGACCTTAGACGAAATGCTAAATGAAAAGGAATTTTCATTTGGAAATTATATATATAATTTCACACATGCACACATATATAATTTCATATATTCACATATATATGAAGTAGTAGCATTTCATGGTTTGGTAGGAGCTAGAGGAGGTTGGAAATTTTGAGCTCCAGAGTATTAAGAGGTAGCACTTCAGCAAGTTCACCGGGTCCCACCAATAAGCAGGTGGAGAATGGGCAGAGCCTGGAGGGGAATGTTAACCAGCCCAGTGCTTCTCAACTTGAATGTGCATGGGGGTCACCCGAGATCTTGTTAAAATGTAGATTATTATTCTGTAGGTCTTGGGTGGGATTCTGTGTTTTTAATAAACTCTCTGTCCAAACTGCTGCCCTATAGGCTACACTTCTGGTAGCAAAGAATTCAGGGAAATAATTCTGGAGAAAGTTGAGGGATTTGTCCTGAGGTAGGAGTGTGGTAGCAAAGAAGAGAGATTTTTTTTTTCTTTTGTTCTGGAGATACAGAGTGAGAAACAAAGGAGAATCATGAAAAAAATGAAGTTTTGAATCAAAGTGAGCAAGAAATAGTAGACTCAATAATATTGATGCTGTTATGGTTTAGATCTAGATGTTTCTCCCAAAGCCTCCTGTGTTCGTAGGTAGGGCTTTTGGGGAGGGGTGACCGGATCATGGGGGTGTGACAGTCATCACTGGATCAGTACATAGATGGCTTTATGGCTAATGGGATGATAGAGGGTGGGATCCAGTCAGATGAGAGAGATCACTGGGGGTGTGGCCCAAAAAGCTTTATCTCCTCCCTATTTGTCTTTTTACTCTCTGTGTTTCCGCTCTACCATGCCATGAACAGCCCTCTTCTTCATGCTGCCCTGAGTTGGGAGTCAAGCAGTTACAGACTGAAACCTCTACAAGCAGTGGGCAAAAATAAACCTCATCTCCTTTAAATTATGGGTGTGAGGTATTATGTCCCAGCAATGAGGACAGTAGCTAGACAGATAATGGAATCAGGATGAAGTTTAAGGAAGGGATTTTCTAGTGCCAATTACTTTTTCTTGTGCTGCATCTTGGGATCTGATGTGGATCCTTGGGGTGGAAAATTTCCATGACCTGGTAAGTTTTGTCTGAAGGGATGAAGGGTCAATGTTTCCATCCTCTACTCCTGTGTCTGCTGAATGCTGGAACACTGCATGTGTTTAAAGAGTCCCAAAGGGAAACCAGCAGACAGAGAGGGTTTTCATTCCAAGAAATGTGGTTGGACATGAAACCAATAAATCATCTTGAAAGTCAAGAAGGACCATGTTTTCATGGACTATGGTGTCTTAGTCCATGTGTGTGTCCTTTTGGGCCATTCCCATTCTTGCCTCCTGCATATTGTGTGCTTCTGGCTTCAGATATTAATGCCATAAAGTCTGAGGACTAATAGCAGTACATCTGTGATGCGAACAGTAACAACAGTTGACCATTACTGAGATTTTATATGCCATGTACTGTGAAAACATGAATTATTTTGTTGAAAACTCACAATTTCCCTCTCCAAATATCATCTGTCTCAATTGTATAGCCAGAGGACATGAAGTTTTAGAAAAGTTCAGTTGTTTGCCAAGGCCCCACTGTAGGGTGGCAGAACTGAATTTAAAGAATCAATGAATCAGTTGAAATCTTTCCAAAAGCAGCCCAGGGAGTCTTGTTCTAGTAGCCTCTCCCTTACCTTTTGTAAAATGGCTCCCCAATTGCATGTTAACAATGATCACATACTTTCACTTCCCTGAATCTGGAGCAAACATTGAGCACCTGGCCCAGCAGTTGGTATAACTGGGTTGCTCCTAATTATCTTAATCAAAATTCTTGGCCTAAAATATTCATACCTAGGAAAAAAGGGGCTGGATGAAAGTAATGATTTCTCAGCTTCTGCTGGCACTAAAATCACAGAAGTAGAGGGGATTTTACCAAATACTGATGCTGACCCCTTCTCCCCTAAGAGAGTCCAGTTCACAGTTTAGTAAAAGACATTGGTATTGGAGACCCTCACTCCAGTACTGAGAATTGAATCCAGGGTCTTTGCACTGAGCTACACTCCCAGTCTTTTTAATTTTTTTTTTTAAATTTTGAGGTAAGGTTAAGTCGCCCAGGCTGAAATTGAACATATGACCTTCTCTCATCTCAGTCCCCCAGATTACTGAGATTAAAGGCATGTGTCACAATATTGGGCAAGACGTATTGAAGATTTTAAAATCTTCCGATTGATTCTGTTGGGCAGTCAGAAATGAATCCTAGATGGTTGGTCAGTCCTGAAGGAAGATCTGTATCTTTCACTGCCTTCTACAACTTAATTATGCAAACATCTGAATGATATGGGTGTCTGTCTCTCCTGACCACCAAAACTACTTTTGTGGTGGTTTTTATTCTGGACACAAACACCAGTGGGGTCTGTGGTCGGAAATGTTAGACATTAAGGAGGTCTGATTTGGTCACAAAAACTCTGGATTATGCAGGTGAAAAGTATAAATTAGGAAAGAGGAACTATTTTAAAGCAAAAAATAAAAGAAACTGCTTCCACAGAATGGTCCTCTGAGGATCCCCGAGCAACCTCAGTACGTTGTGTGCTAGGAGATAACTGGAGTTGAGAAATATACTCCAGGCCAGCAGCACCCGCCTCAATTTGGCTGAGAAAGTGCAGTCACTGAATGTCTAAGATATGATGTAGTGACTTGAAAGCAAGGCACGAGTGGTAGACAGAAACTATTTCATCCCTAACTTTGGGTGTCAAGTGTTGGGCCTCAGGGAACTGGTGCTCCTATGGAGTGCATGGAGCAGCAGCTGGAACCCCATAAATCCCATTTCATAATGATAGTTTTGGGACCAGAAACCTTTGCCCAAGGGTTTTGCAGCTGGACGGCCCCTTTCAACTGATCAGCACACAAACTGCCAGTGCATTTCTATTTTAAGATCATTCGGTTATAAGAATCGGTGTGTGACTCTCAGCTGCCCTGAAGAGTCAAGCCTGGGTGCATTCCCTTGTGGTCCCCACCTTCTCTCACTTCTGGTCCTGAACTGCTGAACCCAAAGATGTTTGCCTTCTGTGGCAGGATGACATCAGCGAGGAGGCAGTTCCTCTGCCGAGAGAGCCAAGTCCTCAGACACCATCTCGGAAGTAGGACAAGTACATTTTGTTTCTGCGATTCAACCCAGAGAACTGCATGGTCCCTGAAGTATGTGCCAAATGTGTTTGTGCAACCTCGGCGGCAGCTTCCAAAATGCCATTCAAGAATTTGCCAAGGCTTTCATTTTGTTGGGGACTGAACGGACATAGGCGACATGACTGGTATTGGCTGGATATGTGAATCAGGAGCTGAAACCTCAAACAGGCTCAGGGTCCAAGGAGACAGGGTCCCAGATCTCTGGGTAGGCTGTGCATGAGACATGGTCTTGGTCCTGACCCCAGCCGGGACGCAGCCCAGCCGTGGAGAACATTGAGATCAGGCTGGCCAGGGCATGATGCCATCTTGTTTTGGCCAAGAGTGTGCTCTGGCAGTGGAGAGGAGCAAGAAAAGCTACCAATTTGGCTGCTGCTCCCAAACATTGCTCTGCATTCTTGACTCCTTCTGGTTAAAGTTCCTGCACCACAGGCAATGGGACAAGAACACACGCACACTACACATGTAAACACACATAGGCATAGGGCAATTGAAACCTTTATAGGATGTAAAACTCAGCTAATGCATGCATGGCCACATACACAGGATCCTGTTAGGAGTAACCAAAAGCTATAAACATGTGTAAGTGACCAGCATTGTAAAGGCTAATAGTGTTGGCATCTTTCAAAGGCCAATCTGATGATAAACTTTCCCACTTTGTAGTGCTTTATAATTTACAGAATATCATGAATCATCTGATCAGCCCAACCACGCTGTGAAGTACGCATTAGTTTCCTGTCTATTTTAATACCTGAGAACTCAGAGAGGTTAAGTGACTTGGTCAAGATTCCATAGCAATTACATTCCAGGATCATTTAAAAAAAATGGGTCATTAAATCCAACCCTCTCTAATCTTGATGTTAGAAAGACTAAAGGTTATAAGCATCCAACTTACCTATAGAACAACACCACAAGCCTGGCGCTTCACAGTGTGGTCCAGGACCAGCAGCCTCATCTGTTTCTCTTGAGACTTTTTCAGAAATGAAGAATCTGTGGCCCACCCCTGACCTTTGAATCGCAATGTACCCTTCAACAGGAATCTCATTAAGTGATTGATGTGCTTACTCTAGTTTAGGACACTCTGGAGAAAGGGATAAGGGTTTCAGTCTCATTTCTGTCACACTGAAGAGGCCCTGAGCACCGAAATTGCATAATCTGGGGAACTAAAAAAAAAAACAACAAAAAAAACAACACTTCCTGTCAAGATTCCATGCCTGTGATTCTATCTCTGGGCAGAGAGCCAGATCAAGACTTTAAAATTCCCCAGGTGGTTTTCATATGCAGCCAGGTTGGAGAGCCACTAGAACTGATCATTTTAGGATTTCTTCACACCTTTTCTGAGTCTGGATCCTTGTCTATAGGGAGAGGGCCTGGGAATGCTTCACCTCTGCTCGTGCTTGATGGTTATTTTAGGAGTTATAGAACACTCTGTACTGAATCCACCTTCTTCCTTTTGCCCAGAGACGTGATTTTAATAAGCATTTCTGAGTGTGCCAAATGCTCCAGGTGGTAACTGTACCAAGATGATGTTGTATTTTATCCCTTTCCTCTTACCCTGGAAAAGGAGTCAAACATTGAGAAAGAGGCCTCAGGGTCCCACTTTTACCTGTGGAGCTCTGAGCTGTGTAAAGCCTTAAGCAGTTGGAGCCTCTGGGTTAGAAGGAATGGCCCACACAGCCCACACTTCAGCAAAACTCTCAGATGTGCCTTGGAGTGGGCAGAACAGCCAGCCTTCAACAAATGCCATCCAGAAAACCAGGTTACCAGGAGAGCAGGGCCTGGGTCCCAGGATTTCTGATAAGACACTGAGAGCCCTGAAGACAGGATTGTATTTATTGCACTTTTTTAAAAAAGGCAAAACCCACCTTTTCCAGTGTATACAGTAATACTGCAAAATTTGAGACTGTGCTTACTCTCTCGTGGAGCCATCTGTTTGAGATATCAAGAGAAAATTCATTAGGGAGAGATTAGGCTGGGTCAGGAGAGGACAGCTGTGCAGTCGAGGCCACCAAGCCAACCCATGTGTGGAGGAGCTTGTAATTCTAGATGTCCCATACTTCACTGCTTCTTAGATATGCAGGGATAATGCCAGGCAGCAGGACCACAGTTATTTACTGGGGTTTGCACAACAGTCCAGAAATTGTTGGGGATACCTTGCAGAGTCCTGCCCTGTCAGTGTGAAGACAAACCCAAGTGCTCATATTTTCATCTGACATCAGTGCTTGTCAGGCCTCACGCTGGGCATGTGAGGACATGTGCTTGAAATGGGTGCCACACACAGGAAACAGGCAGCTGTTGCTGCTCCTGGGTGCCGGACTTGCGCCTGGTCACGTCCCATGTTGCTGTCTTTCTTCTCCCTTTCACCCTTCATTACACGGCTTAACAGCTGCATGGCTAATTATTTTACTTTCTTCTCCCCAACCTTCTGGGATTCCTCTCTTCACTTCCCTTCTGTCTCTTTCTGGCCCATATACTCAGGGTATAATATTATTCCATGGTGTCTCTTTCTTCCAAGCTCAGGATCCCAGGAAAGTGGGAAGAATGGGGGTAGAACTTCTCTTCGATCTTGGGCTAGGCACAGAAAATGTCCGGGCTCTTGGCACTAGGAGTCATCAACACTCACACCCTGTGCCCACAAATCACTGTCCTGTGACCACCCGACCACATGTCAGAATTGTGAACGAACACTTGGTAGAGAGGCCAAGGCAGGGCAGAGTCCTGGTTCTCCTCAAGTTAGTGAACACTTGGATATGGGCAGGGTGGCAAGGGATCCCCAAATTAAAAATCCAGTGCTTCTCAATCCTGCTGTCTTAGAATCCTCCAGAATACTTTTTTCTTTTTTAAAAGTGAATTTAATTAATTTGATTTTTAAAAATTTATTTATTTATTTATTTATTGGTACTGGGGATTGAATTCGGGTCCTTGAGATTGCAAATCAGGCCACTGAACCAATGAGCTAAATCCCTGGCCCCCCCGTTTTAAAAAATTTTTTGTTTTGTTTTAATTTGATTTTTAGTTTGATTTTATTTTTACAAAAGCTTTTACTTTTGGTACCAGGGATTGAACTCAGGACCTTGTACTTGTGAGGCTGCTGGCAGAACCACTGAGCTAAATCCCTGGCCCAGTTTGATTTTAATTAAGAAGTAACCGTTGTTTATATTTATGGGATGCAATGATATTTTGATACACGTGTACAATGCAGAATGATCAAATCAGAGTAAATAGCATATTTGTCACCTCAAATATTGATCAAGTTTGTCTCCCAACACCAATTCTGACCTAGCTGGGTGAGGGTGTTGCCCAGGTGCAGATTTTTTTCATAGGCTGTGGGCTGGATGAGAGCTGCTGCTCTTCTACCTTCCTTGGGTAGGTGGGGTTTTAAACGGTGTGAAATCACCAAATCCGCTTTTCCAAGGTGGCACGAATTGTCCTTCTCAAATGTGAATCCTAACAAAAGACAAGAAGGCAATCTCATGCTTGCTGATCCAGTAGAGAAGGACAGTGCAAATGAAAGTGTTAGGAAAAAATGCAATTTTGCTGCTGCCTGGCACATTCAGGGGCTTATTATCTGCTAACGAAGTGTTGCCCCAGTTCTCCCGGAGGGGCTGACTGTAATGAATAAGATGGAGAGATCGGCTCATTTGTAATTACACATTAGCACCACTGAAGTGCTGCTGTACGTACTGCTGCCCTTCCTGAAGTCTTGAGGCCAGCCTCTGTGCGGGGGTGGGGGGACAAACTTTCCAGTTGCTTATTCAATTATGTTGTGTCCATAGCTAATCACTTTTAGATTTGCCTAATTCTTTTCTGATGGAGCATCTCTGGAATGGGCACCGTTAGCCTATCTGCCTTAATTATCCTTTGCTAGGAAGAAGATGAGAACTGCCACTTTCTATTGGCTACAGCTGGGCTGATCAGGTTGCGGGGAGAGTTGGAGCCTAGGCTCCTGCCTCAGCTGGAAGCTGTGGATTCACACAACTGCAGTTTCCAGCTGCCCCCACCCAGGTGACTTAGAAAGCAAATCTGCACACCTGCCCTTGGTTCAAAGATGTGCCCCTAGCACTCTCTCCAGCTACTGGAAGAAATGAGGAAGGAAAGATTTTTTAAAAAAGAAACATTTGTATAATAATTGCAGTCCCTGCTGGTGGTTTGGGCCTCTGCTGAGGGACTCAGTGTCTTCTAGCCTGGGGCCATATACTCAGATTTATGCAGCCCTGTCTAATGAAACCTACTGTGATGACGGAACTTTTCTGTCCCTTTGATGTCCAGTTTAGTGGCCACTAGTGGCATGTGGCTATTAAGTACTGGAAATTTCCTAGTGTGACTGACTCTTGAAGTTTATGTGATTTTAATTAATTTGCATTTAAATTTAAACCACCCATGTGGTTAGGAGCTACTGTATTGGACATCATAGTCTTTGGATTCAGGCAGGACAGTAACTGGGCCTGGATAAGTCTCTTGAACAAGACTCAAGTCCTGTCTAAGTGATGGCTGTGTTTTACACCAATGAATATTTGCCACATGGGAATGCTATGGGTTCAGGAGTGAAATGTTCTAGTTTTTCAAGAAAAGGTAAGAGTCTAAGTTTTTATTTGAGATCTAAGTTTTAAATGTTGAACACTATTCTCTTAAATCTCTTGTGGCTTTTCTTCTAGTATAACTGCTTCATTTTACTGATGAGCAAATTAAGACTTGGGGAAATGCCATGACTTTCCCAAGGCTATGAAGTAAAAGGGGTGATCCGTGTTTCCTTGGTCTAGCATCCTCCATCCACTCTCTCATCTCTTAATTATTGTCCATGTTGGTTCTGTATACGGATGCTCCTCCACTTACTGTATAATGGGGGTTCACCCTGATAAACCTATTCTCAGTTTAAAATATCACAGATCAAAAATACATTTAATCCATCTAAACTGCTGACATCCTAGCTTAGCAGGACAGTGCACCGTAGTGTATTATGATCTAGTGGCTAGATGGGAGCTGGGCTTATTGTGACTGCCCAGCATCTCCAAAGAAAACTGGACTATGTGTGGCTAGCTTGGGAAAAGATAAAAATTCAAAATTAGAGGTACAATTTCTACTGAATGTGCACTATTTTATACAATCATAAAGTTAAAGAATCACCAAAAGGGAACCATCTGTATTCTTCTGTTTTATCCTCTAGACACTTTTGTTTTGCCAGACTGACAATGGGAATTCGTTCTCTCCTCTTATTCTTCTAAGCAGCAAGAATCTCCCCCAAGCATCTCAGATATCCCTGTGGGAGAAAAGAGGGAATTTGTCTCTTAGATTTAGAGAACTGGAAGGAGCCTATCTAGATGTCTAAAATGTCTTTGAAGTTTCATACTTTATCTTAGAAAAACTGCGTGTAAACTTGGCAGTCTATTCTTTAATATATGTGTGATTATTTAATCTTAAATTTTCTTAAACATTCCCAGTAAAATTGAAGCTTTAAAGAGAACTAACAGATTTCTCTTGTGAGTTCGTGAATCATCTTGACATAACTCTTGTTACTAGGTATATCATTCTCCAGGTAGATAAGTGTTGATGCATGGAAAATGATTTAAATAGTCCATTTAAACTTTTCAGCCATCCTGACTCACCACTCTTTAACAGGTAGAGAGGAGAATGAGTGGATTGTCTCATTGTCCTTAAATTTAATAAATTTTGAGGGCACAAATACAAAGACAGGATACAGGTATGACAAATAACCAGGAGCAAAAAGAAATAAATCAAAGGTCACTTCCTGGAAGAAATGCCATTGTCTTCTTGGCTGCTTTTGTCTTCAAAGGGAATGGCACATGAAATGTCATGGAAATTACAAAATGAACTCATATTAAAGGAGATAATAAAAATGTTTTCATTTTAGCCTTTTATGGCATCTTCTTCCAGAAAGTTACTATGGAGTGGGATGACATACATAGTCCAGTGATTGATATATACCTTCAAGAGAGAACACAGGACAACAGTGCAGCTCTCACAAACAGAGAGGCTTTTATCCTGGGTGGATGTTGTGGCTCTGTGTCTTCTTGGTTTACCAACTTGTTTTCTGTATATTTTTACAGTATTCCTTCCTTATCTCAAACACTTCCAGTCAATTATAGGATGTGAAGGAAAGTTCAAGGCTTCTGAGAGTGAGTTTGTAGGTAGCCACAGCTTAAAGGAGTAAAGGGTAGATGGGCAATAGAAATGTAGCATTTTTTTAAACTTGAGCTATGCATTATGGGCTCCCTTGGATGGGATTGATCTTCCAGTGGACTTTAGTTGCTATGGATAAATCTTCGGGTCACTTTGTTCTCTTCCCTAAATTTGTTTTTACTTAAAATCTTGAATTTACCAGATGACACCCACAATTTCACCCATCACTCTGCCAAATTTTTATCTCACCAAAATGTCATTGCCATATTTTGAATTGTCTACTAGATGCCATCTTCTCTATTCAGATAATGTGAGCATATCAAGCAAAACAGAATTATCTAGTTTTCTTCCAGACCTGCTCTATATACTACACTTTTTTTTAGATAGTAGTGAAATGGTGTACTCAATTTCTCATTAAATAATTATTATCTTTGATTTCTCTTCTTCCTCTTCTACCACATTCAATTAGTTGTTTTTCTTTTCACATTTTTTTTCATGTATTTGGCAGCATTCCCAGTGCTCTGATTTGATTCATATCATTATTATGACTTGTCTAGACTACTGCAATGGACTCTCTATTTTTTCCTCCTGACCTTTAGTTTCTTTCATTTCTGAAGTAACTTTAACATTACCTTCCTTCAAGTCATTAAAAAAAATTGGATATAGCCATCTCCAGCTTCAGATTTCCTATCGACCCTTACTGTCCCAGGGTAAGGCTTAAATTCTTTGTAAAAGTTTCAACATTTGTCCCAAACAGACTACAGTCTAATTATTCAGCCTAATATTTCATCATCTTTCTCTTACTGCTCAAGTGTCAAGCCACACAGAACTGTTCACAATTCCCCAAACCCAGCACAGGCTTTTATGACTCCAGATTTGTATATACTAGCTCCTGTCTGGGATGCTCTCTCTTCTTATTTCTAACTCACATAACAAGTTCAATTTCATATGTCAACTCCTTTTCAAATTTTCTATAGCTCCTCCTGTTAGGATTATCTGTTCTATCTCTTGTAACTTCCAGCCTTATTCATGGCTTTTTTGTGGTGATGCTTTGTAGTTGGCCTTTGACATGTCTATATTCTCTCTATGTGGGGAGATCCTAAAGACATATAATCTTATCATGTCTGTGTCCCTAGGACCAAGCACAGTGTCTAGCACAGGGAGGTGCCCCACTATCTCTGTCCAAACACCAGTCTTACTAGTCACACTAGCCAGCTTTGAACTCCTTCAAACATTTTCATATCTCTAGTGCCCAACACATACTAAATGCTTTCTAAACATTTATCAACTCAGTGAATCAGAAATCCCAGAAATTAAATAAGGTGATAGTGAACTATCTCTATGTTCCCCTCAGTTTCATGGTCTTGGAAAGTTGTAAACCAAAATGGGAACCTATACTTCAGAAGACACAGTTCATCACGGTGACCACGTTTTTGGTGTTCATTTCAGTTCTACTCAGAAATTATATGAAGAACAGTGATAGCAACTGTTACTAAGGGCCTTCTATGTGTCCAGTTTTGAATTAAAAATTACCTCATTTAATTAGCATTTCTTTAAAGGTAGCTATGATTGAATTGAGAACTATCAGAAAAGCCGTGGAATTTATTTAAAATTACCTTGTGCACATCTGAAAGACTCAAATTATTGTTTAAGTGCCGCAGACATTACACCACTAATCCTTCTCTAATGATCTCATCTTAAGAAACAGCATCAGCAGGAGGACTGTTGAGCCTCCCCCCATAACGACATAATAAGCAGATTTGGGTATTTACATAATAACTCAGAATGATTTCAGGGCATTTTAGACAAAATATACAACCACTTAGACTGCTGTCATTGCAGTTATCTCATCACTCTTAGAAACTAAATGGAGACAAAATGGAAAAAGAAAAAATCTGGGAGTTTGGGGATGTGTTGCACTTGGTTTAGCTATTTAAACACTCCGGGTGTATAGCATAGTATTACAACGTTCATAGAAAATGCAAGCGATGAAGCTTTGTACAGGATATCAACAATTGACCCGAGGCAGAAGCAACTAGATTCCAGAAATGCTTTTAAAAATGGCTGCTATTTAGCACTTAACAGGGCCACTGTGCTTCCTGGCACTGACATAACCTGCCCTACTATCCATTTATGACACTATTTTTGTTTAATCTTTTACTTCTCTTTTCTTTAACATCACATTGGACATTATATTTATTATTTTGTACCTTAACATGTTTATGCATGTGCTTATTAATTTTCTTGTTCTACATTTCCTCTTGAGAGTCATTTTATTTCCTTCTGAGATCTTTTTCTTCTTTCTAAATTTCATCCTTTAGTAGTTTCTTTACTGAGTGTTCATTGGTAATAATGTCTCATGTTTTTTTTACTCAAACCTTCACATTTGATAGTTCCAAATCTTTATGACTCAGCTGTGAGCTGATATTCTTTCAGGTTATCTGCCTTTTCCTCTGAGTCCTTCCTCTCTGTCTTTGGTGATTCTATAGGCTCACTTTGAGTGTCTGAGTGGCGATTTCTCTGAGCGTGTGGGTGCGCATGGCCTCCACAGTTATGAATCAGTCTTGGAAAGGACTTATCTATTATCTCTTGGAATATTTCCCATGTTCTCCATTAATTTCCCTTGGTGCTCCAATTCCAGCACTTTCCTTTGGGCTCACCTTACCTCTTAACCTTTCCTTCATGCTTTTTAATCTCTTTACCATTCATTCCTGCCTTTTTGGTAACCTCTTTAGCTTGATCTTTATGTTTACGCATTTTCTCTGCAGTTATGACTAGTTATTTTAGCCATTCTTTTTCTAACCGATCTTTGTATTAAAAATATGCCTGGTTATATTTGACAGTCTTTTATTTCTATCATTTTTTTTTTTTGCACAACCTTTCATTTCAGTATTGTGGTAAAAATACATAACATGAGATCTACCTTCTTAGCAAATTTTAAAGTGTACAGTATATCCCTGTTAACTCTAGCACAGTGGTACACAATGTTATATGGCAGATCTTTGGAATTTTTTCTTCTTGTCACTTTTTAATTTTAAAATATTTCAACTATACATATTTCATATTCATAGCTGATAATTTTGTTATATGTTCTTTTATGGTTGTATTGTATGGCGGCTTGTTTTCCTTCCTATTTTATAATCTCAACTTCTCTCTCTCACTCTTGCCCTCTCCCTCTTTCTCTCTCTGTAAACTATTACTTGGAGCTTTATTTCATGAATTCTCTGAGACCTGCATTAACATTTATTCTACTTTATTTTTGTCTTACAATTTTACAGATCATTTTAGCTCCCAACGTTTTAAGTTTATAGTTAGATATTCTATGAGATTTTAGCCCTTTCCATAAAGAGCCAAGGACAAGATAATACTTATTCCGACCTCTCTCTTAGGTAGATTTTATTTTTTGAAGTTGTTTCACTCCTAAGATGTGTGTGTGTGTGTGTGTGTGTGTGTGTGTACATGCGTAAGTGTGTGTGAGGGGAGCTGACTGCCACTTCAGGAGAGGAAGGCCAGAAAAGGCAATCTTTACAAAGGTAAACCTGTCCAGTGTCACGTTTGGCAGGAAAGGTACAGATTGACTTAGATATCAAATTATGTCCAGGAAATGCAAAGTAATAATTAATCTCACTTCTAGTTCCACCCAAGATGTTCTGAGATGGACTCCTGCAGGGGTCTCCATTATGTGCAGTCTTATTTGAATTCTGGCTAATGATCTGGAGGAGGTGTTGCCAGTCCACTAATGACTTTGAATCGCATTAACTTAGAGGGCTTAAATCATCAGCATGAACTAAAAAAAAAAAAAAAGAAAGAAAAAGAAAAAAAGAAAAAGAAAGCACACTGCTGAAACACATTATCGAAATTTAGGGATTTAAAACAGTATGTCTTGATTAACTTACATTTCTATAGATCAGAGGTCTGACAAGAGTCTCTTCCAGGCTATTGTCAAGGTGCGGGTTAGGTGGTGGTCCCTGTCCCATCCAGGCTTCCAGGCCTCCTTCAGTCCTTGCACATAGCCCACTGCTCTTCAGAACCTGTCAGTTCCTTCCTACACTGCCATCTCTTTCAGTTCACTGCAGCCGGGAAATCTTTGAAACAGCCAGATCCTGGGTCCACCCAAGGAATATAAGACACTGTCCTTCTCAAAGTCTTCATTCTAAGTCAATCTGCAAAGCTGCTTTTGGAATGTAGATGCCATATTTATAGGTTTTAGGGATTAGGATGATTAGGATGAGGATGTCTTTGCGGAGTTATGGCACTATTCTGCTTACCATACACACAAAGGGGCTAGAAACCAGAGGCAGGTAATTCATTGCCTAGATAGAAATGGGCAGAAAATGGCACATTGCAGATCTGAGTTGAGGTGATTCAGCAGGCCACAGTGGGACCTGGAGACGTTCTGGGCACAGAAAAGCAGAGGTAGAGGCTGACCTCAGCTGAACGGGAAGCTCTCCTTCCTGGGTAAGTGGCCTCATGGGCCCTGCCTAGATAACCCGTTTTGGAGAAAAGTAGGTGCCAGGTCACTGCTTTGGGAGTCTATAGATATTCATTTTAGTGTGCATTTTTAGTTCAAAATCAAAGTCAGACTAATGTGTTTTAAATAATAAATCATTTCTCTGGAAAGATGTCTGGAATGGAGATGGCAAGGGAGACAAATATGCACCTTCATGCATAAGAGGAAAGCAGAGATGGAGTGTGGTGGTGCAGGCCTATAATCCCAGCTGCTTGGAGGCTGAGGCAGGGGGACTGCAAGTTAAAGACCAGGTGGGCATTTTAGTGAAACCTTGCCTCAAAAATAAAAAAAAAAAAAAAATGAAAAGGGTGTAGTTCAATGGTAGAACCTAGTATGTATGAGGCCCTGGGTTTGATCCTCAGTACCAAAAAGAAAGGAGGAGGAAGAAGAGAAGAAGGAGGAGAAGGAGAAAGAGGAAAAGAGGAGGAGACGGGAAGGAAACCATCACCAAGGGAGGCCTAAGAATAATTTATAGAAGTCATGTTGGTGAACATACCTCAAAGCATAAAAAGTCTAATGAGAACTAATAGGCTAAAACAAAGTTGGCCAGTTTCAATCGGATATAAAAAACTGAAAATTATCAGACTTGGATCATAGGAGACAGACTAATAGCCCCTCAAAGAGATCCAATTCTAATCCCCAGCACCAGAGACTATATCACCCGCTATGCCACCTACACATGAAGCAGCCATTACAGATGTGGATGAGGATGTTGAGTTGGCGAGATCATCCTGGTCAGTCCAGGTGGGTGTGACAAGTGCAAGAGGGAGAGAGAAATGTGCAGATCAGAAGGGTGGCGGCATGAGACTGTTTGGGGCTGCTGTTTCTGGCTTTGGATACAGAGGAGGGGCACGGGCCAAGGAGCCCATGCTCCTCTAGAGTCTGGAAAGGCAAGGAGGGGGGCTCTGCCCTACAATCTCCCGGGGGAATACGGTCCTGCCACACTTTGATCTTTACTCTCACAGACACGTTTTGAACTTCTGTCCCCCTGAACTGCAAGATAATAAATGTGTGCCATTAAGCGTCTGGTAGTTTGTTGCAGTAACAACAGGCACTGACTGAGAGAAGATGCATTTAGGTGGATCTGCATCCTACAGTGGAGCCTGATGCTGAATGGACGCCCCCTCGCAGTTCCACCAAAATGATGAACAAAATGTAAATGAATACATAAATGATGGGGCAGTCTTCCCTTCCCAGAGCACTTGAAACAATGAGTATTACTTCTTTGCTATTTGTGTTTATTTTCCTCTTTCCTTATCTTGCTCTGATTACAGCATGGACCTAAGAAGAACACACCAAGTGCTTCTAAGAACACGCAGGCGCACATGTGCCCAGAAGCAGCTACGAGCTGCAGAAGGATAGGGCAAGGACCCTCCCCACCCCTCTCTGTGTTCCTAGGTTAAACTGGGGTTGAGCAAACAAAATGCTCTCTGGTTTAGTGCCCACCATAGTCTGGTATGGTGACCCATAGATGGTTAATGTTATAACTCAGCCTGTGAAACTTTCTGACCAGATGATCTTAGATTCTTGGTTCAAGCTAATTAAGCCTTTTCTGATTGAACAGGATGTTCTGGTTTGCAGCAGCAATTGTGTAACTGTTTAAACTGTACACCTTTGCTCCAGGGTGCTAGTTCCATTCCTTCTACTTCTCTTATGTTTTTCTATGAAGCATTCAGGCCTAGTGGGTTGTCTCATTTTAAATGAATCAGGATGCAATGTGCTTGGCATTCTCAGGGGATGTTAAGGGCTATCAAAGGAACTGTTCTGGAGGTGTCCTACCACCCCGTGAATCTCTATGCCTAATGACCTCTGTCCTCTCCTGCTAGGAAACCCTCTCTGTCACAGTGGCCAGCGTGTTTTGGCGGGGACCCTGCTGAGATGAACCTGAGAAGGGAGAGCAGAGAAAGGGCACTGGAAGTCACTGGGAGAAACGTGGGGCTAATGAGTTTGTCCTTGAGTTAGTGTGGGAGGGAGAGGAGCTGGATATATACTTATTAGCTGTCCCCATCATAGTTCAAGTCTAACAATGAGCCTTCAAGGTTTGAGTGTGAGTCCTCTGTGGGGCTGGATGAATAAGAGTTTATACACTTTTCTTGGTTTTTGAGTTGGCTTGGAGTAATTTTTAAAAGCTAACTCTAGAGTTTTATAATGGTATCAAAGCTGTTTCAATTTCAGATTGTGATTTATCTAAAGTGGTGGAAGTCTGAGGAAAGACTTTCAGTTTGGGCAAGTTATTTGGCTGATTGATGCCTCATTTTCTTCATCTATAAAGTGGAACGATAACACCAAGCACAAAAGGTTGTCATGAAGGTTCAATGCATGGTGTATGTAAAGTGCTTAGGACGGTGCTTCCTTCAGGATATGCACTTTCTATAAAAACTGACTTCTCTTGTCATTAGGAAATGCTCATAAAGTAGGATTAGATGTCAGGCACAAGGACAAAGATGACCAAGACAAAGTCCCTTCTGGGGAATGTTATGATTTCTTAAAGGGAAAGATATGTGAATAAATGAGATCAAAATCAAGCACTATGGATGCTGATAAGACTATGAGGGGAGTAGATTAAAGGGACACCATGTCCAGGAAGATTTTGGGATCATTGGGAAGAGCTTCAGGATCAGAAATCTCTGGGGCTAATAGTTGGAGTACAAAGGACATTCACCAGGCAAACAGGCAGGGGGACACTCCAGACAGGGCACCATCTCCTTCTCCTCAGCTCAGCTGAGTCTTCAGAGGGGCCTGGCATTGCAGCCTGGTGGCATAGACATGGAATGTTGCTTCCGTGTCCCTAAACAGGCTGTTTACTTGCCCGAGTCATTTCCTCAAGTTTGGTATGCTGAAGGTGGAGGAATCGTGTGATACAGTTGTGTAAGCAGGAGGAGAGAAGTCATCCAAATACTTCCATGTCTGCAGTCATAGGACTTTCAGGGAATGCAGGGGAGGCTCGGCAGCCAGCTCAGCTTCTTTAAGGGCTGCTCTGCATGGAAACTTTAGCTCTCTCCAAAGTGGATGGACTTCTGTCCAGCTATGCCTTGCTTGCCCCAATGTGGGGGGTGTACAGAGGCAATAACTCTGGAAATGTGACCTCCTCATGCAGACACAGGAAAAAGGAGTCTTCCTCCTTGCTCAGTAGTGATTAATTTTTCTTACTGGAATAAGTAAGGATTCTAGAAAGCACAAGGGACTCCATTCAAGGTGACACACTAATTCTCCATGTTTTCTCCTGCCTTGGGTGCAAGGAACTAACATTATTTTGTCCATAACCAGTGCTCAGTAAGTGCTAAATGATCTACAAAGTAGCTTCTTAAATGAACAAAGCTCTTCTCTGAATTTGTTTGGATTGAAAGTTGCCTGAAGGCAGCACCCACCCCTATCTTGCTAACCTGAAAATTCCCAAGGTTGGCACAAGACTTGGCTAACAATGATGTGCTGAATGTATTTTTCATTGTATTAGTCATTTTTCTGTTGTTGGGACAGAATACTCAACACCCACAATTTAAAGGAGGAGAGATTTATTTGGGTCCATTATTATTAGTGGGTTCAATCCATGGTTGGTTGGCTCCAAGGCAGAAATATCATGGCAGAATGGCATGGCGTGGAAAGCTGTTTACAGCATGGTGCCAGGAAGCAGAGAAAGAAGTGAGGAGCCAGGGATGAGGATGCTGTGGTAGAGAGGCCTGGTGGAGGAAAGCAGTTTGTTTCATGGTGGCTAGGAAGCAGAGCTAGAGAGGAGGAACTAGGTCACACCCAGTGTGACTGCCCTCTAGCGATGCTCCACCTCCAAACAGCAAGTTTAGCTACTGAACTAAGTAGATGAATCCCCTGGTGAGTGGCCCCCCCCAATGATCCCATCACCTTCCAAACACATGAGACTTTGTGGGAGCATTTTAGATTTAAGCCATAGTACCCACTGTTAACACAAAAGAGGAGGTGTCATCTCTAACTGCTTTGCTCCATTCTTTTTTTTTTTTTAAATTTTTTTCAGCTTTAATTGAGTTTATTGGTACATTTTAGAGATACAGTACAGTTACATTCATTGCTGGGATCTTGTACCTTTACATGACAGGTCTTGGTTCTCATTTTTTTCCCTTTGTCCCTCTCCTCCCTTCATTTATTTCCATCTTTTCATTATCTCACATTTTTTTCTTTTCCCTTTTTACCCTTCCCCTACCTATCCCACCTTCCCTACACCTTTAGCTCCTTTCTTCCCATTTCTCAATGTCAGTAATCTTATTAGGATCTTCTGTATTATTGCAGATTATTCACACCAGAGAAACTATTTGGTATTTACACATGTGTGCCTTATTTATTTCACTTAGTAGTGTATCTTCAATATGTATCGATTTTTCCTATGAATGAATCTATTTTCTCATTCTTTATGGTTGAGTAATATTCCATTTTATAGAAAAACACATTTTCTTTATCCAGTTTCCAACTGATGGGCAAATGGGCTGTTTTCAAGATTTAGCTATTACAAACTGTGCTGCTATAAACATGGGTGTGCATACTTCTCTGTGATATGATTCTTTTAGTTCTTTTGGAAAGATATCCAGCAGAGGGATGGCTGGGTCAAATGGAACCTCCAGTCCAAGCTCTTTGAGGTATCTCCATATTGATTTCCAAAGTGGTTGCCCAAGTCTGCACTCCCATCAACAATGGAGAAGGGTTCCTTTCTCCCCACAACCCCACCAACATTGGTTATTGTGTGATTTCTTGATAGCAGCCATTCTTTGTGGGGTGAGGTGGAATCTCAGTGTTGTTTTCATCTGTATCTGTCGAATGATCAGTGATGTTGAACATTTTTTCATATATTTACTTGCTGCTTTGACTTCTTTGTCTGATAAATGTCTGTTCATTTTGGATGACTATTTTTGAATCGGGTCTTTATATTTGGGTGGGCTGATTGTTTTGAGTTCTTTATATATTCTTGATAATAGTCCTCCATTCTTAATGAGTAATGGGGCCTTGTAGATTGTGCCTTTAAATATTCTCAGATTGTCTCCTTTACATTCTGACTGCTGCTTTAATTCAAACTTTCATTTTTATTTATCTATGCTGGTATGAAAGCTTCTACCCTGTCTTCCTGTGTCCATTCTTACCTTTGTCCTTTCTACTCCATTAAAAAAAAATATCCTGGTCACATCTCACCCGGTCACCTTTGTGTCTGTGTGTTCCTTTGCCTGAAATAAGGAACTTCACAATATATTCTGGGTCTAATTCTCAAGATGTGATCTTCTGCCCTAGGCTACAGTCAAGTGGTAGCACTTGCCATTCCATTCACTGTCCAGGTACTTCTATTATTGTGAGCTCGCCTGTAAGGTTTCCTCCTCCCAGAATGTAATACTCTATTGTTCTGTGCTCAGATGGGAGGCTACCTGGCCTTGCTCAGAGGCAGAGGAGTTGAAAGGTCAGAGCAGAAAGAGCTCTTGGAATCTTTCACTTCTGCTCCCTCAGTGTATGGGGAAACCAAAGCATGGGGAAGTTATGGGACTACATTAGATCAGTATTAAACTCAGGACTAAAGAAGGGTCTCCTGGCCTTTAAATCACTACTCTTTTTATGTGGCAATGCCCTTTATTCACCTCCAGTAATTCTTAGAATGATTTTGGCATTCCCTTTTATTTTACAATTTCTTTCAATTGTTTGAGTCTGTAGTTCTGAGGGCAAGGACCATGTCTTGGTCATCTTGGTATATCCCATACCACTCAGCATGGGTCTTGCACATGATAGGAGCTTAGTATATATACTGTGCTTAGTATGTGTACTAAGCACAAATGGCTAGGGCAGGTGGGTGGATGGATACATAAATAGTTAGATGGATGAGTGGGTGAGTGAATGGGTGAATGGATACATGGATGGATGGGTGAGTAGGTAAACAGATGAATGGATGAATAAATGGGTGAATGGGTAGATGGATGGGGAAAATATTTACATACAAATGAATCAGTGGGTAATTATTGATGTAGCGATTTTCCATGGATGTGTTCATCTGTTCTAACACTCCCACAGCAGACTTATCTACAAAGGTGAGTAGCAAACAGCAGAGCTAAACATACAGCTGCAGGTGTGACTTTCTCATTTTCCTTTGGTGAGGAAGTTTATGAGGGGAGGGGGCCAAGTGAGGAATTTACCCTTCCAGGTGTGTACGATGAGAATAACAGCCTTTCACTTGTTCCAGATTCTGTACTTTGTATACATTATTATATTTAATCCTCCCTGCAACTTTGTGAAATAAGTATTCTTATTATTTCCAATTTGCAGTCACTTACAGTTGAACAATTTGCTCAGGAAATTGCAGATAGGTCTTGAATCCAGGGTGTGCTGACTCAGAGCCCTGGGCAGTTCCTATTTTACAAAGCAGGGAAATTTTAGAGTGCAGTTGGATGCAAGGCCTCAGCAATCTGAGCTGCCATGTTTGATTTGGTGAGGCCACCAATTTTGTGAGTGGGCAAATCACTTAATTTGGCTTCTCGATTTACTCTACAGTTTAATGGAAGTAATAGCAGGAGTGCTGTGAAAATTAATGACTACATAGAAAGTGCTTTAAGATAAAGATTCTCAGATCAAAGGAGCTCGAGGGAGGGAGTTTAGAGTGCCGTTGGGAAAGAGGAAGGAACTTCAGCTTATTCTCTTTCCCTGACGGGTTTGTGGCTGGGCTATGTATCTGGAAAAATTCAGCTTCGAATCAATTTTCATTGATGAGTTCTGAGGAGGGAGCAGAACCTGGTAAATAAATTTTAGATTCAATTTTCACATATTTATGAAGTATTATTTTTAGAAATACGTTATCTTAAAAAAGAACTACTGTTAAGCATTAATAATAATGGTAATGAAATACCACTAGGGAGCCAGGAGAAAAAGCACACCATAGGCTTGATCTCTGAGTTAGCCTGGCCTCACTTTTGACAAACTCATCATGGCCTATTTTCCTCAGTAGCATGAATGTGGCTGTGGACATGGGCAGAGGATGAAAAAATAGAAGCTCTTCATGTCTTTGCATCTTTCCTTTTTCTGGGTAGGAGTGATTAGGTGCAATTTTTCCAGAAAAATATTTTTTAACTGACACGTAACAACTTAAAAGTTGTGCATATTTGCTGGGTACATTGTGATATTTGGTGGGATTTTTATAGTTAGAATTCTTGTTCTTTCCTTCCTTCTTTTCTTCCTTCCTTCCCATCCCTCCTCTCCTTTCCCCCTTTCTTTTCCTTTTTTCTTCGGGAGACAGAAGAGGCTGAATAATAGAACACTGCTGGGCATGGTAACACACATCTGTAATCCCAGATACTTTGGGTACAGGGTGACTCTTCAGTCATCTCTAGCAATTGTGCCTCAGTATTATTTGCTATTTCATCAATTCATGTAGTTATGGTGGTAGCCATAAACCATATTACACTAAGTAGACTTGAAGAATGTGAATCATCTGTTGCAACAAACCTGTAATATAAGTAAAATTCTTGGTATTTTCTTTTAAATGCAGTGGCATTCATTGATAAATATTTATTATGAGTCAGTAAGCAATTAATTTATGTTGGTCTCTTTGCAGTCAAACCTCTATGCTACTGTTAATCTGTATTTACAGCTGTTTCCCAGAACTCGTATCACTGCCTCAGTTCCAGCTCAGACGTCAGACATTAGATTCTCATAAGGAGTGTACAGCGTGGATCCCTGGCATGTACAGTTCGTAGTAGGGCTCATGCTCCTAAGAGAATCTAATACCACTGCTGATCTGACAGGAGGTGGAGCTCAGGCAATAATGCAAAAGATGAGGAGCAGCCATAAATGCAGATGAAGCTTTTCTTGTCTGCTGCTTACCTCCTGCTATATTGCCTGGATTAATACTGTATTTGCAGCTGGACCAGGGGTTGGGAACCTCTGTTTTATATGACATCTATTAACATCAAGGGTGATCTTCCTAAAATTTAAAAGTGAGCCCATTATCATTATTATTAGATACCAGGGATCAAACTAGGGACCTTGCGCTTGTGAGGCAGATGGCAGAACCACTGAGCTAAATCCCCAGTCCCCAAGGTGAGCATATTAATCCCTGCTTAACATCCTTAAGTGATTTGGGATGAAGTTTAGTTTCCTTGCTGTTCACCTTGAGGCCTTTCTTGAACTAGCTTTTGGTAGAGCCCATTTTTGGAGAAGGGCTCCAGAATGACTCTGGGTAGTTTTCCTTTAATGACTTTTCCAGTCTTTTGTCCATTATGTTTTGCTGGTTTTCCTTTTATTTGGTTTGGTTTTAATGAGTTAAGGGGTTCTTTACACACTATGTTGAGTCAGTGTGCACAAAATACCTTCAGTTTGTGTCTTAGGTTGTAGGAGTATTTGATAGGTATAAGATAAAGAAGATGGATAAATTTTGGATAGGTTAAGTTAGAGTGAAAGAGAGGTATTCAAGAGCAGATCTCACTGAGACCACCTTGGTTAAATTTCTCTATTATCTTTAGGGAATAATATACTGTATATTGTGAAAACTTAATAAATCTGTGCCTTAACTGTATACTATTTTCTATATTTTAGGTGTAGATAATGAAACTAATTTTACTATTTAATCCTATGATGAACTTGGCTTTGAGAAATAATAGATAAAAATATATTTTTGAATAATTTGTAGCAAATATATTTATTTATAAAGACATTCAAGTCTTCACTTGCATCAAGCAAGACTCTCAAGTAGTTGCATGTTAAGGTTGTGGAGTTTTGGACCCTGAAACATTCAGTTTGTTGGGTTACACTTTAGTGTAATATCTCAGCTTTATAGAAGGTTGTTAGCCACCTGTTGCTGATTCTAGGCAGTGATGGAACTGAGGACTTTCTCCAAAATATTACAAAAGGAGGTTCTCAGGAGGGGTTTCTTTTAAGATGTAAAGGAAGAAAGGATGTGCTTCTCTTGGAGATTTGGTTTGCTTTTATCTAATACACTTGGTGAATCTGCAAACTCTCACATTTCTCCTTTCAAATGACTGATTTAAAGCTTAGAGATAACTCAATTGTACAGGGTTGTATACATTGGTATTTCTGCTTTTATAATTTTTCTTACCTTTATTTCCATTGATATTCAAATTATCTATCAAGCATGTTCTTTGTGACCAGTCTCAGTCCTCTGTAGAGCAAGGTGATGCACAAATACTTAAGGATCACTCAGTGAAATCAGCCTGGAGCAGATTAGATATGATAACTGGAGTGCAGCAAGCAGTTTTCATTTAGAAACATGGATATGGAAGTCAGTGGGTATACGTAATAGCTGATGCTCTGGTGCTAGACAAAGTTCACATGAGATGGCAACAAAGGCAAGAAGAAGAACTGGGGACAATACATAAGGAACAAAAGAAGCAGAGGAAACACAAAGTAGGTTGGAAAAAATACTCATGTAGATTCATAGGGACAGCATGTTGGTTTAACACTGGTAGAGAGCATTGTCACTAAAAATGAGGGAGAAGGATCAAAACAGAAGGGAGAGGTCCGTGATGTCAACACCCATAGAGTTCAAGAAAAATAAGGACACTGTATATGAGAATCTGAAATTATGGGTAGCTTTAGCAATTAAAATATATAATTTGAGGGATGAACTGAAGTAGTGAGGAAGAAGCTGAAAATTCAGCAATGAAAGGGGAAATTTAGTAAAAAAGGAAATTTGAGCAGATGAGAAGAGATGAGATCCAAAAGCAGAGGTAGAAGGTTTGGTCTTGGACAGGAAGAGGGGGGTCTTTTCTGTTGAACATGAGGAAAGAAGGAGTGAAAGGCATATGAGAGGCTGGACAGCTATTCACCATACACTTTCCTCTCTTCCTCACATGCAGCCAGGAAACTTTCCTGGTTCCTTTTGGTTTTAAGTAGCATCATACGTACAATTGAGTGTCAACCACTGGAAAGTGAATGGAAATGGTGTGTGCCACTCACCAACATTTCCATGCACATCTATCCAGATGCTCTTGCTTCAGTAGATGGGGATAGAAACCTTCAAGAAGCCTTTGGAGACCACATGGTAAAGGCTGCAGAATGCCCTTCAGCTTGGGAGCCGGAAAGAGTGTACTGAGCACCTTCCTACACTTCTGACACTTTACTACAACTTGGAACCACCCTGGACTATTACAAGAGTAAGATACAAATTTCTCTTAGGTAATGACAGCTGTTTTCTGTCACAAAGCTTATATGTTATTATGGTCCTGAAATGCAGTATAACATCTACAAGGAGAAGAGGAAGAGTATTTTTGAAGACTGACAATAAGGTTGAACCACGAGGACTAGAAGCCAGCTGTGTAAAGATCACGGAAGAGAGATCCAGGCAGGGTAAAGAGCAAGCAGGAGGTCTCTGTGGGGAAAGACAGCTCTGCATATACTGGAACTGTCATCAGAATTCCAGTATGACTGTCACAGTGTGTGCTTGGGGCAGGAATGACCAGGGGAGCTGGAGAGTTTGGCATGGCCTGAATGGTCTAATTCAAGCTTATGGCAGGAGGTTTGAATTATTTTTAAATGCAGTAGGATGACCTAGAGAAACAACTTGTTTATTTATTTGCTTTTAAAGCTCATAGTGGTTGCTATGTGGAGATCAGGCAGGGAAGGGGATAGAGGAGGAATGTGGAACCCAATAAGGAGTTTCATTTCATGGCCTTAATGATAGATGATGGTAGTAGTTTGGGTTGCAGAGTTGGTGTAGAAACAGAGAGAAATGGATTGATTCAATCTAAATTTGATAGGACCAACATGATTTGCAATTTTGGGGGCTGGAAAAAAAGGGAAGGAGGGATAAGGCATGACACTCAGATTTTTATCTTCATCATTTATGCAGATGGTTAATCAGATGGGGAACACTAAAGAAGTGCAGACTTTAGGGGACAAATCAGAATGTGTGAAATTTGACATGTGTAAGTAATATCCAAATGGAAATATAAGCAGGCAATTAAGTATAGGAGCCTATAGCTCAGGATACAGAGCAGGGGAGTTTGGAACTCGTGAAAGATACTCAGCTTCATAGATCTGGAAGGAATCATCAGAACAGAGGAGAGAATGGAGCCCTAAAGAATGCTAACAGTGTGTTCTGACATGTGGAAGAGAAGGGAATAAAAGAGGGCTGAGACAAGGTAGCTGTGAGGTGGGAGGAGAGCCAGAGGGAGGGTGTTTTCTGAGATCTAACAGAGGAAAGAATCAAAGAAGGCCTGGGCTGCTGTGTGGAAAGGTGGGGAGAGATCAAGGAAGAAGTTGTCTTTTGAAATAGAATGGTCTTCACGGGGGGCTTCATTTCTCTTTTTGGAGGTGCAGAAAGGTGTGAAGAAATTGGCATAAATGCATGCTCAAAGACAGAGTTGAAAGTTCTGCTCACAATTGTGGAAAACGAGAGGGAAGGTGTGACAGACAGAGAGAACACTAGGCAACCTGAAGTGAGATAATGACTTTGTAATGACTCCTACATCCATCTTCTCTTTGGCATGGGTTTTCTCAGAACAGAAGAGCAGAAAGGTAGAATAATGGGGTTGAGGTGATTTCAGAGAGAATGAAAGTGGAAGATAAGGAGAACAGAGGTTAGAGATAATAGCAAGAGGATGCCTGAAGAGGATAATCAGGATATGCTAGGGGTGTTAGATGGACCAGAGGTTTCAGAGTGTCTTCCACTTGCATTACACAGCTCTGGAAGCATGAAAGAATGGGTATGCAGAGAGAACTTGGGGCCAAGTCACGTGACAGACCACAGAGAAGTAGAGGATGGAAATGTGAGAGATAGCAGAGTCCTAGAGGCTTGGATTTGGGGTAGAGAGTGGCAGAGATAAAGAGGGCAGCAATGAGCATTTGTTGCATCAAGTACCTGTCTCTTGATAGATGTTTCTGAGCAGATATGGATTATGGCCTTCTAAGGTCCTTCTAAGAGGTCTTTCCCTCCCATATTCCTCCAGAGCTCATTTCATCCCTCCCTCCCTTATTATTTTCCTCCATCCCTTTTTGGAATCAGCCTGTGCCAAACTTGACCTCCATGCTGGTGAAACAGGGGTCAGCCTGGGCCTATTTCACACTAGCTCTTCCACCATAAGGAGTGAACTCTTACATCAGGAGTTGGGGTCCAGGATCAAGTTTCTCTGCCTCTATCATGTTATCTCCCAAACTGGGGATAGTAGGACTGGCTTGTTGTCCTTCAAAGGGCTACTGTGAAACTAAACAAGATAAATAGATGAAAGCATCTTAAACAGAAAAAAAAGCCATGTATGCTACATTGAAGTGGTGCATATTCCTGACCACTCCCAGAAGGTGAAGACACTGCACACCTTTCAGCTTCACACCTGCATTGTCTTCTTTACTTCTCCATGGCTTGTGTTATGCACCTGCAAATTACCAACAACATCTTCCAGTTCTCTACTTATCATTATAGACATTTGTCACTGGGTATTATATGTTTAAAAGAGATATAGGATAGGATACAATATGCAAGTATTTTAGCCCTATATTTGCTTATATATTAGTCAATATCTTCATTTAATCACTCACCCAACAAGTATTTATTGCTTATAACAATATTCCTGACATGGTGCTAGTAATAGACTATATGTAATCCTTTTCCTCATGGCCCCATCTTTGGTGGGAGCCAGACAAATAGATAATCGTTGTAATACAGGTCACAAACGGGTTCTAGCAACATCAAAGAGAGGCACGTGAGCCAGAATTGTGACACCTGAAAAGTTGCCTAAAGGAGCCACTTTTTGGAAGAAGCATAAAGAAACCTACTTCACAATCTGATTGTTACCTACACAAACCTCTGGGAGAGGAAGCCGGTCTTCATGAAACCCACACCTTACCTTGCCCTTTTCAATCTCTCCCTTCGAGTCATTTTCTCAGAGTTGGTTGGTGGAAGGTTGAAAGCTTTCATTTTCTTCTTTCTAGCCCTTTGTTGAAGGTGATAATGAAAGATTCAAAAATTTGCTGTTCAAAAGGAGAAGAGATGAACCTAGGCACTCCCCCAATTTCATCGCTGACCTTTAAGAAGTTGACCACTGACAAAACTACCTTTATTAATGGCCTCTTCCAAGCTGTTCCCAAGCCAGTGATATAGATCCATTAAGATATCATTCTATATCATTCTGGTTAGCCACTGGCTTCATGCCACCTCTTGCACGGAGAGAAGATGAGAGCCTGGATCTTCTGGTCATAATCATCCCCTCCATCAGATAGATGGCTCCTGGAGACACAGGCAGTCCTAAAAAGGCCACCCAGAGTAGATCCTGTGATCCCACTATTTGCACAGAACTACTGGGTACTGGCCCCTCTGTCCTCGGCTAAGCTGCTTGGAACAAGAGCAAAGAGCTATTTGTACCCTGAGTAAGAGTTCAGTTGAAAGGGTTTATATAGGGTTTTTGTCCCTGAGTCCACGTGGCTCCCTGGGCACACTCCCAGACATGAGGGGCTTGTTGTCCAGATGTTTTGCTGGACATCTCTAAGAGCACTGTGGGCATGTGCTGACTTTCCCCAGAGTCTGCCCCACACAAAACACTTGTTGTCAGTCCCCTGTACACCTGCTGCACAGAGCCAACGATTCCCTCAAATCAATGCTGTAGTCCAAGATATTTTAGGAACAAAGTCAACTAAGAATTTAATGAAAGCCTAGGAAATTCACATTTTGCGTTCTCTGTGTGTCTCTACTCACTGTTGCTGTGGTGACTTTTCTGGAAAGAGTGTGAGGTTTTAATGATGTATTTTACACAAATGTGCCCCTAGCTGACATGTATAAGTCCTCCTCTCTTTAATGGAAACATAACCTGTAATGCAGCTATTAACTAGTGGGTTTTTATTTTAACTTCCTGTGCTGTTTAGAAAAAAAAAGATTGCCCCCTGAGGGATATGGAATTTAGGTTTGACTAAATCCAAGTGATGCTAAATCATCCCCTGCAGATATGTTTTATCATTGCCAGGGCTTGGTACAGCACCTTCTACATAGCAGGACCACCGTGAAGGTTGGGTGCTCCCTGGCTCTGGAAGTTCACTGGTTTAATAGAACCAACAGATCATGAGAAAGGAAGTCCTGTGTTGTCTTGTGTGGAAGACATGACCTGCTGTGTGACTGTCCCTCCATGAAGATGGTATTAGCTGAGGCCAAGTGGTGTGGCAGCCTTCATGTTGCAGGTGTGAGAATTGCTGCTTTCTTCTTCTTGTAGAAATTGGAAAGGAAAGTTCTCTCCTGTGTGTCAGAGCTGCCCATGGCCTGAGCTCTGCTTACTGTACCCAACATAGCCCAGAAGCCATTTCCTTGACCCTGAAGACCTCACTTCAGTGTGCTTCAGAGTCACCTGGGGGCTGTGTCAAAGTGCGGATCCCATGTGTTACCCCGTCGCTCTGACTTGGACTCTGAGGATTCCATATGACAAGAAATACTATACCCAAGTCAATGCTGCATATTCCTAAGAAAAAGAAGGCCTGTCATGGGGACAGAAGAGTTAATGATCATTCTGTCGCTGCTGGGCTTTGGCTATGTTCTAGCACTCTGGGTGTCAAACATACTAAGGGACATTAGTTTCTTTAATGTCTGCTAGGTGCCAATCCCTAAGTTCTGGTAATTCAAAAAAGAGTGAGAAATAGCTACATGAAATTCCAGTGTGTGGGCAAACAGTCAAAAACAAGCCAACTCAAATGTGTAGAAGTAAACTGGGCAATGTTTCATGAAGTCAGTCTGAGGTGGTTAACCTATGTGAAGCCATGATATAAATATATTACAGACCTTGGGCTGAGCAGGTACTATGGCCTGGCTTTTGTCTTATATATGTTAAGTACATCTATCATAAAAACTCTGTGAAGCAGGTAAGTAAAGAGGCTTAGACTGTTGAAATACCTGGCACAGGTCACAGAGTTAATAAACAGTAGAGTGGAAATGTAGCTAAAGGTAATGTTTTTAATAACTATATCATAAAACCTTTCTAGAGAGAAGGGATCAGAAGTTCCCTGGATGCCTACTATGTGTGGGGCTCACTAATTTGAATATTTGTAACATTTCTAAAAGTGACTAGGTCAAGAAGAAGGAACACTTCAAGCCCTTGTAGACCAGGTACAACTGTCTGGATGCTGCCATTACATCTCTTAGCCAGAGTTTGGTTGAAGAACAGTTATGGGGGGCGAGGAATCAATGCCTTTAGTTTTCCTGTTGCGGGGGCAGGGCCCAGCCCCCACCCCTCCAGCTGTAGCTGCCTCATCAGTTTACCCAGGGTGATGGTGCAGGGCACATACTGTCCTGTTCTTTTTTGCCTTGCCTCCATAAGCACCGGGTGCTGTAGGATAGCTATGGTTGCCACTTATGAGTGTGACTGAGGATTGCAGATTGCATCTCCATCTTCTGCCCACTTCTGAATGTGAGCAAGGCTGTCTGCTCAGTTCTTTAAATCCAGAGAAAGAGGTGGGCAAGTAGGTGTTTGCACAGAGTAGGCAGCGGCTGCAACAGGAGCTAGAGCGCCTCAGTGCCTGTGGTCCATTAATCCACTGACTTTGCATACACCCTTCTCTACGTCCTCTCCTAAAGACGGTCATGTCTTGGTCTTATGAAGCATGGCTGCTCTAGCACCAACCACATGTCATGTGTAGCCCCTGACACCTCAACTTGGAGGTGGGCTAAAGTGACAGGTCCTTCATCAATGTGCAGTTTCCATTTGCTATGTTATATGTTACTAACTAGGGATAATTATAATTTTTAGAAAGCACTTTTCTTTTACTAGGTTCATTAAAAGCAGGAAATCAGGGCCGGGACTTAGCTCAGTGGCACTGTGCCTGCCTTACAAATGCAAGGTCCTGAGTTTGATCCCTGGTACTGGGGGGGAAAAAAAACACAACCCAAACAACAACAACAACAACAACAACAAAAACCAGGAAGTCAAAGGTATGAATACTCTTCCTGTGAATCAATTTTCTGCTCTGAGCCCATGAATATGTAGCCCAGGACTGTTCAGTTGGAGCTGCTATAGGGAAGCGGGTAGCACATTATATGCTGGGGTGAGCAGGCAGGAATGGGATGTGAGCACCATCCCTGAAGATAGTGGAGAGCTAAGCCTGGGAAGTCCTAAAAAAAAGGAGAGCAAACTGGAGGGGCAGATGTGGAAGCCAGCACAGAGACAGCAGCTTCATTTCAGGGTGTTATGAATAAGGTGAGTGCTGACTGGCAGGTAATGCACTACACACTTCAGTAGCAGACAGACTGGAGTGACAGTCCTGGGCCTTCTGTGGAGCCAGTGAAAGGAGCAGCTGGAGGAGGTGTTGGGGTAGGCACATTTCAACACCTTGCTCTGGATCAAAAACACAAGCATGATTGTTCCCTGGATCCATTTGGCCTCAGTGATTCAGTCCAATCCTGAGTCACAGGTTACTAATTGTGATAAGTAATATATGTATTTCGATATCACCTAATGAATCACAAGTATCAAAGAAAAGAAGCCAGTTTGGTTTCATATATCTCATGATGTCAGTGGGGTTGAAAGATAGTTCTTTCCTGCCTGTTGATGTGGCCCCTGGCCAGCAAGGAGTTATTTGGCATGCACTTATGGAAACAGGCTGGTATGCCTTCAGTAGCTGCCACCTGCCTGCTTCTCCCTGGGGAGGAGGTAGGTTGAGTGAGATCTTTTGCAAAGAATGTTTGAGGACCTGGAAACAAAAGCCTCTCTGTATGAAGCTATCCTGCCACTATCTCCTGGGCAAAATAATCAGCTTTTCTGTGGCTCTTCCTGGGTGCTGAGAAAGCACTGTAGCAGCCCTGCCCACACCTACCTGAGCCTTCTCAGCCTGCCAGTGCCTTCTGGAACCCATGCTCACACTAGGTTCCCTTGTGGACAGTGCTCATTTTTGTGTTTACACACGGCATTTGCTGTTTGTAAAACTCAGTTTATGTACCAGTTTCTCTTATATGCTGAACCAACTTTCTGGAGTGGCATAGGAAGGCCCATTCTCCTCTGCTGATGTGTCCATGGCTTTTGGCTTAGTTCATCTCTATATATTCTCATCAAGATGTAACATGGGCTCCTATTGCATACCACATGCTGTGCTATGGGATGAGTTGGGGACATGGGAAGAAAATCAGTGATCCATGTTCTCACGTGCCTTCAAGTCCAGGGGAAAATCAAATCAATGTCTGCAGCAGATAAACATGACAAACGGTAAACATGACTAAAGGTGGCATCTCCTACTGCAGGGAAACTTGCCTAAGTAGCTTGCTTCTGTTTGCTGCTAGACTAAATGGACACACTGATTCTCCCTTTCTGTAACTTTCAGTTGTTTATCCTGGCCCCTTCTTTGGAGCCACACAGAGCAAATGAGTCTGCACTTCCAGAATGATGACCCTTTGGTCATATGAACATGACCATTGTCTCTCCCACCAGCTTCTCTTCCAATGTTAATCATCTGATGCTGTAACCCGTTACACCCATACCATGAGGTCCAGACCTGTGCTGTTTTAATTGCTCCCTTCTGGATGTATTCCACTTTCCCATTTTTTTTTTTTTATTTTTTTATTGAGGTGGGAAAGCCAGAATCCAAGACAATGTTCTGGACTTACTGGAGAGAAAAAGTCAGAAGGAAAAATATATGAAAAACAATTAAAGCAATATGGAAAGGGACCTGGCAGTTCGTGTGTGGTTTTGTGTGTGTGTGTGTGTGTGTGTGTGTGTGTGTGTGTGTGCGTTCTTGCATGCTCATGCCTACACATGTGTGACACATGGCTAGAGAGACTGACATACTTTTATGTTCACAATCTGACTTTGTAACACAAAGTCAGTTCAAAGCATCTCAGTGTAGCATAATTGATTTTAACTTTCTTAGATCTTATTGTATGACATTTCCATTCTCTGGTATTTTCATGCCAGACTCTAATTAAGAAAACTTGATGAAAATATCTGCCTGACTTCTCTGGGCAGGCATTAAGGCTATCAATGCCCCATTTCAAGTTCTGCCTTGGCATTTATTCCAACTATGTGTCTCCCAGATCTCTTGTAGCTAGGGTTGTAGATGCAAAGCAGTTTCCTCAAGCAGATGCAAGGTTTTGAAGAGAAAATGGGACAAAGACCAGAGTTCTGCAGCCTGGAGTACTGTTGCCGTCAAGCAAGATCTTGAAAATACTGTACTTTTCTGTAGCAAAAATCTGTTGTGTGTCTGGCTTCCTATGGGTGGAGAAGCAATTGTGGCAGTATGCTGGCACTTCCAGGCTTCACAGCTCTGGAGCTGTGCGTTGGAGCTGTGTGCTGGACCTCAGTGCTTCCTGGAGCAGCCTCATGTTCTAATTGGGGTAGAGAAGTAGCTCCATCAAAGGCCAGTTCAGGGGAGTAATGCTGGAAGTCATGCCTGAAGGGCTCAGCTATAGCTTACCTTCTAGCCCCTTAGTAATTTTGTAAGTTCTAGATTCCTTGTGTCGAAATCCATATTAAAAATAGCCAGCACAATTTCTATTTCCCACAACTGAGCCCTACTAGATATAGCTGTTAAGGATAGGGTAAGAAAAATGACTTCAGCTTTTACCTTAATTAAAAAGTGTCTTGTGATTGTTGCAATAACTGACAGTGTAAAGAGCGCTGCACTAGCACATGCATCTAACCCTGTACTGTACAAACTGCATTAACCCTGCATCTGCTACTGATACTTCGATCTGTACCTGTGACCTTGAAAAACCACTTCAGCTCCCAAAGTCCTTTTCTTTCTCTGTAGGTTAGGTGCATAGTGCTTGCTTGAATAAGTGTAGGCAATCTATATGAACATGAATTTTGAGCAATGAAATGTGAAGGCAGTGTTTTTCCTCCTTGGTGTAATATATGTCTACCTTATAAAACCTCACCTTTCTCTTTAACTGGGTATCAGTTAGAAAATGTCTATTCACAACAAAGTGAGAAAACCCAAATATCCTGCCCCACATTTCATTTTGGATTCCTTAGGGCTATTTTCAAACCAAATGTTCTGAGACTCTCTAGAGAGACAGTTGACAAACATGTAGACATTTCTAAATGAAGAAATGGAAAATCATTGAGAGCAAGGGACCTTTCAAAGTCAGACCACTATCAAAATAAACAGTGAGCTGGGTGTGGTGATGCACACCTATAATCCCAGCACTTGGGAGGCAGAAGCAGGAGAATCTCTATGAGTTCGAGATCTCAGGCTGCATAGTGAATTCCAGGTCAGTTTCAACTACATAGTGAGATCCTGCCTCAAAAAAAAAAAAAAAAAAAGG
>NW_022900950.1:43697938-43718743 GCF_012274545.1 Fukomys damarensis | reverse complement strand
AAAAAAAAAAAAAAAAAAAGGTAGACAGTAATATTATCTAGTGTGTCAATTCCATGCTTACAAAAATGTCCCATGGAGAAAGGAGTTAGTTTATAACATCAGATAAGACCACATTGAGGCAGACTGTTCAACTCTGTATCTAATATCTGTTCAATAGCTGCCATGTGCAAAGCACGTGCAATACTGGACATTTGGGGCCCTATGCTAGTTGTTAAAATAAATATATTAGGAAAAATGTTACTATACATAAATTAGGTCTTAAGTCAACCTGAATAATTGAAAGAAAGGCACAGATATAAATACAGTGATATTTATTAATTTTTCATTCCTTACGCAGCCTCTTTGCTGTGTGTAACAGACCCACTGCCCAGGACACTGTGATTCTTGCGCTCTGCCTCACCCAGGCTTGCCTTTGTGTCTGTGTGACTCCTTGTGGGACTCCCTTCTCTGCCCATCTCTGCCTACCCATTTCTCAGCTTCTGTAGGGCCCCAGTCAAAGGCC
The DNA here is from genome assembly GCF_012274545.1 of Fukomys damarensis. Classification (NCBI taxonomy): domain Eukaryota; kingdom Metazoa; phylum Chordata; class Mammalia; order Rodentia; family Bathyergidae; genus Fukomys; species Fukomys damarensis. Next base: position 43,718,241 of record NW_022900950.1, on the reverse strand, counting down.
AGGTGCTCTGAGAAAATGTTCTTGATTCTTTGGTACTAATCTCTCTTAGTGTCATAACCCCTCACTTGTATAGGTACCGTTTTCTTGTTTCATGTGAATTTCTTATTTTAATTCTTTTATTGCTTTTCAGATTTTATTGCTCAAAGTGCTGTTTTACATATATCTTCTCCATTGATGCTTGCATATGCAAAGTAGGCATCATTTGCTTCATTTTATAGATAAGAAAAATGACTCCAAGAACTGAAATTAATTAGATAAATATAAAATAATTATTCTATTTATTTATTTATTGAGGCACTAGGGATTGAACTCAGGACTTTGCTCATGCCAAGCAAATGCTCTATAACTGAGCTACATCCCCAGCCTAATTATTTATATTAATTAACAATTTTAGATAATAGAACCTGACATAATATAGCAGTAGGTTGTGAATAAAGTTTGTGGAATCCAATTTTGAATGGATCTATCCTTTCTACTGTTCTAAATAGTCAAAGGAAAATAGCTTCAAAGTAGGTTTCGGTGAGTCTCAGTGAGAAACAACATATTTTTGCTCCTTTTCCTAGTCTCTGCCTGCCCAGCTCTCCACCTGAGCTGCCGAGCACCCATTCTGTTAAACACTTATGATATATTATAGCAAAGGGCATTAGAACAATGGGAAATGATGTCAACTTTCTGGTTTTAAGTCTAATTGTATATGGTACCAGGTATATTATATATCAGTGAGGGAAAAATGTATGACTAATTCAAATCCTGGTTAAAATGTGTAAGTGAAATGCATGGGTATATTCTGTGAGCAGTTACCCTGTGCACAGTAATGAATTACTATTTAATCTGATACAAGGTATGTACCCCTTTGCTTTAAGGAAGAGGGTGAAAACAGCATGATAGGAAAAAGAATAATTTACCCAATGGTAGAAGATTTGTAACTGTTTTCTTGAAGAAATGAAGTCTAAGAAGTCATTTATTTAAAAAACTATGAAAATACTATATATATTTTAATAAGATCTTTCTTAAGTTGCATAATTTTGGACATGCATTCTCTCACCAGTACTTCATAGTGACCTTGTGATGGTACTGCTATCTCAAGTTTGCATATAAAGAGATGGAGTTAGCCCACTGATATGTCTCTTTGGATTAAGCTAATTCCATTATAAAGGATTTAGAGAAATATACCTGTCTGAAAACTTTACTAGCTGCCATTTTATTCCTAGATGTCAAACTATACTATTTATAGTTTACAAGTTAGGGTTAGCATCAGTCAATGTAACCCTGGTCTAGATGAAAAAGCAAAATGATTTTCTTTAAAAGGAAAGCTTTGCTCATTTGGGTAATCATGTCGGCATGGCTGTGGCCTTGAAGTACTCATTAAGCCCAAAGTCTGCATGCAGCAAAAGATGCTGAACAGTTGATTCCAGATGTCCTTTTCTCTCTCTTCCTTATAGAGTGAATTCTCATCAAAGGGACATGGAGTAGAAAAAAAAGAGAGGGTATGCTCTGAAATATCTAGATTGGTTTTAGGTGAGTGAAGATCAAGTCCTGTCTACTTTCAGCCGTCTGATCAGCTGGTACGTCACCAACTAGACGTTGTCCAAAGTGTGAGCCATGGGATCATGTGAAAAACTTGGAAACAATCTCTCTGTTTCAAATAGAAACTTGAAACCTAGAAAAGTATTTAAAAATATAGCAGAATTTTCTGAAGTTAGAGATGCATGTGATTAGCTAGGAAAAGGTCACTGTGCTATATACACTGGGGACGCACTGTTAGAAATGGCACAATTCTCATTCTTGAAGAACCCCCAATCTAGTAGGGCAGATGACAGGCAAAAGAAAAGAAAGCAATGAGAATGTTTACAAGAGAGTGGAAGTAGGAGTGAAAATGTGTTTGAGAGATGGGGAGGGCTTTTGTGAAGATGATGCTTAATGGTACATAAAATAGTTTCAATCAGTGGAGAAAGGGAACCATTTCAGAAAAAGAAATAATGTAGGAAAAATCTCAGGGACAAGATCTGAGTGGTTTGCTAAAATGGGCGATGATCATAAAATGTGTGCAAAAATCCAAACTAAAATAGAGAAGAGCAGACATAAAAATAAAGAGAATTTCTAATAAGATGTTTCTGTACTCACAAGGTTGACTTACATGTCTCACTCCAAAGAGCACAGCTCTGGAGCAATATGTCTCAAACTTTGATGTGCACTGATTTTGAATAGGAATCATTAACATGCAGAGTCTGATTAAGCAGATCTAGGTAGGGCTTGATTTTTTTTTCTGACTTCCATTTATTTATTTATTTTTCAGCTTTAATTGAGTTTATTGGTACATTTTAGGGATACAATACAGTTACATTCATTGTTGGGATCTTGCCTCTACATGACAGGTCTTGGTTCTCATTTTTTCCCCTTGTCCCTGCCCTCCCTTCACCCCTCCTCCCTCGATATTTTGTATTTCTAACATACTCCAGGAGATGCTGGTGTGCTGGCCTGCAGACCATTCTGTAAATGTGAATAGCAGGTGAGAGAAGCATAGCTCATGAGCTTAGCTACTGCCTAGAAGCTACTGGGAAGTGCGTGCGTGCGTGTGTGTGTGTGTGTGTGTGTGTGTATGGGTGTGTAGGGTATTTGTATGCGCTAGATTTGATGCTATTAAGCATGGGCAGAAATCAGTGTTTTTAAACACAGTGATGGGAAGATCATATCTGTGTCTGGTGCCAATGTGAAGAACAGCTTGGAGTGAGTGGACAGGACTCAAGGGCAGGATGTTGCTGCCATAATCTAAGGACATTACCAGTGGCAGCAGGAATAGAGAAGGGAGAGTGGATTCAAGATCTATTCAAGAGGTAAGAAAGGCAGAATGGGCTGGCGGATGTGAGGCAGAGGCAGAAGGAGGAGGAGAGAATGATTTCTAAGGACCAGGCATGAGAGAACAAGGTCTGGGGATGCTATGATGAGGTTTGGAGCAGACAGAAGTGGGGAGGTCATCTATGCGGAGGGAGTTGCAATTCAGAATCATGGTTCAAGAGAGTTGAACAAAGAGCTAAGATGTGCAGGTGAAGCTATAGCATGTAGAGAAAGGAGAAGAAAACAGAAAATTAATATAAGATTCTATGAGGAATAGTCCATGGGATAGAAGGCAATCAATGGGCAGTATCCCAACAAGTAGAAGCCACATGCTTCAAAAATGAAGTTATGTCAATGTTGAACATTGCAGAATGATCACATATGGTTGATTAAGGATTTAGGCATACCAGATGACTTTAGTGAAAGCAATTTCAGAAATATAGTAGATGTAGGACCAATTATTAAAGTATTAAGGAAAGTGTTATGGGCAGGATAATGCCTTCCCCTAAAGATATGCCTTGGGCCTGTCTTGGTACATGCCAAGAAACTATGTAGTTGTAACTAAGGGGTCTAACCTTGAGATGGGGAAAATATCCTGATTATCTGGGTGACTCAGTGTAATCACACAGACCCTTACAAGTCAAGGAAGGTGCAGGAAAAGTGGAAATGTAGTATGTGATGGCTCCAGCTGTGCTGACTCTGGAGATGAAAGAGAGGGGTGTGGGTCGGGGAATATGGTAGCTGAGATGCTGAGAATGGTTCAAAGTTTATAGCCAAAAAGAAAATGGGGACCTTGACTCTAACATTGCAAAGAATTCTTCCAGTCACCCGAATGAGTAAGAATAGATTCTCCTCTAGGGCCTTCAAGATGGAACACCACTGTCAGCCCTTGACTAGTTGGTGAAGACCCATATCAGCCTTCTGACTTACAAAATGTTAAAATGATACATTGATGTTTTAGCCACTAAGATTGCAGTAATTTGTTAGAGCAGCAATGTGATATGAATACAGACTTAAAAACCATAACAAAAATGAAAAAGTCAACAATTCTTTCATAGTGTTTGATGTTTAAAAATATAAGATTTTGAAACTTAGAAATTTATAAATAGGAAAAATTTGAGTCCCTTTCTTTGGAGTGAGGGTTGGGATGTTTGATTCAGAGACTAATGCACATGTTTAATGCTATATCCTTTTAGCTCTTGACCTGGATGATACAGATTGATACGTAGGATCATAACATTTATTGCAGGTACTATAATCTAGCCCTTCTCCTCAACTCCTCACTTTTGGAAAGTATTAATTGTCTGTATTTTTTAGAGCAGCTTTAGGTTCACAGTCAAGCTGAACACAGGGTGCAGAGATAGGCTACATATCTTTCCCCCTCCTACATCACCTCACTCATCATTGAGGTTCTGCACCAGAGTGGCACCTCCGTGACAATCAAACCTACACACACACATCATTATCATCCAAACTACTGTCTATGTTAGATCTCACTTTTGGTGTGAGACCTAAAAATAGAGAGATTCCTCCAGCAATCTTGCATTGTTGAATCTACTTGTATACTGATTTCCTTGCTGTAATCAATGTATAGCCAGCACATGACTTTATAGGCATGTGCACATGCAGTCCAAGGCATCCTTAATGCTTGCTTGCAGCCCTGTCTCCTTCCACAGCCCTGAATCAACAGTTCTGCTATTGCTATAAGTGCTTCTTGTGTACTCTCATATTGTTTAGTATCATTTAGACAATCACATGCTGGGCTGAAAAGGGGTAGAGGCAGCAAGCCCATTATAGGCTCATCCAATGGGGTGAATGGTGGTAAATCTCAGAGGTTCTGTGGAGGTACAGTGCTCTTCAAACTCTTTTCTCATTCTCTCCCTTTGCTTCATGCTCTGTCCTTTATAAAAGCCATTCCTTGCTTGATTCACACAAATACGGAGCCTAGTTGCTCTTCCAGTCCTGCCATCCCCTAGGAGCATAGAAAAAAAAATTGATGAAGACATCGTTCACTTTCAAATGAGAAATGGTTGAGGATGCTGCAGTAATGGGTTAAATGCATTTTTAAACATTAAAAAATTTGTGTTCATTTTGATGGTCTTTTAAATTTCTGTAGGTATGGCAATAGTTTCAACTGTACTCATTTGGGTTTGAAAGAAAGTTGTAAGAAGAAAGACCCACATATATTTAACATACATTAAGTATACCCTAAGTTGAAAGTAGACCATCAGTTCTTAACACGGGTAACAATCTATGTATCTAGGCAGGTCCTTCCTTTGCTTTCCCTTCATCCATCTGTTTCTGTCCCATCTGTCTCACTATTATTATGTATGTTTATAGTTGTGAGCCAATCAAATTATGAGACACAGCACAGAGAGGTGGGCTCCGGGCTACTAACAGATTATGATGATGATAATCATTGATTCATTTGTCTCTCTTGGGTGTCTGGTGGCTGGTGTAGGTATCCATGGACACATGCATGGTTTTATGGGACACATGTGTGCTCCCTATCTTACAGAAAGGCACAGAGCTCATTTTGTAGCTTTAACTCCTGAAGAATTTCCTTTATTCCAAAGGGATACAATTCTGAAGGAAAAAGTGTTGGAGGAGGTCACATTCTATTGGCTGCTTATGCACCTATGTATAATCTGTTGTGTGCCCTGGGTCTCATCATCCTAGGCAGTAGCTGGCCCAGTCTTACTCATCATGCACATCTGGCAGTATGGGCACTGGACAATACAGACAAACTCATAACACATTTCTTCCCTGCCTTTGCTGCAAATCTTTGCGACCAAATCCTAATTACTCATGATCCCTTGAAATTGTCTTCTTACTAGCAACATTAGCATACCATCTTGTTTCTCTTTGCCTTCTTGGAATTCCTTGATGTCTTTCTGATGTTTGATGCCTGGGAAAATTTATTCATGCATTCATTCAGAAGTTAGTATTTATTAACTACTGTGAAATGAGAATTTAACGTGCAATAAAGATACTTAGTTGAGTAAGACACTGTTTCTGAGCTCAAGAAGTCTACCATCTATGACTTATTTTTAACTCATATGTCCTTCAGGTTGGGGCATTTGGATGATATGATATGCACTGCTGCAGTTTGGGTCTTACATGTCCCTTAATGATCCCTGTGAAAGAGGCTTGGCTCTCTGCTTGTCACTATTGTGAGGTGATGGAAACTTTAAGAGGTGTGGCCAAATGAGTTCTCTGGGGCACCCTTTAAGGAAATACTAAGATTTCAGCCCTTTCCACTCCTTTCCCTTTGTATCCACGGGATGAGTGGCTTTGCTCTGCTATGTTCTCCTCTCTGCTGCTATCTAGCATTTCCACCAGAGAATGAACAGCAATGGTTCTGCCTGAACATGGGCTAGAAACTCTGAAACTGTGAGCAAATAAACCCTTTTTTAAAATAAGTTGATTATCTCAAATATTGGTTATGGTAACAGAAAGCTGACTAAAATACCCACATAGTGTCTTTTTGGGTAACCCATCCTGGGGGAGTGGCTGATGCCACTGGGCTTATGTTTACCTTCTTCAGGGCATCAGAATATGTCCTAGAACTAGGCGTAGTGGTACATGACTGTAATCTCAGCACTCTGGGAAGTGTAAGCAGGGGTATGGCCTTTTCAAGCCTAGCACAGATAACGTGGCAACTTACCAAACCACTGTTTCAAAAATATTTAAAAAATTAGAATAGAGCTGGGAATGTAGCTCACCAAGAAGGCCTTGGGTTCAATCCTCAGTATGGTGAAATAAATAAATGGGACCTGTTCTGAATCCACTTAGAATCTGCAGCTAAAGGAATGCCCTCCTGCATGCCTTCTCTTGACCTGTAACTGACCTCGGTGAGGGGCTGTGGCTCCTCAGAAGAACTGAGAGACATCAGTGTCTCAGAGAAGCTGTGACCTATGGCACTGCTGTAATGGTCAGGTAGAGTCACACTGTGAAACATAGCCTTCAGGGCCAATTGTGAATATTTTCATTATTAAAATCATACATGTTCGCTTTGTATTGCATTTGTACACAGCAATCATGCTCTTCCCTTATCCTTGGTTTTACTTTCTGAACTTTCAGTTATCTGCAGCTAACCTTGGTCTGAACATATGAAATAGAAAATTCCAGCAATAAATAACTCTTATGTTTGAAAGGATGTTTATTATGGTCTTTTGTTATAATTGCTCTATTTTATGATTAGTTATTTTTTTTCAACTCTTACTGTGCGTATTTTATGAATTCAACTTTATTATAGGTAGTGTGTGTAGGGAAAAACATAATAATATAGAGTTTGGCACTCTCTGAGATTTTGGGTATCTATTGGTATCCTAGAATGTATGCTCAGTGGTTAGTGGGGGACAACTATAGGACCTAATTCAATACTAGCAATTACTAACTCAGATAATTAATCTAAATATTTCCTCTTTATCATATATGCACAGCCACAGGACCTGTGTTAAGTCAGCCATATAAAACTGTGTGTGTGTGTGTGTGTGTGTGTATCATGTTAAGGCATATATGTTACACATCTATATATACCCCATATACATGCACCATATATTCATTCATTGAAGAACTCACCTGTTAACATAATGGATGAATTGTGGGACATCAGCCCTTAGAAAAGGCAGGAGAGTGTGTGGTCCCTGGTGGGCCAGTTCTCTGCCTAGGAGCAGTTGAGTACTTGGTGGTCTAATTGGTGCTGAGAAGAAAAAGGGAACTGGCAGTCTAAGTGGCAGAAGTCAGATATGTAGGATGACTTTTTCTTTCCAGTCACTGAGCATATTGCTTGGGATGGGATTTGGGACTCTGGGGTGAAGGCTGAGAGATCGCACCAGTGCATGGGCACAATCACTGCCTGGAACAGATCTAGATGAGCTGCCGGGGCAAGGAAATGTGAAATATTTTGTTTTTATTGAGCTTTACTCTATGCAAAGCAGTGGTGCTCAATTTTCATTCTGCTTTCACTTATTCAGAAATGGGGGGTTATTTTACACCCATTTGCTTTCCTCCCTTTTATACACATCTATTCATTATGAAGAATATCTGTATCTATAGATCTCTATCTATCTATCTATTCTTGATCTTTTTTATTTCTCCATCCCTTTTTTCTCTCCTTCCCCCATCCTCGGATCCTATTTTATCTCTACAAAGTCTGTCTCCCTGTTTTTTATCATCTGCCTTTTATTTTGCTCTTTAAATTATTTATACTTTTGTTTCTTACATAAGGTGAACCAATGATATTTTACCTTCTGTGTCTTATTTCTTTTACTTAGCATTATGGTCTCAAGACGATGGGGGTTCAGCCCAGTGTCAGAGGCCTTGCCTTGTATGTAGGAGGGGCTGGGTTCCATTTCCAACACCAAACAAGATAAAATAAAAAGGTATTCTGTACCATTTCTCTTCGCAAGGTACCACCCCCATACATAGCATTTAGCCCCAGGGCGGCCCACCAGATCTCACTCACGCCCTCTGTGAGCTTCCAGGCAGGAGCCTTCCCCTTCCACATCACATGGACGCAGACCGTTTCAGTCAAGGAGAGTGTAACGACTTCCTTCTGGACCTGAGAGCTTCCTGGGTTTGCTGACATCACCCTTCCTTGCTTGGAGGAGGATGGATTGGCTGCGGAAGCACACGTGCCATTGAATGAGTTCTGCGAGCCGGAGAAAAAAGCACACTCACACCCTGGCTAACGCGGCCAGACATAGCTCCAGGGGACGGGAAGAGGTGACCCTGAGAGGCATTTCCGAAGCAGAGATTACACAGAGCCTGGGGAGATGGGAAGTGGTCAAGAGGAAGTAGAGAGCCATGCTCTGCCTCCAAATAGGGCAATTTGGAGGAAAGATGCAATGAAGGGAGCCCAATGGTACAGAATTTTGGCACAAACAAAACGCCATTATCACTACCTAACTGGCCAGAGGCTTCTGTGGAACCGAAAGCTCCACCCCTCACCACACACCAAACACCCAGACACATTCCAGCTTGTGCAGTGTTTCAGCTTCCTCCTTTAGCGTCACATTCCAGCACCCAGCATTCCTCAGTCTGGAAGCCTTTTCACATTTAACTGAAGCTCTCATCTTGCAGCCCAAGTTCATGTCTTCCTTTTCTGTTCTGATAATTGTGGAAAGATCTTGTCACCCTTTCTTCCTTCAGATACTCGATGGCTTCAAAACAAACCTTTTTCCCCTTAGTCATTCAGAACTCTCTCAATTGGAAACTTCTGGAGGAACTTTGTGCTCAGGGAAACAGCAAAATAGAGGCACAGCCACAGGACCCATGTTATGGTTTGTCAAGCAAAGCCCTTTGCCTGGGTCTCTCACTGTCCGCACAGAATGCGGCACACGGTCTAAAGAGCGTTTTTGTTTTCCTCCTCTGGAGCCCATTGTGTGTTACCTCAAGGACAATGGGCCCTTCATCCAGCTGCAGTTGTTCGGGATGGGTACTCAGCTTCCACGTGGGCTGCGTTTGCTCTCAGAAAGTAAAACTGCCCAAGCAAGGCACATGTGGCTGGGTGTGTCTGCGTGTGAGTACAGATGGGTGGCCGGGGCACCCAGGGCCACCCTGCCCCGTTTCCAGCTTGAAGCATTTGCAGCCTCTTTCTTCCTGGCCCAGACGCTGTCCCCACGGTGACACTCATGCTGTGGAACTGAATAATCCTTGGCAAGGTCTGGGGGGTTGTAAGCCAGATTGGGCGGGGAGAGCATTCCATTATTATAACACAATGCCATAATAGGATACAAAATTCCTTTCATATTAATTCTTATACAAGAGGAACCTTCAAAGTCAGCTTTCACATTGGAAAGGAGGTAAAATTCGGCCAGCCCTTTGTTGTGATTTTGCAACCAAAGTTACCTTATTTGTCTGCTGAGGAGCAGTGGGAGCTCTCACTCTGAGTAGCTCTCGAGTCTCCTGGATCTGGCAACTGCTGCTGCCCTGGGGAAGTTGGCCCTTCTGGAAGGTGGTGCTGATTCTTCCTCCTGTCATCCCTGAGTGGTTTGATTGTGCTGCCACTACAGTGCAAAGTCTCCTTGGAGGACTGAGCACACCGGGCTTCTCAAGCAGGTGCACCACCCTTTGGCCTCTGAGTGCAGTGCTCCCATGCCCTCCCCCAGCCCCCTGGCATGGGTGTGATACTCTGCTACCTGTAGGGAGCACAGGGTGCCCTTTTTCCTAGGCCCTTCTTCCTGAGGTGAGCACAGAACCTCTGTGTACCTTGCCAACACTGTTGACAGACCACCTCACAGAGTAGGCATGGATGCTGGTTCTCAGAAACCTAGATGCTATTTCTAACTTGGCCCAGATCCCTGGGCTTTGGTTTTTAACCACAGTGCCTGAGTGGAGAAGTCATTGTGCTGGGGCTCAGTGAGAAGGGGAACAATGGGTGGATACCAGGAGATGTGGGACTTTTTCTTCATAAAAAACAGAAAATGAGTTTATCTGTCTTTGTGACCTGGTCCATCCTAGTGCAGTCTGACTTTGGCAATGGCAGAGACAGAAATACATTCAAAGTAATTCCTATGAATTCTGCAGCATTCTAATATACCTTCGATAACAATTTAAGCTCTCATCCTTGATTCATTCTTGCACTTCCTCATGGAGTACACATTTATTTAGGCTTATATAATGAGAACCCTTCTGAAAGTCTCTATAAACTTTAAGTGCAAATCAGCCACATTTTTCCAGGCTCGAATCCCCCATGAGATCTATTCTTTTTCAAGCATTCTGCAAGATAGAGGCTGCCTGGCCACTATTCAGGCTGTTTTAATAACACTTTGTGGGGAAAATGATGACACACTTTCTTCTTTTCCATTAGGTTTCTATTTGTTTTCTGAATGAATGAGACCCTATAGGTAAATGTGATGATTATTCTCTGAATTTCTTTCATGCAGGTTGTGTATCAGAATCTCCTATTTTGTTCGTACAGGATTCAAGCCTGAGTTTCAACAGTGAATATCAGCTAAGAAAAACAGTAAAATCCATGAAAAATTAACACTGCAAAAGAGGACCATGGGTCCCCAGGGATTTGGCTGTAAGGGTCACCAGTAACTGACCACGATTTAATGAAGTGTTGCTCCCTCTGATTAGGAAGAAGTGGGCCTGGCGCCTTCTGCAGCACAAATACCCTGTTTCTGAGCGTGCCAAGCCCATGCTTTCAGAAGCTGAACGTTCTCCCAGCCTGAGTGAGCTGGCAGTGGACAGCAGAGGACATTCCTCTGAAATCGGGCCACGAGGAGCTGAAGACAAAGGCAGCTGATTCAAGTACACCAAATTGAAGTTTCTCTAATCAAATATATTAAATTCACCATCATTCTTGATTGTTTGAATGGGAAGAAAGGCAGCTGTGCCCTTTATTTTCTAGGCATTTTATTTAGTGCCTGGGGTTGGATGAAGAGGAGGGAAGGAAAGTAGGTGGGAAGGGAAGAGGGGCAGAGATGTGGAGAAGAAAGCTACAGGAAGCTAATGTCTTTTGTCTTAAAAGTAAAATGATTTTGCATGCCATTCAGATCCACACGGAGCGTTCCCAGAACTGTCAGTCACCGAGAAAGACCCAAGATAAGCATTTATAAAGCCCTCCTACATGGGAGTGGAGAAGCAGCCTATAAACAGACTGGGGCTTGGGAGACTCAGGCAAAGAAACCCTGGTGACTAGTATTAAATGGCTTTGATTCACTGGCTACAGGGAAGCCTGCTCAGTAGAGCATTTTTCTCCCCTAAATATTTGTGTTTTATATGACAGGATTTAAATTTCTAGACACTTGGGGGAACTCATTTCCACTCCTTTTGTAATGTTTCAGGCTAAGAACAGAATTCACAGAGGCCTTTTTCACCATGTAAACAGTGGTGAAACTGCTGGCCCAGCCTATATATTTTTTAAAATAGTTTAACAGATGGTCCAAGCATGATGCTTCCTGCCTCTCGTGAACACTACATATGATGCTTTGGTATGTACCTCCAGCTTCAAAGGAGAGCTTGGGTGCATGATGTCACTTCCTCGTCTGCTGAGTTGATAACAGGATGAACCTGAGTGAGATAGGAGCCAGACACTCCGCTGTGAAATTAATTATTCTGTCCCATGGTCAGGCAGGGGACTCAGGTAGACATTGTGTGAGTTCTTGGTGGTTGGCACACACAAATGCCCTTCACAGAGGGAACAGAGGTCTCAGAGCGGCTGCCTGGAGCTTGCAGGCTCATACAGGCTAACGTGAGTCATCTGGAGAAAGGGGTTTGGAAACTGGTGCCTGTTACAGCCTGAAGCCAGCCTGTTTCTGAGCTGGAATGTGAAGGCAGCTGGCTGTGTCAAAGAGGCAGAGAATAAAGCTGCAGTGTAAAATGAAGACACAATTCAGCAGAGAGATGTTATTAAAATGGGTTCTGCAGCTCCAGCCGCTTCTTTTGTAGGGCTCCCTTTTGGAAACAAATGATTCCATTCTTCTAAAAAACAGGGGTGGGGGGGTGGCATGGGAGTAAGGGTTTTTTCAGAAAAAATGTTATTGGACTCTTTAAATGTGCCCACTTAAGGAGAATTAAAGGGAATGTCCTAAGGCAAGGTGCACACACTCAGGGGCATGTTATCAGGAGATATAATGCAGGCAAAACGAAGCTATCGAGACTGTTGTCATCTACGGTGGGTTTCCAGCCTCTTCAAAGAGGTTTCTTGCTTTGCCTGGAGTCAGCTGGGTGAGGCCAGAGGGAGAGGATGGAGTTGCCAGCGCATTCCTTACCACACTCCCTCCCTCCCTAGCTCAGCCACAATGTCCTTTTGTCCCTAGGCCCCTCATCCCTTGGGGCATGGCCTGAGCTGGTGTGGAGCCCATCTCTAAGGAGTTGTCTAGTTCCAGGGCTGCTGGAGGGTGTGAGCCTCTTTCTCAGCCTGGGGGTTGCATCCTGAACAGGCAGGCTCATGGTAGGTGTCCACTGTTCTCAGCATAGACCTGGCTGATACGGAAGGTGGCTGCCTTTCTCATTGCAGCTCACATCTGGAAGCAGGAAGGAGATGTGGAGGAGAATATGAAAGGCGATGAGGGCAGCAGAGATAGCACAGGTCCAGGTGAGAGGCAGTACTGCCAGATTAACTGAGCAGGCCTCCGGCAAGTCACCTAAGGTCAGCATAGCTCTCTCTTCTCTGCATAGTTGGAAGCTGGGGTTGTGGTGACAGGGTTGGGGTAGGAGGATGTCAGCCAAGGTTTCTGTCAGGCCTGATGCTCTGAAACTCTCCATAATAACTGAGGAGGTAGAAAAGGAAACACAGAGGCCTTCTGAGTCAGACGGCCTCAGCTGAATTTTGCCTTCACCACCATGTGGTTTTGTTTAAGTCACTTAAGATTCTGCTTCTCTTTTGAAAGAAAAAATATTGGGTTAACTCCTATCTGTCATACAAAAGTATTTTGAGTTTAATGATGCAAGTTAGAAGAAAGAATCTGGGATGATGCCAGCACGTGATATATTCTGAACATCAGCCTTCCTTGTAACCTGTTTAGTGTTGAGTGTCGAAAGCTGAAACTGCTTAATGAAAATCCGCATTAGTCCAAGAACTTGAAATTTAAAAAGAAATTACGTCATGCTTTCATTTCATAGATTCTAAAAATTTCAATTTCAGAGGCAAGTTGAAAAAAAATTCATCAGAATTATTTGCAAGGTAAGATTGTCTTTTTTTTTTGTGGTGAGGGCTAAGTATGTTTGTGAATACGCACATCTTATCTTCTTATAATTTAAAAAAATGTAAAGGCCACAATGTCATCAATCTTTACTGGGAAAACATACTTGTCCTGGTTAAACTGGCATATGCAGGTCACACTGTATTTTTTTTTTTTTTTTTTTTTTTTTTTTGTACCTGGGATTCAATTCGGGTCCTTGTGCTTGCAAGGCAGGCGACTGCTGAGCTAAATCCCCAGCCCATGTATTTTTAATTATATATAAAATATATATGATAATTGTCTTCCCTTTCCTTTTTGTTCTAACTTACTATGGGTGTGTGAGTTTGCCCTATTCTGGGGCCCGTATAGGTCCTGGGGAACTACTATCTGAAGGAATAAAGTTAGTTTATTAGGTGTGCACTTTTGTGTGTTTGTGTGAGTCTCTGCCATTGTACTTCTTTTCCCTTTTAACTTTAATCTCCCTATCCTGTGTATGTAGCACATACATATTTGTCATTTATGAGGCCTTGGCCCACCCTGTCTATGCTGAACTCGCCAGCAATGAGAAGGATGCTTTGCAAGTACACATTTTGATTCTGCATGCTTCTTCCCTCCCACTTGGAGAATGTGGAAAGTGCCTTCTTCACCCTTTCTAAAAACATGCAGTAGAACCTATCTCTAGGATAGTAGTCCCCCCTGCCACGGGCCTTTCAGGCATTTTGGGGTACCTGACCGCAATGACCCTTGTGCTTGTACTACATCCTCCACAGAAAGCAGAGGAGGCCTCTTGCGTTCCCTCTGTGGACTTACTTCACGTGAAGCACCTTAGGGACCCAGCAAGATTCTCCAGACCTCAGCTACAACTTCCCCTGTCCTGGCCCAACCCTAGGAAGGAAAGACATTTGAGTTTGTGCCCTTGCTCCTGTCGCTCCTGGCAGGAGAGGGCAGGAGTTCTCCAACTCTGAGAGGATTGCTCTCATCAGCTGGTATCCCAGCCATTGCCCCCAAGGCTAGTCAGTGTGAATTGGTCAGGAGTGGATAAGAAACTAGATGGTTCTCCACCTCCTCCTGATCTTAGTTCTCACACTGTGGCCCCATGAGTTGTGAATTATAGAAATGCCAGGCACACCCACAGCTAAGTGCAAGCACCAAAAGGTTCTCGAATGCCAAGAGTGAATCACTCTCCCCTTTGCACTGTTGCTGTGTGGCTTGCAACCCTCACAGCCAACTTAATGGAGTACCCATGAACTGAGCTAGCTGGCCACTATACTGGCTTGTTTCTTGTGCTTTTCTTTAATTTTCTGGCACCAGCAACTAGGGTTGTGCTGGGATCACATTTTCCCTGCAAGGGGCAGTGACCCTTCTCATAGACATATTTAGTCTCCATGGGAGGTCTCTCCATGGTCAGAAAGGAACACACAGAAAAATCCATTAGGCCTCGGATCAAATCTCTTCTGGGGTAATAGATGTCAGTGCCTTGCTGAGATCTGAGTCAGAAATCTGCAGCCTCTTGGAGCTGAGAGTGTGGCTGACCTCAGTGGCAAAGCTGGCTGGCCACACAGGCATTAAGCACCGTGCCACCTCCCTGCTCATCTGGGCCTGGGTCCCACAGTGTGCAAATGGCTGCAATGCCTAGAGGACGGCTACTCCCCACCTGGCCCCCTGCTACTTATTGGAGCCTCTTTCTGGCACAGGGTGGTGGAAGAAGCCAGCAAGGAAGTGGGGTGGGGTGCACCTCTAAGCTGGGCTTTATCTTTTTTGGGCTTGTGAGTCTCTTTTGAAGTGATTTAGAGTATCAAGAACAACGGTGCTTGTTTTTCATCTGGCAGGTCTCAGTTCTGCTGAGAATCTTCTTAAGTGTTAAGAGCCTCGCTGAGGTTGGCATGCTCTTTCTTCATGTGGTTCAAAGTTCTCATGTTTTACTTACTTTTGATGTGGTGGCTGCAGCCAATGAAAGCCACCCCACCCCCAGCACCCAGTTCAAAATTATAAACCCAGAGTTTTTGGTTTCTGTCTTCAACATTTCTTCTCAGTGATGTCTCTTTAAGGCTGAGATTTTCACGTCTTCAATTAGTTGGAGGAGCTGCAGCACTCAGGACCTCCTTTGACAATAATATGGGGCAACGGGGTACAGAGGAGGAGCCTGGGAGAGAGGCTTGTGGATTCCTCTGCCTGGTCAAGCATTCCTGAGTACAGATAAGGTGGCAGGAGCTGGGACAGGAACTGACTGTTCCTGTATAAAGACAATTCCAGCAGACACCCCACCTTGGGTGTCCCTATCCTATCTGAGGATGGGGATTCCACCATCGTTTCTTGAAGGTCACCAGTGACCTATTAATTGTCAAATACTAAGTCTGTTTTCTATTCTCTGAGTCCTCACGTCCCTCAATTTTGTTTCCTGTTGAGCACCCTGTCCTTAGGAATTGATTCAGTGGCTACTGATGAAGTGGGTAACGTGTGCACTGTGGCTTGTGCCAGCGCATCACAGTTAGAGCAGGTTCTGGTGTCACAGCCTCTGGTCGCTTCCCTCCCTGATTTATCTGGTCTTTATCATCCTGGTCAGCTTTTCTCAGGGCTTCAGTTTTCCCTTTTATTAAGTGGAGGATATGTCTGGAAGCCCTGAGGGAAAGTAATTCTTCTCAGGCCATCAGAGTCAGAATCTTTAAGGTCAGCCACTGAGCTTAGAGTATAAGAAACTGTTAGAAGGTGGAGCGGGCTCGCTGGGTGAAGGGCATTCCTCTTGAAAGGTAGACGAAAAGGGATGAGCCAATAGACAGATTTAAGCAACCCTATGGCAGGTCTGGGCTCTGACGCTTGTGATGGGCATGCAGTGGTCAGAGAGAGGCTGTGATGGGAGACAGGCTGAGTATGCAGGACAGGGTGACAAGGCTGTCAAGCAGTTTGCTGCTAAACACACTTTCGAGCTGAAAATACATTTTTCTAAGATAACTTGAGGAATCCATCAGGAGCATCCTAGTTCATAAGGAAAAGATAGATTTAACAAAAGGAAGATTTCCACGAATAAGGAAATAAAACTGAGTTGAATCACACCAGCAACTGCACCTTCTTTGTTTCTGCTGGCAAAAGACTGTTCATTGACAGTTCATTGCAGCTGTTAGAGTATAATTGTCAACTAAAAGCTTCTTTAAAGTTTTTAAATTTTCCTTTTTTTTTTTGTTTTTGAGACAGGGTCTCACTATGTAGTTCAGGGTGCCTTGAACTCACAGTAATCTTCCTGTTTCAGCTTTCCTAGTGCTAGAATTGCAGGTGTGACCACCATTCCTGGTCCAAGTTTTTTTTTTGTTGTTTTTAAATCTTAAAAAAAGAATATGGAGCCACAGCCACAGATCTTTTGGTATTCTTGAATTTCAGTTTTTAAGTCTAGTTATGTGTGGGGATCACCTCAACACCATGTAGTCCATCTTCTGTACAAACCAGAAACTTTCAGTGGCTCCTTACTTACCTGCTACACAATTTTCAAACTACTCTGTCTGATTTACATCATGCATCACCTCTTCAGCTTCTTCCCTTGTGCTCTACATTGAATATTGTGCCTGCCCTCTCTTTGGGAAGTGATTAAGTCATGAGAGTAGAGTCCTCATACATTGGATACATATTCTTATAAAAGGCCAGAGAACTCCCTTGTCCCTTTTGCTATGTGAGGACACAATGACAAGACTTCCATGTGTGATTAAGACAGCAGGTCCTTATTGGACACAGACCTGTGGGCTCTGTTGATCTAGGACTGCCATCTTCCAGAACTGTGAGAAATAAGTTTCTGTTGTTTATAAGCCACCATGTCTACGTTGTTACAGCAGCCAGAGCAAACTTATGCACTGTCACTCTTAAGTTCCTGCTCTGAACACTAGTTGCTTAAACTCTAGTTACTGATCTCTGTAATTGCTTGAACACACTGTGTACCTGATTTGCTCTGAGTTTTGGCAAAAGTACTTCCTCTTTATTTTCTAGCCTGGTTAATCTTGTTTCAGTATCCAAAGCCCTTTTCTTATGGCACCTCCTCCAAGAAGACTTCATAATCACCTGACTCAGGTAGGGCTTGTACCTTTGTGGTTCTTGCATAGCAACCTGTGCCTATATTTGTGATCACAACTCTTCTTCTGTGTTGTAATTGCTGAATTAACCAAGCACATTCTCCATAAGCTTGTGAGCTACCAGTGGCAGGCAAGAGCTTCTTTCACCCTTATATCTTTAGGTACATAGTATGGGAAATAAAATTTACTACTGAATTGAAGAAGAGTAAATTTTTCAAACTCAAAACATATTGTTTGCTTCAACAAGGCATTAAGATGTTTTAAATGCTGGGAGACAGCATTTATTCTTGAGCATTTGAGCTGATGCTAAAAAAGGCAAGACCCTCTTCAGGATTTAGAAAGTGTCAGCTTTGACCTAGGCCAGTGGGCAAATGTGTCTTAGACTTCCTGTTCACAACCAACTGATCTGTAGCTAAAAATTAAGATTTCAGAACCCCATTTTATATCTCCCAAATTAAATTCCCGGAGGACAAGACCTTTTAGCATTATTAACATATTCTTCTGGTAATTTTGACTAATTTTAAGCCTTGCGCATCTCTGACTCTGGCAACATCTCCAATCAGTATGATAATAGTAGGTGTAGGCTCGAAGGAGAGACTGAGAAGGAATAGTGCACAGTGTTTATGGTTCAAGAATTTTTAGCAACACTTACACTTCCAGAGTAACTATATGCTGTGCAGCTCATGAGAGAAGAGCAACTTGACTTCCAAATTCAACTTCTCATCTGTTTCCTTCTCTCTGTAATTAAAAAATTATTATAGATCAAGAAGCAGGGCCAATAATTTTTGAATATCATATGGTGCTATTTGGACATTGAAACAAGCCATACATAGACATGAGCAGTTAGAACAGCTGGATAGGACAGTGAATGTAATTAGGAAAGGCCCTGCATTTTAGAATTGACACTGTTGAGGGCATAGGGAAGATCTTTGTGTCTCAATTTGTAAACAGAAATAAATAGATCATTCTGTAGAACCCTCAGGAATCATACCTCCTGGGATTTGGCCTCCTTCTGGTTCCCAAAAGTATACCATAAATTCCCAGAAGTGAAGTCAAGTCCACCCAACCAGAGGTGTCCATGATATCATGGACTCCCCTCAGGTTGGAGACTATAAGGAACGACTTTGAAGTTGTAGTGGCTTCCATGTCACTCAAGCGCTACAGAGGACCAAAGCTGTCGATAGAAAGTACGAGTTGGAAGGGGTTAAGGACATTCAGCTGGGCTTTCTTGTTTTTCTTGGGCTGTATGATGGGGTTGACCTGCTCCTAGCCTTGCTCACCCTGGGGATGGGCTGTGGTTGAGTTATTGTGGAGATGGAAAAGTCTTGACCATGAGGTGATGGGTGAGAGAGAGGTAGATCCCTGTCCATCACTGGATGGCTTGTGTGGTTCAGATGCCATGACATCACAATCTTGGGATAAAATAGACATAGATGTGAACACTGTTTCAGGTAATGGTCTAAGTGCAAGACAAGATGTCAATGCATAGTTGAAGTTAGGCTTTAGAGAGTCCCTTTGCTTTTGAAACTAAAGACAAGAGACATTACTGAATATATGTTACCAGATTGGCTAAAGGGAAGATTAAGAAATGTGTCTCTGATGAATGAGAAGCTGTGATCTATTTTCTTATTTTATTTTATTTTTTACTTTTTAACATTTATAATGAGATAGAAAAACCTTGAATATTAAATTGACCTAGAAACAAAGGAGATTTATTTTAGGTGATTTTCTAACACTAAGGGTCAAGGAGACTTTTTTTTTTCTTTTAAATATATATCTATGTAGGACTGAGGATTTAGCTCAGTGGTTCGGTGGCCTGCCTTGCAAGCGCAAGGATCCAAGTTCAATCCCCAGTACCAAAAAAAAAAAAAAAAAAAAAAAAAAAAAAAAAAAAAAAG
Source organism: Fukomys damarensis (assembly GCF_012274545.1). Taxonomy (NCBI): domain Eukaryota; kingdom Metazoa; phylum Chordata; class Mammalia; order Rodentia; family Bathyergidae; genus Fukomys; species Fukomys damarensis. Next base: position 43,698,819 of record NW_022900950.1, on the reverse strand, counting down.
AAAATCTATCTATCTATCTATCTATCTATCTATCTATGTCTATATCTATATCTATATCTACATATGCATACATACACACACAATGCCTTAAATTTTTGTCATAAAAAATGAGATGGCTTTAACTAATGCTGGATTCTAATCATATTTACAAATATAATAATGAAATTGTAACTTTGACAATGTCAAATCTGCAAAATGTGGCAAGATGCAGTGATTAATACTTACTGTGCAGGTACTTTCAAACTCAGTTGCCCTGAAATAACTCTGGAGAAGTCACTATATAAAATTGCTATATGAAATTTGTACTTTGTAACACTTTTATTTATTTTTTGCTCATTGAGTTTATTGGTACATTTTAGGTATACAGCACAGTTACATTCATCATTGGGATCTTATACCTTTACATGATAAGTCTTGGTTCTCATTTCTTCCCCATACCCCTGCCCTCCATCCTTCCCTATTTACAAATAGTTTATTTCCATTTTTTTCATTTCTCATATATTTTTTCCTTATTTCCCCTCCCCTACTCCCACTTCCCCCATACCTTTAGCCCATTTCTTCCTATTTCACATTGTCAATTATATACCATTAGGATCTTATTTACAATTATAGTTTTTCACACCAGAGAAACTATTCAGTATTTACACATGTGAGACTTATTTCACTTAAGCGTATAACCTCAATATGCATCCATTTTCCTATGTATGACTCTAATTTCTCATTATTTATGGCTGAATAGTATTCCATTTTATAGAAAAACCACCTCTGGATGGAGGCCTGTAACACTTTTAAAGTTTTACTGATACAATCTAGAATTTAAAAAATAGGTAAAAATCTCTCTTAAGTCTTTTTTTTTTTTTTTTTTTTTTTTTTCGGGGGTT
>NW_022900950.1:43693774-43697350 GCF_012274545.1 Fukomys damarensis | reverse complement strand
TTTTTTTTTTTTTTTTTTTTTTGGTACCGGGGATCAAACTCAGGTCCTTGTGCTTGCTAGGCAGGTGGCAGAACCACTGCCCAAGTCTTAAATAAACTTCATGTGTGTCTATCAAATTATAATCATCATTTAGCAAAAAACTCCAGCAACACAAAAATTAGGGGTGATTATTTGTACTGAAATAGATTTTTCAGGTTTTCTACAGGGTTGCTTATTCATACATACATTATGTTTTACTTTTATTTTTGGCACACAATTTTAGAGATAGCCTTACTACATGAAACAAAACCAAGTACATATTATTACCTACCTATGTGTAATTCAACACATCTCTTATAACCTGATTTGAATAATCAGATGATTCTTTTCCAGCTATTCCCTAAAATAAATAAACATTGACTCAAGACAGGTCTTCATGACCCTATAGGACTGAAAATCAAAGACTGTTGTGGTGTTTATACTTCTTGGATTGGTAGACTAAGCTTCCTGTGTAAGTAGCATGCTTTGTTTATGAGGGACTTTGGAATACAACCTATGACTTGGCTTTGCTAAGGATAGAAATCCTTCATAAGCCTGTGACCACACAGACCTCTGCTCACCACACATAGACAAGTGATAGCTTTCCCAGCTGGCTAACAGTCTCACTTCTGCTTACCTCAAAGCTATGCTCCAGTGTTTGTTATTGACATGGTATCTAGGTACCTGTTGTATTTCTGGTTGGCCATGCCTGAGTCACCTGGTCATGTTGATATATCACATGACTTTTCTACTGTGCTAGTACTATGGATTGTCCTCCCTTGCTCAATCTGTGTTGAAGTCGTAACACCAGAGTGATCCTATCTGGAGATACAGTTTGTAAGAGATAATTAAATTTGAAAGAGGTCTTAAATGTTGGGCCTTAGTCTGAAGAAACAACCACAGACTTATAAGAAGAGAGAGATTTCTTTCTCTTCATCATGTGAGGACACAGTAAGAAGGTGCCATCTGTAAACCAGAGAGATGCCTTCACCAGAACCTGGTCATGCTGGTACCCTATTCCTTGACCTCCAACTTCCAGAATTGGGAGAGAATAAACTTTCATTCTGCAAGCTGACCAGTGTGTGGTATTTTGTCACGGCAGCATGAACAGAATGATATAGATATGAAACTTGGTAACAAGGGTTGCTGAGAGAAAAATTTCTTCTAACTGAAAGCATCTTATCCTTCTTAATCCACCCTTGGAAATATTATTCCTGTCCCTTTTTCTTTAGTCTTACTATTACTCATACAAACCGTGATTCTGACACTAACGTATAATATTTATGGAGCTCTTATTATGGGCCAGACACTACCTAAGGTTTATGTAGTGTTTGTTATACAATCAGATGCTGGTCTAAACTAATTAATTAATTCATTATTTTTTTCTAAATTATTTTAAAGTGCTAAACTCTAATAACAACTCAGAGATATTGTTAATATTATCATCCCTATTTTACACTGGGAAAACTTATGTTCAACAAAAATGTTAAGTTTCTGAGGTTGTGTAATAAGCATGCAGCTGGGCTCAAATCTGAACTCAAGCAAGTCTAACTTCAGAGCCTTAGCTATTAAACGCTGTGCTGCACTGCCTATGAAAAATTTAAGCAGTATGTGGTGAAACCTGGGATTTAAGCAATATGTGGGGTACCCTGGGATTGTAGGCAAAAAGATTGCAAATTTGAGTATAGCCTGGACAATTTTGCAACTCGGTGAGACCCTTTTTTAAAATAAAAAAATAAAAACATCTGGGGATGTAGCTCAGTGTGAAGGTTTTAGGTTCAATTTCCAGTACGAGACAGACAGACAGACAGAAAGAAAGAAAGAAAGAAAGAAAGAAAGACAGAAAGAAAGAAAAAGAAAGAATGAGCTAGTGGAGAAACTGAAGCAAAGAATGCCCATGTAATTTTCCCAGCACCAGACATTCAAATCTAAACCCTCCAGTTCCAGGGAATTCCATGGTCTCCTCAAGATGACAATACTGGCTGATTTTCCTGTGCAGAGCGAATTTAAGAAGAACCCCATGTGAAGGGCTAAAGTGGTCAATGGATCCTGAAGGTTGATGCGCTTGCATGCTTGCAGAAGCAGTTAGAAGTGTGCAGGTATGGGATTCACTGCCTACTGCGTTCCATGTGCTTTCCCTGGGGATGTCCAGCTCAGAGGTGGTGAGGGCATATTCAAGTCTCTGGGCTCCGACTCAGATGGATTGCAAGTATTTGGGAGTCAACTCTTTGCCTGAAGGTAGAACAACTTCTCTAGTTTGAAGTCTGCCTTGCACCTGCAGATTTCCCATTAAACTGCCTGCCGAATCAGGAATAATGATTCTCAGGGGGAAGAAATATTATTTGCATTTGAATTAATGTTGAGTTCAGAGTCACAGATTCCTCATCAAGAAGGATTTAGAGCAATTGCTGATATCCTGGGGATCTGTGACCAGCTCATTATTTTCATCTCACAGGGTAGTACTAGAATTTTTAATTTTTTTTCAGTCTTCTTTCGAAAGTTTGGCTCTTGTTATCCCCATGATCATAATTATAATAATTTTGAAACATCAGTCTGCTCAGATATCAAGGTGTTGAATGGATAATTTCACTTTAATGAATTTGTCTCATATGGGCTTATTTTCCACATCTGTCCTAAGCTGAATAGCTAACTGGTTAATATGAGAACTGTTCCGTTTCATTAGCTTCTCCCTGTTGATTTCCTTGAGGTGGAACTGATGTATTGCCAGTTGCAAGCCCTGTCAGCTCTTTCCTTTTCAGCAAAGCATAGATGAAAATTCTATTCTAAGACACTGATGCCAATGAAGAAGAATAAAAAATGAAATAGTCTGATCACCCAGATAAACTGCAGCATTCTGCATCCTCAGGGGCTTCTGAGAGATTGGCGAGTACTTATTATGGATGTCAGAAACAATTGTACCTGAGGTGATCTTGGGCGGGCTATTCAAGGAAGGCCAGGCAGGGATGGTGAGGGCAGAGGAAAGAGTTTTGGCCGGAGGACTAATGAAGAGGGGGGAGATGGAAAAAAAGAGAAAGCATTGTGTGTGAAAGGTGAACCAGAAGTCTTTGGTGAAGGTCTTGAATTTGGGCATAAAATATTCCAGCCTTTTAGGACCGTCTTTTTATTGTTATTTTGAATAAGGACGTTATTTGGGGACATATAAGATCAAAGAAATGGTGAATGACATAGCCTCCCAGGAAGAGAAAGTGTGTACCTCCTTAATGAGGAGCTAAGTGCAGCAAAGATGGAGAAGTGTCTGGTTAGGTTGCTCCAGGCTCTGAGAGAAAAATCTGACCAAGGAAAGATGGAGATGCATCATCTCTCACAGCAAGAAGGCAGAGAGTATTTCAGGACTAAATTGTTCCATGACTCCATGTTATCAAGGCCCTAAGTTGTTTCTGTCTTTCTGCTCAGATGTTCTTTTGGCATTGTTTTCATTCCTAAGCTTTGTCTTCTCAAGGTTGTGTGATAATAATCAGCAAAAATTGAGGCTCTGTGCTTCCTTGCTCAGAGTCAGGGAAAGGGGAGATTCTTTCTTCATCATATATATATATATAT
>NW_022900950.1:43646271-43692076 GCF_012274545.1 Fukomys damarensis | reverse complement strand
TATATATAAACTATATATAAAACACATACATATATATTATATACATAAACTATATATAAAACAATAACATATATATTATATACATAAACTATATATAAAACATATACATATATATATATATATTTATTTTGACACAGGGTCTCACTTTGTAGTGCAAGCTGGACTTGAAGTCACTATGTAGCATAGGCTAGACTAGAACTTCTGGTGATCTTCCTGCCTTAGCCTCCTGAGTGCTGGGATTATAGGCATGCACCACCATGCCCAGCTCTCTTTTCACTTATTAAACAAAAGTTCTTCACCTAGAATCTGGTTGTATCAATTTGGGTCTTGTCCCACCTCAGGGCCAATAATTAATAGCAGGGAAACATCATGAATTGTCCTTTTAATCCTGAGCTGCAGAAACAACCACTGCCAAGAGGCATGAATGATCTCTATCTTGCTACACAAAAAAATGTCCAGACCAGGGCTGGAGATGAAGGCATTGTTCTGAGCAACATGTGGATGTGCAGAAACAGAGGGGAGACTTGAAGAATGAAGAAGAAAGGCCTAGGATGTGTTAGTCAGACTTCTGTCCCTAGGCAAAGCACCTGAGGTAATCAATCTAAGAGGAGGAAAGGTTTATTCAACTCATGGTTTCAAAGTTTCCATCCATGGTTACTTGACTCTGTCACTTAGGGCCTGTGATGCACAATACATCATGCTAGGAGAATAAGGTGCAAGTGGTCTGTTTACCTTATTGTGTGTGGGAAGCAAAAAAGAGAGGGAGACATGAATGGACTAGAGTCCCAATTTCTCCTTCATGGACACACCTGTAATAATCTAACTTCCTTCCACTAGGTTACAACTACTACATGTCCCATTGCCTTCCAGTTGTACCATTGGTGGGGGTCTCCAAGCCTTCGATCACATGGGCCTTTGGGGAACATTCAAAACCCAAACTATAATATGAAGTAACAGTGCCCACTATGCTAATCTCTACAAAACAGAGTTGTTGACCTTGCTATGAATAATAAGGATTTTAGCTGATGTCTACAGACCCCAGAAGTATACCAAGAGTAGCCTGGTCTTCCCCTAAGAATTTGAGATCAGGTGCTTTTGCTCAGTTGTATATTAGTTCTACAAACAAGAAAAAATGGAAATGAAAACATAATGGAAAGCAACATTAAGAACTCAAGCAATTACTAAACTAAAATCCAAGTGGATTAAAGATCTAAATATTAAAACAGAAACATTAAACTTGCTGGAAGATAGGTAGAACTCTCAAAGACATTGGCATAGGAAAAGACTTTATGAACAAATCCTCAGTAGCACGGGAACTAGCACAAAGAGTCAAAAACTGGGATCTCATTAAAAAACTGCACTGCAAGAGAAACCACCAACAGAGCTAGGAGATAACCTACAATGTGGGAAAAAAAATTTTACCAGCTGCTCCTCAGACAAAGGACTATTATCTAGAATATATAGAGAACTGAAAAAAATCAGGCCCCCTAAATATAAAGACCCAATTCAAAAATTGGCATCTGAAATGAACAGACATTTCTCAAAGAAGTAAAAGCAGCAAATAAATATATGACAAAATGTTCAACATCGCTGGTCATTGGAGAGATGCATATGAAAACAACACTGAGATTCCCCCTCACCCTGGAAAGAATGGCTTTTATCAAGAATGAATCAATAACAAATGTTGGCGGGGTTGTGGGAGTGCATTTTTGGTGGGAGTGCAGACTGATGCAACCACTGTGGAAATCAGTATGGAGATACCTCAGAGAACTAGGATTAGAGGTTCCATTTGACCCAGCCATCCCTCTGCTGGGTATCTTTCCAAAAGAATTAAAAGAATCATACCACAGTGATATATTCATACCTAGTGCCACAGTTTGTAGTAGCTAAAACTTGGAAACAGCCCAATTGCCCATCAGTTGGAGACCGGATAAAGAAGATGTAGGTTTTCCATAAAATGGTGTACTGCTCAGCCATAAAGAATGAGAAATTAGAGTCATTCATAGGAAAATGGATACATCATGAGGCTATACTCTTAAGTGAAATAAATAAGACACACATGTGTAAACACCAAATAGCTTTTCTGGTGTGAAAAACTAAAAGTGTAAATAAGAACCAAATTGTATAACTGATAATGTGAAATAGGAAGGAAAGGGCTAAAGGTGTAGGGGAAGTAAGAAGAGTAGGGGAAAGGAAATAAGGGAAAAGAAGAAATATGAGAAAAGGAAAAAATGGAAACAAAATCTTTGTAAATAGGGTAGGTTGGAGGGGTGAAGGGAGGGCAGGGGAATGGGGAAAAATGAGAAGATCTGTCATATAAAGGTACAAGATCCCAATGATGAATGTAACTGTACTGTATACCTAAAAACTACCAGTAAACTCAATGGAAAAAAAAAAAAACTCAAACTAAGGAGTTGCTGTGTTGGTGGGAGGCTCTATGCATGGGCTGCTTTGGGTGTGTGATGTACCCCCATATCCCACCAGTTTGTAGCGGCATGAAGCCAGGATCCAAGTGTGCTCTGTGATACTCCAGTACCCTGTGGACCTTAAGTATTCAATAAAAATAAAGAATGAGGACTGAGCCTTAGTCTCTATGGCCTATATGAAGAGCCTTCTTGCATAATAATATGCCTTTATGGTATAAAACTCCTTTGTTCACTTTGTTAATTTTTATACTCTTCACTTCAACTGTACTTTTGTTTCTCTTAATTAGTCAGGAATAGTCCTTTTTATGTTCTTTTCAGTTCACTCTTTGGGATTAGTAAATGACCTTTTTTTTTTTTTTTTTTTTTTTTTTTTTTTGCTAAACCTTCGATTTTGTGAAGAAAACACCACCTTTTCCCAGATTATGACATGCTGGATTACCGGGGTAAAATTATATGGAGCTGTGAAATAGATGACAGCTACCCTAGGAGTGGCTGGATGTGGGCAGAGCCTCGAGGTGAGTTCCAGTGGGATAAGCCTGTGGCAGTGCCTGTCCAGTGACACTGAGACCTGGGTCTTAAGAGAACAGAAGCTTTACCTTTGGGCTCAGAGAAAGGCAGTGATGACAGGAGAGAGCCATCAATGTCAGAAGAGGAAAGAGCTTACTGCCTTGAGCCAGGTTTATGGACTGGCTGGAGAAGAAATGACCTGAGAATGAGGACATTTGCTCAGACCCCTGAGAATGGTGAAGAGAGAGGAGCACAGTGCTATACTTTGACTTTTGTGTCTCCCCAGTGGCTATGTGTTCAAGGCTTGGCCCCGGGGGCAGTGTTTGGGGGATGTGGTGGAATCTTTAAAGATGAACTTTTGGACCCTGGCCTCTCCCTCACTCTCTTTCTGTTCCTAGCTATGAACTGAGTGGTTCTTCTCTGTCACAGGCTTGTCATGTGTTTGCTGCCTGACCACTGGGTCAGAAGAAGTGAATTGGTCTCAGTCATGGATTGAGACCTCTTAAAGTGGGCCAAAATTAATAATTTCTCTTTATAAGTTGGTTAAGTTGGCTATTTCTTATTCTAACAAAAAGCTGACTAAAACGGACTCGAGGACATACGTGGTCTTGTGGCCTGAATCCTTGTATGTCTTCCTGCCTCTAAAGTGGCAGCCTGGTGTGGGCAGTTGGAACATGTCTGCGTGGTCATCCCTGGGGCCACCAAGTCCTATTAAGCATGCCATAAACAAAGGTGACACTGTGACCAGCAGGAAACGAGCAGTGCAGGCCAGTCTAGAAAGAATGAGACTCCTGCTGGGAAATAAAAGAGGGGCTGTATGAGGAATGGAAGATACTGGACTAGTTAGTGGTGAAGAGGCTGCTGAGTTTAATACCATTCTAACTTCAACCCAGTTGTTGTGTGAATAAGAGAGTGTGTTGGGTGTGTGACACCCCCAGATCATGCCAGTTTGTAGGGGGTTGAAGCCAGTTGTACTCTGTGATACTCCCGCCCACTGTCGACCTTACATATCCAATGAAGAAAGAATGAAGACCGATCCCCAGGTCTCCTGGGCCCACATGAAGAGCTCTCTTGCTCAATAAAACTACCTCTTGGCATGATATGAGAACTATTCTGTTTCTCCTTCTCTGCCCTTTGGGACCAGACAAGACAATCCTTCCTGAGGGCTGTCCTGGTCATTGTGAAATTACAGCAGCCTCCCCAGCCTCTACTAGTTGCTACTCGCTAATATCTTTCCTCCCCTACTTGTGACAACCAAAGGTATCTCTAGAATACCACCCAATTCTCCCTTGAGACTTGTATACTCAGTTGAGACCCACTGCCCTGGAGTGAAGCTGGAATCACGTAGTCAGGAATTGTGGGGTTTGTCAGATGTGGCGAGCAGCTTCATCCTAACAGTCTAAGAGACTGACAGGCAGCCAAGATTTAGGGCCAAGAAAGTATCTGGATTGAAACTCTGACCATAGCCACTTTATGCAAAAGAGAACAGAGAGATCCACTGATAACAAATTGTAAATAACTAAATATATGAAGGTGAACAAAAACCTCAGGCTAAAAATCAAGGCAAAAAAAAAAAATCCTGATGACAAAACTGATAATGGGATTACAAATAGCACCTGGGAAGGGCTAGGAAGTGTGGTAAACACCACTGATAACCACCTTATAATCCTGCAAACACCTTGCAGGGGAGGATTGCTTTCATCCTGTAAATGATGACTCTGAAGGTCAAAGTAGTCTTGTGACTTCCCAAGGTCCTGCCACTACTTGTGGCAGAGTCCAGCTAAACTCAGGTCTGTCTGACTCCACAGCTTGTGCTGTTTTCCCCACAACACATTACATATGATCAGAATGTAGAATTTGTGGGGAGTGTATGTGTGTTTTCCACAAATACTACTGTGAGATCTTAATTATCATGTGACACTTTGTGTGTTATATGCACAAATATCATTTATATCTACAGGCAGAAAACTTATTAACTATAAGGTCACTTAGCATTTCATAAAACTCACGAGGTGGCTGGTATTCACTAACAGGACCTCTGACCCCTTCGTATGGTGGGTTTCCTGAAGTCAGAGACTCCTTGAGCTCCATTTCATTAGAGAGAGGAGGAGACTGAGTGGCCACAGCTGGCCAGCTGCTGTGGCAGAGAAGGGTCTATGGACAGGAAAGAGCTGGAGCTGGAAGGAGTTCTGGGCTTCTATAGGGACCTGAGATGGTTTTCTGAAGCAAGTACTTAAACTTTCATGTGTAGAGACATCATTCCTGTCCTCGTTAAAATTCAGATTCTGATTCAGAGTCCAGAATGGAGCACTGTGGCTGCTACTCCTGTTGCTGCTGGCAAGGCACCCTCAGGATAGCAGGTCTAGCAGTATCAGACAGGGAAGTTCATTCCTCTGGAAGTGTCTCTGTGAAGCAAGCCCATTGAAAGGACCCAAGCTGACCAAAGAAATAGTACTGGATGATGGGTGAAGAGGCAGAGAGCAAAGGGTAAATAGGACCTTTCTCACAGGAAGACAGATGATCAGAAAGGGTGGGGAGGGGGCCACAATGTGTGTTGAAGTGTTAGCACACAAGAGAAGAGTTTTGGAGAAATTTGTAAAATTCCAACTCCATACAGCAGGCAATAAATTTACGGAATTACAGGAATTATCTGTAAACTTTAGAAAAGATGGAACATAAAAAATGCCATAAATAAAATAGTAAATTATATTCTTGGAATAAATTGCTGAGAAAAGCAAGGGTATGTTGGAACACCTCCTCTCACATTTGAAGTTGACATACATGTGAGCTCTGTGCTTATGGGTTTAAACCAAAAGTGAGGATTTATGACTCACCAAGGGTTCTTATTTTTCCTCTCTCTCTGTCTCTAGGTGGGAGTGATCCTGGAAAATGCAGCATGGATGCTAGAATATTCATATTTCCAGAACTTTGGGATGTTTGTGAGAACAAAGTACTAGATATGTAAAGTGAGTGCTGCTCTGGGTAACCTAGGGTCTGTGTCTCTTCCCTCAGGCTCTCCCCTGGGCAAAATCCTGAAGGCATTCTGGTAGGTGCAGGATGTGTGGAATAAAGATGTGCTATCTTGTTTTATGCACTGGAACTAGTCATTTGGGGCTCAACCTCTGCAGACCAACTCTATTTTTTCTACTGCATTAGCTCCTTTGCTGGTTCCCTAAGGTGACCGGTAGGGTGTGTCTTTAAATGTCCTAGTAATTGTATCTACTAAATTCACTCATACGTTCTTCAAATATTTATTAATTGCTATATCATGGGCTGGGTAAATAAAAGTCAATGAAATACTTTTGCATTCTCACGGAACTTACCATGGGGTGGAAAAAGATAGGCAGCAACATTAGTAAGCATATACTGTATTTCTCTTTATGATACCTTATTATAGAAGTGGTAGGAGGAACAGTGCAATGATCTACACCCAGGGACATACTCAGATTGGATGGGTCATAAAAGGTACCTTTAAGGAAGTGAACTTCAAGTAAAAATCTTGAGGATGAGTGAGAGTCTGCCTGGTAAAGCGGGAGGAGAAGGACATTCTTGGGGCATGGGAAGATGCTAGAGGATGAGGGACCTTAGAAGGTTGGTGGTGGTGGTTGTGATGACTGGGGTTAGGACTGCTGGAACTGGAGAGCTGGTTCATCGGTGGAAGTCCAGTTTTCCTCCTCTGTACGCTGGACACCCACCAAAAGTTTTTGAGCACTAAGGAGTATGTCTTCATTTGTTCTAGAGCTCAGGACTAACCCCAATCCTGAGATAGACAGTACTGAGGATGGAGTTTGGATCTGGCAAGCTCAGCTGCCCAGTGGGCACCTAGCTGTGTGCAGGGGCATCAAGTGATGGGCAGGGACGTTGGTCAAGGGGCAGGACTCTGGCAGGTGTCCAGCTGCTTGATTGCTAAGGGTTCTGTGTTATTACCCCACTTGTAAGGCAAAAGCTGACTTTGTGACAAAAAAGATTGGCGCAGGCATGTGAATCATGAAAGAAAAGAGCTACACATCTCCATTGCTCAGCTGTGGCATGGTGTAGGAGTGAGTCCCACACAGAACACTTAGGCATGTCCTGGAAATTCAGTTTTGTACTTCCAGAGCCTTCTTCCAGGAGTAGCTCGTAGAGTGCTTTAGAGGCCTCAAAAACTATTTTATATTCCAGATTCTGCCACCTGCATGTACTATTCCCTCAGGTTTGAGTGATAATTTAAATTATTATCAACTGACATGATTAGCCTTTTAGTGTAGCTGGTAGATCAAGCTGGGAAAAATGTTTTAATGGCTTACCAGGATGAGTAGCAAAATCATTTACTTTGTCTTTTCTTTTAAAGAAATCACTTAAATGAATTTACTTTGAAGGAAAGGAATTTGCATTATTTTCATTTACCTTGGCCCTGAGCTAGAAATCTCTCATGGAAAGGAGGCTGATCTCCAGCTCTTTCTACTGCTTTATAGTCAGACATCACTGAGGGATGAAAGGGAAAAAGTCTCACACCAGGAAAGGGAAATCTTTTTGGTTTTAGTTGGTAGATTTTTTAGACAAGTTTTCAGGGGTTTCAGTTTTTCAATCTAGAAACAAAGGGAAAGATGGAACATGGCATTGTACTGTACAGTTATTAGCCAAAGAATTCACTTTTCATACATTACTTTTAGCTTTTTGTTAGAAAGAAATTCTTACACTGGGTTGTGTTTTCTCTGCATCTACTCACCCTATGAAAAGATGTCATGAACCTGGACCCTGCAAAGAAAAGATGACATTCAGTATTTGTCTTGGGGGGTAGGGTGGGGTGGGGATAGATCAGATTGGAAAAACTGAACTACCAAAAACCATAAGTCAGTATAAATGAGGATTTTGCTTAATTATATCCACAGTTATTTGCATTTACTTATTTTCAAACCAGATTGGGAAGAAGTTACGGCAATTATCACTGTAGCTACTTTGGTGTGAGAGTTTCTCCTTCAATCACACAGACAAGGGGCTTTTCCAAATACTGTCTTGTCTTGGAGGTGAGGGAGAAAGTTAACTGCTCAGATGGTTTGCAGTAACATGCATGGTGCTTCAGGAGATGACCTGAGTCCTAAGGCCTCCATCTTCTTCTGAGACCTTAGCCCCAGCGTGAAGACATACATAGATAAGCAGACAGTTGAGGAGCTCAGAAGAAAATAATTGTCTGTCATACTCTTACACAGGAACCGTGTTAGAGAAGATCTCTGCTTATTATCAGTGATAACAATAATTAAAGGGCTTTGGAACCTCAGTGGTCACCACTGCTCTGTTTAATAGCAATTATTGGGTAATTACATATTATTATGGCAGAGATATATAATTATATAATTGTTATTATTAAGTATGATGTTGGCCACTGCGGTTCCAATCCCTTCTTCATTTGTGGGGCCTCTTTGGGGATGGTAATTGAGATAATTAGGGATATGGTAGAGAAGAGGGAAAGTAATTGGGTGAGGGCATATTTGCTTGGCTCATGCAGACCAAAGTCAAGGAGACAGAACCTTAGGAATCAGTGACATCTATACTGGAGTGGTTAGTTTGGCATCTCTGGCTGACCTGGGAGATAATTATTCTCAAAGAATTTCTGGCACAGAATATTTTGGCTTCATTTCTTCCCACTGTGTTTTCAGAAAGCCTGACTGTGACATTCACCAAGGCAATGTGTGTGAAGTCCTTTCCTCTGTCTTCACTGTGTGAGGGTACCTGGGGACAGCAGGTGAATGGGATGTGGGAGACTGAAAAGAAGAGGATTACCAAAGATAGCTGGATGTAGAAGGCACTTTCTTATGTTCTGTGTCCTGGTATTATTTTATCGATCCTTTCCACAGTGCTCTGAGAGGAGGCAAGGTGTTCTAATGGATGGAACTTAGGAGACAGAGTCTCACAACTAAGTGGCAGCTCTCATACTGTATGGCCCTAGGGGTGGCTTCATGTCACTTTATTTGTTAAATGGAAATAGGGACCCTCTGCCTTTGAGGTGGCTGGGAGGATTGCACACTGTGTACAAAGCATCTGCAGCAGCTCACCTGTCATGAGTGTGTTAGTGAGTGTGGGCCACTAGGAGAAGTAGCTGTAGACATTGTCTGCCGAAGCCCACCCTGAGTCACCATAGCTAGTAAGTGGCAGAACTGAGGTGTAAACGCAGGTCTTTTCATGTTGGTGCTGATCCGATACCAAGAGACTCTGGTGACCCTTCACAGACTCCTCTCATGGAAGGGCCCTCTGGGAGCTGTGTGGTGACAGCTGAGACTGGGCCTTCAGCACTGTGTTTAGTAGAGCACAAGTCAAGCTGAGGCTTGTTTGCTTCTGCCGTAAGTGTTGCCCGGGTCACAGGGAGGGAGTTGTTAGGCAATGCCTGGGAAGCTTTCCACAGGTGGTTAGACTCTGTAAGAGAACAGGGTAGGTTTGGTGGGAAGAGCAGAGCTGATGAGGCAAAGGCAGAACTGGGCATGCGAGACTGAACATTTCTCACTCTACAAGGCTCCCTTTCTGGAGGGCTGAGGTGATTGCTGAGGAGAAAAGTCATAGCAGTTTGCACAATGAAAATAATGCCTTAACTCATACATAACTCCATTTCTTATTCACAAACACATGTTCAAATGCTCAGTAGGAAAATGATAAAAATATTCATAAATAAAAGCTAAGAAGAGATGCACCATTAAGAACAGGATAAGGTCCATGTTGGTGAATTATTCTAAGACCACTCTTCCTGGAGAGAAAACCATTCAAGATTAGATTGATTAATGCAAGAAAATAAAGAATAGCAAGCTTATAAAATTGAGTCTTTAAAACTAAGTAGTAAATGTCTCTATGTTTTTCTCCTGAGAACTGATTATTCTAAAACATTTGCATTTACTTATTTGTATCTCCTTTCAATAGGAAAGAGTAAGAAGGTGGAGCCAGTCTCTCCAAGTGTAGGTAAAGTTACATAGTAAAATAAGGTTCTTAAAATATGGCTTTCATTTCCCTCAACTAGAGAAACCTCTAGAATCTGTGATTAACATGACTTTCCCCTTACTTGTGGTCTAATATGCATACAAAAATTTCAGTCTCCCCACAATTAGAACACCAATTTTGATTTCCGTAGTTTATTAAGATTTAAGATTATTGGTGTGAACAGGTGATATATTTAGGACTGAAATGTGTAATTGGCCAGGGATGGAAGAAGATGAAGGATTGTGTGGTCATTTTGGGTAGTTCAATACAGCCAGTAATGAGCGATGGGTATTCTCAAGAAGCATTTGACATTTGGTATCTTGAGTAAGCCTGAGTCACTTTGGCAGCATTGAGTCATACTATGTCTGTCAGGAGGAAGAATCACTTCTGAGCTACCACCCTACTCCGGAAGAGGTTCCTCAGGCCCAGTGAGTCTTGCTTGTTTTTTCCTTTGTTGTAACCATGCGTGAGCTGGAGCAGATGGGCTTCGTTTTGTTGGCTGACTGCTTGATGTTTCAGTGACCACTTTAGAGGTGTGACCATAGCAGTCTGGGGCCAACAGTAAGAAGCCTGGATTCTGACCTTGTCCTGCAGTTCTGGTGATTATGTACTTTATCATGCAGGCCAGGACTTTTGCCTTTTGAGAGTCCAAAGGAGCCCTTTAATGACTAATATGGGACAACATGTGTCAGTGGGACTGCCCTGGGACAAACTGATAGATATTGCATGTTGGTCTCTGTAAGTCCTTTAGCCTTTTTGAGTCTCCATTTAATAAACAAACAAACAAATAAATAAATGAAACAGCAACAAGAGAAGAATCTGTTCTGTCTTTCTCAAAGGCTTTTAGGCTTGCATGAAATAATAAATGTGGAAAGTGTTTTAAAAACAAAGGATCATTTTACAGCTTCACAGGTTATTTCCAGAAGTCCAAAAAGGAATTCAGAGGCTCAGCAATAATTCATAGTGCTAAACCTTGCAAACAAGCTCCAAGAGTTCCAATTTTTTATTGCAAATAAATGGATCCATTGTTAATCTCTTAACCTTGTATACTTGTGCAACCAATGCTATGGGTGGATTTATGTTTTGGGTAAAAAGTGACAGCTACTCAGTGTCCCCATTGTCCTCTCTTGATCAGAGAGTGAAGAAAATAAGTTTCTTACTAGTGCTCTGAGACTCCTAATAACAGTCTCAAGAATTAGCATCTGAAGCCAAGGAATGACATCTAGCTTGAGGTTTTAGTGTGGTTTTAAAAACATTTAGAGAATGACTAGCTATCTGCAAGCTTCTCTGTCTCTGCTTATGACTATTTTGGTGGTCTCTAAGAGTCGATAATTAAAATATCATTGCTTTGGGGCTGTCTCATTTCTTGATAATGCAAAGCCTAAATATGTTCGCCTGAGCCTCAGCAGAAGAATGCTGCTGCAAGTGTGGGTTATGTGACCTCACCCTTGTAGTAAAAGGGAGGCTATGGAGGTATCTTGAGTCCCAGAGCCTGATTAATTCCCTGCTGTAAACAAATGATCTAGACCCAGAGATAGAAGCTGGGAAGTTAAGGTCAAATATATATGCACATATTAGGAAACCTGCTATAATTACATGGTGGAAGCACACTGTCTTGAGAGCCAAATGTTGATTAATTTTAATTTTAGGGTAAACAGAGGGAGAGAAAGACAGGAAAAGCCAGTGGCCTCCAAGTCTAAAAATATTCTTGAGTTAAGACTCAGCATCTATGGTGTACAACCTGATAATTACTTGTGAATGGTGACTACCTTTTCTTATATAATTAACCTAAGGGTTCATCTGGACTGGTAGTGTTTCTGTGCTGGAGTGGCCCAATCACTGTGATCCACAGAATACCAAACTAAATCCAGAAACACCTGCATACTCAGTGATTTTCCCACTGCCCACTTGAAATCAGTATCTTCTCTCTCTGGGCTATAGGACAGATAGTGTTTATTGGAGACTAAGTCTGTTGGGAAGGTAATAATAGTGGCAAAACTGTAGATACTTGTCTTGTCAAGAGTGATGTGATTTGGAAAAGAGACTCCAAGGAACTTGCATCTTCTTTTAATTAAAGCTGCTTGAAGAGCCTTTCCATCCCAGAGTCCTTCTCTCTGCCTCACTTGGGAAAGCCTAGAAAAGAAAATGTTAATCAGCCCTTCAGCGTTCTGGCGCTGATTACTACAAGCTGAATCCAAAACAAAGAGAAAGTGAGAGACCCAGAGCAGCAAAAGAAGGACTTTTAAGGCTATGAATGTGAGATGAAATTTAATGCTTTAAACTCAAACTGGTTGGAGTGAAATGGAGGTGGAGGGTCGGGAGGAGGAGAGATTAGTTTTCCCATTTCTATCTTTTTGACCCTCCCTCTGAGACTTGGAGAGGCTGCAATCAATCACACATTTTCTGGAGCAGATATTTGTGATTACTTACAAACAGCCATCCCTCCCTCTCATCCTTCTCAACAGAACTGTGCCTTTGTTGGCAAGACCACCTCCTCCACACTGTTGGGCGCTCTGGAAGATAATCATAGTCATTTATGTTCTACTTAAAGCATTTCTTTGGTCAGGAGTATGTGGTACAGTTTTGCCTAGTGACGTGAAAGAATTTTGCAGGCAGATGGGGGCTCCAGGGAAAGTTTGTTTGTTTGTTTATTAAAAAATGACCACTAGCCTGGAGATGTAGCTTGCTTAGCATGCACACATGAGATTCAGTCACCAGGACAACACACACACACACACACACACACACACACACACACACACACACACACACACACACACACACACACACACACACACACACACACACACACACACACACACACATGCGTGCACGCACATGACATCCAGGAAGAGGCTAGTAGTTTCTTCTGCTGAATGGGGTGCCAGCGTCTGCCATCTTGCTTTCATGAAATGAGTTACCTTGAATACCTGCCAATCTGTTGAGGAGGGCAGGGCTGAAAGACAGAGAAATTTTTCTCACTTAGGATGTCAAGGAGTCCATGAATTACATACTTTGGAGCTGCCCTGCCTTGCAGCTTCTGACTATATGAATAAGTCCCTTGTTTATAGTATCTGAGTCAGAGTTCTTGTTACTAGCGGTTGAAAACATCTCAGCCAATGTAGTACTTTTCTGGACAAGCTATCTATCTTTTATATATAATTTTGTATATAATTTCTCCAATCCTTACAAGGGTGCCTTATAAACATCCTCCCACCCGCCAGTAGACAATGCACAAAATTAATAAGCACAATAATAATCACTTACATTTGTTTAGAACATATATTTCCCAAAGTAGTTTTACAGTGACCCTTTATAACAACTCTATGAAGCAGGGGAGATGAATATTATTATTATTCCTTTTTTCAAGATCAGAAAACTAACACAAGAAAGTGAAATGACTTATATGACATATCTAGAGACATGTTTCTAGAACCAAAATAAAAACCTAAGTCTGGCAAAGAAGAAGGTTTTGATATTGAAAAAGAGTAAAAGTAAGAAAAGACAAAAAGCATGGGCTTTGGAGGTCACCAAAAATGGATTTAAATTCCCATTCTACCTCTTTTGACACTAGGGTTTTAGACAAGTTACTTAATTTTCTCCAAACTTTGGCTTCCTCCTCTATAAGATGATAATGATATGACTCTGTAATAAATATATGAGAAACTACATTCAGTATTTGGCATATCACGGATTTTCTTCTCTTAAACACAGTTCACTCCTTATTAAAAATATCACAGTAACTCTGTCCTTGCATTTTTTTTAAGGGCAAGATGGTCAACAATGATTGTAACTAAAAGCAAGGACTAGATGGAGCTAATTGTTTCTAGAAATCCTTCACAATGCAAAAAGAAAGGAAAAGTGAAACAGAAGATTAACATTGAAAATGGTACTGGCCTGTTGGTAAGCCAAGTGACATAAAACAGCATGCTGCATTAGTGAGAGAGGGCTGGGAAATTTATGTGGAAATGAAAATAAGGGCATTAAAAAAAAAAGAGCTGGAAATGTACAAGTATGGAAGAAAAAAGCTGGGGGCCATAATGTTCAGCAAGTTAAGTATTAGTCAGTGTTACTTTGTTCTAATTAAGAGAAAGGCAACTGTAGCCTTGAAATTTATAAACAAACCCCTAGCATGTGAGAACCGAGTGGATCCTCCCACTGCGAGCAGCCTCTGCCAGGCCTCGTAGGGCTCTGCATTCTCCATAGCTCCATCTCTTAAGTGAGATGCAGTGACCAAGGAGG
The DNA here is from genome assembly GCF_012274545.1 of Fukomys damarensis. Classification (NCBI taxonomy): domain Eukaryota; kingdom Metazoa; phylum Chordata; class Mammalia; order Rodentia; family Bathyergidae; genus Fukomys; species Fukomys damarensis. The sequence continues at coordinate 43,677,959 of NW_022900950.1, read as the reverse complement.
AGTTGAAGAAAATCAAGAGAAGGCAAAGGAAAAGGACTAGAGGTTTAGAAGTAGGACTGAAGGAAGAGCGGTGATTTCTCCGATAGAAACGAGGGTGGCCAGCGTGTGAGGGGTATTCGATGGAGGTCAAGAATTGCCTCCTTCCTTCTACACCCTCGACAGCTGACTATAAGTATCAGGTGCATAGTGACCATTTGCTAATGGTGACACCAGTTTTAAATGCCTTCAGAAAATTTAGTGTGAACATTATGGATAACTTTGTGACAGCAAACAGTCATAGAATACAGATCATAGACTCGTTTTTAGAGGATTCTGTAGAAAGGCTATAAATTTTATTTTATGCTTGTGCATTGAAGCCCTCAAACAAATTAGGCCAAATGAAAAAAAAAATCAGTATTTAAAAATATACAGGTAGGCAATTGGGTTCTGGGTTTATGTCCCTGTTTTGCTACTGCTAGGTCTGTAAATTTGGGCCTTCCTTAGTTTTGCTGAGTCACAGTTTTCAGTTTGTCCTTCTATAAATTGTGAAGAATAATGGCACTCAACATTTTGAGGGTTAAATGCAATAATGTCCATTAATACATTGTTCTTAGAACCTCCAAATAAGCCAATAAACATTAGCTATCATTATGGAGTAGGTGGAAAGTATGAATTAGTTCATTTTGGGAGATGCCTCAGAAATTGCTTAGTCTTGATCCATCCTGGTCTGCTCGCTCACAAACTTCACTGTTCCATGCTGAGGCACGTTTCTCAATGACTTTGTCCCACCCAGACTCCCCTTGTCTGGTAGCTCCTTATTCCCACCCACCTCCAGCCACCTGAAGAGGGAGGAGCGGCTGCTGTTGTCACATGGCTCTGACTGTCCTATTCATAAGGCAGAAGAATATATCCCCCCAACACACACATACACACATAGCACATACTCACAGATCCTGACATGGGATGCTCTCCCCACTGCAACTCTTTGTTGGAAGAATTTCCACTAAGACACAACACACCAGGACTCAGTTGGTGGGAGTCTATAGAGCTGGTTGGTCTATAGCTTTGGTGGTTGAGGTCTCTGTTAAAATGCACCATGTGGGCCAACTTGTTCTCCAGAAAAGGGGAGTCAAAAAAGATCTGACAACTAAGAGTTTGCTGTCAAATGCCTCCTAGTTCCCAGAAGTGTGCCTGTAAGCCTCACACATTTTCAGTGAGAACACCTCCCCCTGTGACTTGAGTAGCTATTCTAAGCTGTTTAGTTCTTTGAAACCAAATGACCCCTGCACTGGACACTGGCCCATGTCTCTTCTGTCAGTCATGAGAATCCATTCAGTAAATGTTGATAATGATGACAAGTATGACGACGAGGATAACAGTGGGGGACTCCATAGAGAATCCACTCCAAAGTGTAAGTTGTTCTTAGACACTGTTGTTCTCTAGAGAAGTCACCCAAGTGGATGAATTTTTCAGCATCACCCTAATGGCTGGTGAACAAATGCACCCTTAGTGACCCCTGTTTCTTAGATGAGAGGTACAATGTCTGCTGCAGTTTCTACAGCCTATTCTCCCTGCCTACCACTTACTCTTCTATTCTTTCCCCCTTTGTTTAGTGTTTTCTAACACAGCCTTTATTGCCTGGCTTCCGTTATTCAGTCAAACTCTTGCTCCTTCCATCTAATACTTTTTAAGCTTATAGCTCTGCTAATTAGCATAATTAAGCTACCTTTAGCAATTGAAAAAAGAGGAATTGCATCTTTATTGGAGATTTGGTTCTAAAGTCAGTATGTGAGACAAAAATTGAATGTGCTCGAAATACCCTAGGAGCCTGAGACAGGAAGATCCCCTCTGAGTCCAGCTTGGGCAGCTGACTTAGCAAGATGCTGTCAAAATAGAAAATAAAAAAGGACTGGGAATGTAGTTTGGTGTGAAGGTCCTGGGTTCAATCCTTAGTAACACACACACACACACACACACACACGCACACAGGGGTGGGGGGGAGAAAGAGACCCTTATGTCATCTGAAACAGGATGGCAGTTTGTTCACAGAGACCTATACTGTGATATTCGTGTCTACGTGTGTAATCATACACGCAGTACTGCAGAGCATCTGACAGATAGTTTAAAAACAAATTCCTGCTTCTTCCTTTCTTCACTTCTTCCATCTCGTTTTTCCCAGGAAGTAGGGAGCTCTTTTTCAAGTGGAAAGGGCAATAGAGAGGGAAGAAGGTGGGAGCAAGGGGAGAGAAAGATGATGAAAACAAAAGAATTGAAGAAAAATGGAGATACGGCTTTTGCAAGTGGGAAGGGGACCAAGAGATGGAAAGAGCAGGAGAGAGAGAGTACGGGTGCATGATGAAAAAAGAATTAAGCTGTGCTAGGCCCATGAACCACCTTCCCACCGTGAATGTAACCATGATGTCCTGCAAACATATGCTAATAAAGGGGCAACCCACTTTCGGGTCCCCTTCTGTCTCTCTTAGGCAGAAGCGTTCTTTCCCTCAATAGTTGCTTCCTACTCTTAACCTCCTTTGCTCCTAGAATTCATTCTTTTATTTTAGAGAACATGAACTCGTGATTTGGATATCTAGCAGGTTTGGGAGTTACATCTCTTCCCCCTACATCATTTTGGAGGTCTTCCACCAAGATTACTGGTCAGAGGTAAGAGTTTTCTTTCATAGGTTCTAACTTTGGTCTTTCTGCTTCATAGATTGTAACTTGTTTCACAGGATCTCTATGAAACTTTGTTTCATAGATTCTGGTTTTTGTTTCACAAATTCTGATCTTTGTTTCAACTTTTGTCTCAAAAGTGTCTACATTTTAAATTGTGGGTTTTAAATGTTTGTAAATTTCTTGTTTTTATTATGCATTGTGTTTTGTTAAAATTACATTTTATCCTTGTTTTGTGTGTGCTGCATTTGCACTTAGTTGCTTCAAATGCTGTAAAATGGGTCTCTTATGAAATTGTCTCAGATAAAGACAGTTCAGGCTTTTATCTGTCCCTTATAGAATGCCAAACAGTGGTTACTCTGCCAGCTAGTAATTGCTTATAGGACAGCTGCTACTCTCAAAGCAGAGGACAGGTTTCTCTGGTTGCCCTCTGGTGAATCCTCACTCTCATAGATGCCAATGTCAAGTGGAAAGTTGACCAGATAGGCATTTGGGTTCCTTTTAAAGACAAATTTCTAATTGTGTTGTACTAGTGAAAACTGAGGTGACAACTGAGGGGTCATGGCCAGGGCTACTCTCTGGCAGATACCCAAAGGTCTCTCAGAAGAAACTAGCTTCCAACAGCCCAGTTGGGCAATCGGCAGAAAATCTCTACATTTTGTCCTATCTGGACTCTTTTGTGAGGTGCAAGGGGAACTCTGTCCATGTTCATCAGGTATCCTGTCTCAGAGTGATCTGAAACGATGCCATCAGAACCCTTTCTTAAGCCTCCATAAGAATTAAGCTACAGGTTTGGACTGCTTTCCCTACAGCTGGTAAGACAGTCCTCTAGACAAACATAAAAAAACCCAAATCTTTCACAGATTAAAAACTACCTGAACCTTCTGCCCCCCTGATAGGCATGGTTTTCATCATTTATGTGTGTAGGGGAGAAAAACACCTTTTCTGATAAGTTATGGACTTTGGGACATTGACTGTGGTGTTATATGTTATATGGTGCTTTTTTTCTTTTTTAATGTTTCACCAGCTTGAGCTTTATTTGGACGTTTTCTCTCCTCTAGTGAGTTAAAAACTCCTTTTAAACTTTTCTACAATTTGTTGGGAGTTCATTTGAGAACCCCTCATAGTCAGACTTCTCCTTCCAGAAAGTCAAACTAAGACAACTTGCAACAACTGTTTTGTCTTACGCTAGGAAAAATAGCAATCTTAAATCAAATATTGGTTTTTAATGAGAGACAAATAGGATTACATTTAAAGACAAGTATTATCTTAAATTTGGAAGCTCAAAAGACAGAGAGCCAGGGGAATAACTGCTTTTTACTGGAACACAAGCAGTTCCTATACAAGACCCTTACTGACCTGCCAATCAGATAGGACATTAAAATAGAAGACATTTTCAGCATGTATTCATAAAGGTCTAAGAAACATGAGCACTAAGCTCTTCAATTATTTTAAATTGTTAACTATCAGAAAGTGATGAAGACACCCCACATTCTGATTTGATAAGAGGAAATACTACAGTTTTTCCCAAGTCAGCCTTGCAATATGTAGATTGTATAGTGTTATTTGCCCACCTAGAAGAGCTTTCTAGCCAGGACCCCTGTGTTCTGCTGGATTTTCTAACAGAGTTTACAGTGTTTCTAGGTCTAAGACACAACTTTGCAGCCTTAAGGTAAAATACTTAGGTCTTATTATATCTAAGGGAACCCAAAGACTGGGGGTAGAAAGAATTAAACCAAAAACTTAATAAAGCTTAAAAAAAGAGTTAAACCAATTCTTTCCTCTCCATAGCCCAAGATATTAAAACTACTAAGGAGATTTCTAGAAATTATAGGCTTTTGTCACCTTTAGATAGAAGGATATAATGAGATTGTGTGACCCATCTGTCAGCCTATTAGAAAAACCTAAAAGAAAGCCATATTTTAGTTTGGAAACTTGTTTCCCACACTGCATTCCAGAAGCTCAAATAAGCACTTTTCATGTTTACCTACAGTACACTGTTTTGGTTTGTATGTTAATAAAAGGTAAGACATGGCTTTGGGAATGTTTCTGCAAGATCAGAGAGCTGCTCAACAACCTGTAGGGTATTCAAGTCATGAATTAGATATTATATATTCAAAATAAATTATTTAAAAAGAAAAACCCTAAACAATATAGTTAGAACATTTTCATTCTTTTTCAAGAGGCAAAAAAGCAGCCATTCAGGGTCTTTGATTATTGGTTTGATTTTATGCTTGGCAATACATTTGAAGACAATCATAGCTTTTGTCTCTAGAGATATGTTTTGTTAAGGATTTCAGACCCACCATAAAAAAGATCCTGATCTTAAATGTCTTTCTACACTTGAGATGGTTAAGATTTAGTTCTTGTTCCATACTTAAAGGCAGTCTTCTTGTCCCTTCTACACTGCTCTGGACCTGAAAAATAACACAGTTCTCAACAGTATTTAATTCAAGGCACTTCCTTCCTCCATGGTTGCTGGATTTCAAGACAAATCTTCCAGAATGGCAAGTTTTCCTTTCCTAGAACCCTTCCAGAGTAAAGCTGATCTTCACTTATCTCTGGGCCACATAGAAAACTGGTCTGGCTTAATCCTGAAACTCTCAAAGCCTGTGTTGTAGTTAGGTATTCTAGTCAGATAAACTGTCACATTAGGGCCCATCTTAAAACTGTTTCTGATTTCATGTGTATAGAGATTTTTTTTCCTTTTGATTCTTATTATGAGAGATCTCTGTTAATTGACCTACAAAGTTCTGACTAGTTTTTTGTAATTATAAACCTAAAAATGATAAAAGTTACTGTAATTCAATTTGGCCAAATACATCTGAGTGCACTCTGGTTTATAAAAAGTTGTCTTGTGTGTGTGTGTGTGTGTGTGTGTGTGTCCCCAATTTGTTACAATATATGCAGCTGTTTTGTTTGTATTTTTTTCTTTTGGCATTTTGGATTTTTTAAGATGTTTGCCTGTAACTCAGGTTGGCTTATAGATAAATGTCACTAAAGACATGTTTCCCCCAGATTGCCAGATGATCCAAATAATATGAACTGGTTTTACAAATACCGTACATGTTGTTTAAGTATAAAATCTTGGGAATCTTTTACTGGTTAAAATGTGTTGCTATGATCTGGCTCTTACAGGTCATCTAAAAATTTGTTGAGATAATTAAATAAAGACTCAGGCTTAGGAAAACTCCTGGACAGGACTCCCCTTGGTAAATAAAGGAGCAGCTGCCAGGAAAAAAAATTTATTCCAGCCTTTGTTCACAAAGGGGATCCCAATAATTTCCATAGCCTTATAAAAATACATCACTAAACATATTATTGTGATATGTATACATTGGTCATGGTCAAATGGCTAAGTTTTCTATGGAAAAACAATAAAGTTTTATTTAAAATGCTCTTGGTACGAAACATAATTAAAGGACAAAGGGTTTCACATAACTGATGCTCATTGTTATTTCATGGTGTATATATTCATTCCTTCTGGGTGTAAAAGTCTTCTAGGATATTATTTATGGTAATGATCTTTTTGACTCAGGTATCTGCCTTTCTTGCATTCCAGCTACTTGTGATAAGAGATACATGTCAAGCCAGCATGAGATAACTAGTCAAATAACAGTTTTCTTAAAAACTTATGTGATTGTATGTTATATATGTCACCACGCTTAGGGATGCTCAGTCGTCAAATGTCCAAACAGTGTCACACACTAAAATTAGAGGTTAAACATTATGAACTCCTAAGGTACATTTATAGGCCAATATGTATGTTCTGTTTAGATGGCATCCTACTAAAGGATAACAAATAAGAGTTTTCTTTATGTCATTTAATGTCTTGTGATCAGATGGAGGTGTTTGCCTAAAAGATTATTCCATACTAAGATGGACATTGTTACAAAGAAAATGTCATCATGATTGTCATGCTAAAATACTATGTGTAGCTCTTGATCTTAAATTTCTATAATATATAACTATTGTCTGTTAACATCCTGCAGGGATTAAACTAGTAGAACAACCATGGTTGATAAGAAATAACAGCCCTCTAACTATGCTTTATATTTCAAAGTGCTTAATGTCCAGACAAAATTATACTAGTTAAGCTCACTGCTTCTACTGCACTACTGATGTCACAGACCTTCCATTCTGGGTGTTCACCGACTAAAGTTTGGAGACCAAAACTAGAACACAGGTCTCACTTTAACTTGCTTCTAAACACCCAGCAAAAAAGAATAACCCAAACAGGTATAAAATAATGCCATAGTAATAAAGCTAGGTAGATATAAAAAGGGGCTCCAGTCACTGACCCCTTTTGGCAGTTTCCAGCTCTACTAGTAGCTGACCATGGTTACGGACCATTAGAACAAAGCTATGGTAAAATCTATGAGCTCAGCTAGAGTTTTACATTTCTTAGTGAAATTTGTTCTTCAAATTGTCTCTTATCTTACAGCTAAAACTAGAGAGACCTGTGACAAAGTGTTAGACTTATAGATAGCCTATCAATGAAAGAATCTAAGTCCAGCAGATTCAATCACTATTTCAATTTCTAAATGTGACTTTCTCCCCAACCTGCCCTTTCATTCTAGTGTGCTCATGCTTAGATTATGCATTCCCTAATTTTTAAAAAGTTTTGTTTATTTTTGCATAGAGGCTGAAAAACTCCAAGCAGTCACACAAATGGAGCCAATGACAAATGTGCTAGACTTCTTTTACTGGGATCCATGAGATTGACCTTGTAAATAGCTCATAACTGACTGCTAAACTGTACAAAATGACTTCTATGTTGGACTCTGAAGTCCCCTGGACCTTCTCCTTATACTCTTTGTTGGCTATATTCATAGCAATCCTGCTAACCTTATAATTTGGCCCGTGCATTCTTAACTGTCTCTTTGGCTTTATCTCCTCCAGACTTAAAAGCTGTGTAGCTACCAAGATGACAATGCCAGGCACCTACAGAAAGCCTTTAGATAGACCCTCTGTAGAGTAACTCTAACTGTTGATCACAACTACAACCCTCTTCAGCTGGAAGTAGCCAGAGCTGTCTTTGCCCAATGCCCTCACACAGCAGTTGGGGTACTTCTTTAAAGGGGGTAATATTTTAGATAGGTAAATTAATTAGTTATTTTGTAGATAATTAGACAGGGCCTCCCTCAAGGAGCCAACATGGAGGACAATCAAGACACATTCACTGAAGGCCAGAATTGTAAAAGGAGAGAAACTACTATAACTTTGTGCTTCCCCTAGGGGTAAATAGCAGTGACTGATATTCCAAATAGGTTTCCATCATGTGGGTGGGGGGCCAAGGTCTTAACTCAGCCTTTCCAGGAAATATCCCTGACTCTCACCCTTACTGAAGGTCCTTGTATGCTTGCTATGTGACTTGCTCCCCCATTTGATTCCCATTTAATCAGTATTACCTGAGTGACTGTACTTGTAATCTTATTGGTTGGTCATGGTTTTGCCCCACCTCATGATTGCTATGTGACGCTCCCCCATTTGATTCCCATTTAATCAGTATTACCTGAGTGACTGTACTTGTAATCTTATTGGTTGGTCATGGTTTTGCCCCACCTCATGTCCACCTTGTAATTTTCCATTGGGTCTTGTAGTTTTGTCCCACTTTGTACCTGCCTCACCACATGGCTTTGCTGTAGAAAACACCTTGGAGAAGTGGGGTGAGCAGGCAACCCACTTTGTGGTCCCTCTCTGTCTCTCTTAGAAGCTTTCTTTCCCTCAATAAATTTTTCCCACTCAAAAACAAACAAAAAACAAACAAACAAAACATATGCTCATAAAATGGGTCTTGTAGTTTTGTCCCACTTTGTACCTGCCTCACCACATGGCTTTGCTGTAGAAAACACCTTGGAGAAGTGGGGTGAGCAGGCAACCCACTTTGTGGTCCCTCTCTGTCTCTCTTAGAAGCTTTCTTTCCCTCAATAAATTTTTCCCACTCAAAAACAAACAAAAAACAAACAAACAAAACATATGCTCATAAAAATAAAATTTTGAGAAAAAGAAGTTAAATGCATGCATAGGCACTGTGCTGTCCTGCATTGTCTGTGTTTCCTGGCCCTGGGGGTTCCCAGTGAAGGTGAAGTGTAGTCATCTCTAATCTGAATGTGAAAGGCTCCATCTCACGCCTTCCACTTTGCCTCTTTCCTGCAGATACTTCTGCAGCCCCAAAGGTAAACACACTCCATCTGAGACCTCATCAGGAAATGCAAAGGAAAAGTGAGGAGATGGGAAAGATGCTGAAATAGTTAATGATCCACCTGAGACACCTCCTTTTGGCCACCCTAGCAAAGACGGGTTGTGAGTAGGAGAGGCAGAGCCGAGCAGAAGGGCAGTTGGAGGCTCCCCATCCCTGAATCATTTCACCTGCAACCCACAGCGTTGAGGGCTGAGTATTAAATGGAGACAGCTGAAGCCTCTGTTTTTCGCCATGCATGGCTGAGTTTCACATTAGAAACTGTCATTCCCTCTGAAAACTTCAGCTCGCCTTTTGAAGATCAGTAATGATGTCCCCAAGAATAAGAATGCTCTTGTGCCCACAAAGAGCAGAATGACTGTCTGTGTGTGCCTTTAAGTTCTCAATTCAGCACAACTGACTTTTTAAAGAAAAATCACCTAGCCTGGTTTACCAGATGTCTGATGAAATACTGTAAAAGTGAAATGCAGATCTTTGCCATTCACTCTTGAGCAAATGCATCTGCTGTCATATCGCAGAGCTATTTATTTCCCTTTATTTTAAGTGTGCCCAACACCATCCATCCAGATGTACATCAGATGCACAAGTAAAAATGGAAAATAATTTCTCAATTATTTGAACATTTATATTTTATTTGTAACAGAATGGATAAAATGTTTTGGAAAATAAGAAGATAGAAAATTCAGGAGAAAACAAGCCAAATGTAGACCTAAGAGTTGGAACCCTGACAGGGGACTGGGCATGACTCCTGTGTCATCTGTTGAGCCCCAGTGATGCTCACTGACTATTTTCCTGACTTGATCCACCTTGACACAGGATGATCAGAGAAGTGAGAAAATTAAACGCTGAATAGCAAAGAGCAGTTTAAAAAGAGGGTCTTCTCTGTGTGTAATATCATGCATCATTGTAAGCCTGTTAGTGGCTTGTTAGTGGCTTCCAAGAGGATTGTAGGTCAGTGGTTCTGAAGCTGCTACTCTGTGAGCTGAACCTGTGCCCTGCATGGGGGTAAATGGAGCAAGGCCTGGAAGCTCCTCCCTGCTCTGAGGTCAGCAAGTGCCCCTTTGTCCTTTGGAGGTGGGTGTAGTCAGGAGTCTGGGACACATCACTATTGTTCCTCCTCCGTCGTGGCTGTAGTTTGCTGCTGGCTGTCCTGGTTCCCTAGTAGCGTTTTAACTTCCCATCTTCCTGTGTGGCCTGGCAGAGTCCCTGGACTGGCCGGGCTTTTAGTGTCCTTGGAGGCCATGCAGCTCTGTAACAAAGAGGAGGGCACTTTATCCTGCCAGTGTCATACAATAGACTTCCCAGTGTCCAGGGGAACAGTTGCCCTGAGGTTGGCCTTGGTGCCACCCTGGCTTGTCAGCATCCTTCACAGAGAAAGGAGGCTTGGATTTGCACAATATGTGGGATCTGGCTCTGCTTCTCCACTCTGCTGGCTCTTACAACACACAGGGGCCTTCCTCTGAGTTTATGGGGAGCTGCCTTTAGCCACAGAGCTCTTCCAACCAACCAACACCCCTTTTGCTGCTATGGGATTCCTGGAATTCTGGCTGAGCAAGGAGACTCTAAAACTTCATCCAGTTAATACTCTCATTTCAAAGATAAGTCATAAGTGGGGTAGGCAGTCTGTAAAGCTGGCTTGTCCCCTGTCTCTACCCAGTGGGGAGGAACTGGGGTGGTCAAGGGTGGTAATAACCTATGACCTTCTCTTTCCCTCAAAGAGCCATGCAAACCTGCTGGAAGGCTGTGCCTGTCTCTCACTGGCTTTTCCTTTCTTTACTACACATCTCCATCCCCACACTTCTGGGAATGTGAGGGCCTGTGACCACTCTGCTTTAGCTACCATAACGAAGTCCCAGGGCTGAGGATTTAGCTCTGTGGTTCTGCTGCCTGCCTCGCAAGCATAAGGTCCAGAGTTTGATTCCCAATACCAAAACAAAAACAAAGTCCCAGACTGAGTGGTTTCAGCAGCAGACATTTATTTCTCACAGTCGTGGAGGCTGGATCTAAGATTAAGGTGTAGCAGGTTTGGTATTTCCTGAAGCTCTCTTCATGGTGTGTAGACAGCTGCTGGCTTGCTGTGTCCTTACACGGCCTTTCCTCTGTAGGCCTACATATCTCATATCTATGTAATCTTATCTCTTCTTCTCAGAGAACATCATCAGACTGGCTTAGGGTCCACCCTAACAGTCTCAGTTTAACCCAGCTATTTAAAGGCCCTATCTCCAGTCATATTTTGAGGTATTAAGGCCAAGGCTTCAACATTTGAATTCTGGGGGAGCACAGTGTAGCTCATAACAGCCTGCTTACACCTTAGCTTTCTGAAACTCACTCTCACCTGTCCCAGAGAGTCAGGGCTTCCAACCCCTTAGGAAATCATTGGCCAGGCTGGGAAAGAAGAAGGAGCCCTGATTCTCATCTCCCTGCTAGTGGCTATGGACAGCACCCCGCCACCACCACCACAGTCTCTCTGCTTGAACTGCTTTTTTTCCTCTGTCCCTCTCAAAGGGTGCTGAAGTCAGAAAGCAGGATTTGTTTCACCAGTCTCCAGCAGTGCAAACAGAGTCTCTCAAATCCCCCTACTGCCGCACCTGTGTTGTCAGTGGCAACTCTCAGGCCACTGTTCCTGTCTCTTAACCATGGTGGTTGCTGTCATTTACTGAATGCCTAGCATGCATCAGCTTGACTCAGTGTTAAGATCTCAATGGAGATATTTAATAGAATTCCTATGATCTATTGAAGTCATTGTTATACTCATGTCACAGGTGAGAGAGAAAGGTTCTGGAAAGCTAAGGGAGTATATCCGGGAACCTAGATCTATATGACTTCAGGACTTTAGTTCTAAGCTTGACATGATGCTACCTCCCTTGCTAACCTGATCATTTGCTCTCTTAGCATCCTGTGCATCTCTGTGGGAACATTCACTCACTGCCTAGAGTAGTTCTCGGGTTCCAACCTCAGCATTACTCTTTCAGTGCCATTCCTTGAAGGCATCACTCAGACAGCACAGTGGGAAGGAAAGAGGGCAGTTTTGGAGTCAGGGTTGGGTTCAGACATTGGCCCTGCCACTTACTAGCCAAGTGACCCTGGATAAATTACTTAACTTTAATAAACTTCAGTTTCCTCCTTTATAAAAGGAGGTAGCTCTATTTCACAGGCATGGGATTAGAGAAGGCATGCCAAGCTCCTTGAACATTGTCTGACACACAGTAGGCACACTAAGAGGTAGTTCTGGGCTAACAAAAATTCAAGAAGCATGGCAATTAAAAGCACTTGGTGTCCTTGGTTGGGTGTTAAATTTAAAACACACACACACACACACACACACACACGCAATGGAATTAAAATGAGAAAATGAAAAAATAGAAACAAAATCTTTGTAAGTAGGGAGAGGTGGGAGTGGATAAATTGAAGGGCAGGGCGATGGGGAAAAAATAAGAACCATGATAGATTATGTAAAGGTACAAATTTCCAATGATGAATGTCATCATATTGTATAGCTAAAATGTACCAATAAAACAAGTAAAATATAAAAAATAAAAATAACACACACACATGTTCTTGAGACCACTGGAGGAATTTGAGTGTAGATTTTATATTAGATAATAATATGGTATTAATGTTAAATTTCCCAAATGTGGTCACGGTATTGTGGTCATGGAAGAGAATGCCCTTGCTCCTAAGAGACACATGCTAAAGTATTTAGGCACGAAGGATCCCATCTTCTGACACAAACTCTCAAATGGTTCATCTTAACAAACTAAAAGAGACATGTGTGTGCATGCAACATAAATAGGCACAATGGAAACAGAAAACAGATGTGACAGAAACCAGTATTCTTTGTGTTATTATCGCAATTTTCTGTAAGTTTTAAATTTTTCAAAATAAAAAGAAGTGGTAGGGTAAGCAGGCTTCCTGCAAAGCATGGAAAGGTTATGGAAAACTGTGGCCCAACATGAAGAGTGGTGGGAATCCTAAACTTTTCTTCTGGGTCCTGACACATCATAGAAATGTCTGCTCAGGATGTACGACACTGCCTCCCTTGGGGTAGTGGCCAGCTCTCTCACCTCTCTATTTGCAGTCCTGCAGAGCCCACCCACTTCCCTGGCTGTGTCCTTATTCACACTTCAGAAGCTTTCACAAGCCCACTTTGAGAGTTGCCTGATTGAGCCAACGATAATGTACGATAACCTGTAAGCTAGAATTTCGGATAAACAAATAGTTTTAAAAATAAAAGTATGTATCAAATGTTACAGTGAAACCCAAGTATATTCAAAATTAATGATCTCAATCTCAAATTTAAATTTAAGTGGGCATTCTGTATTTAACCATGCAGCCCTACCCTTATCCTCCATTAACCCCAACCCCCAAGAAGGTCATGGTCACCTAAGAAGACTGTGTCTTAGGAACTCAGTAGTGAGGTTTGTAGTCCCCCAGTGGGTCTGCTAATTGTGCCAGCTGCCTGAGCAGAGAAAGACTCATAAGCCACAGGAAGGGCAAGAAAAGCCTCAGAAGTTCTGCTGGGCCAGATGTACCTGTGTCTTGGGCATCTCTCTTCTTTCCTATCCTCTTCTCCTGGCCACTTGCCTCCCAGCCATGCCAATCTCATGCAGAGCCCAGTGAATCTGTAGCCAGCTTGGTTGGGTTTGAATTCAAGTCTTACCACTCATTTAAGTAATAAATGACCAAACTTACTTTGGTTCTTCATGTATGAAATGCAATAATAATAGTAACTCCTTTGAAGAGGAATAGCCAAGCTAATATTTGCCGAGCACTCAGGAGAATCGCTGGCAAATTGTAAAACCCTATACAAGTGTTTGTTAAGTAAACCTATTTGTGGAGGAAGACTTTAGGGCCACTATGAGGAAAATCTACTGTCCCAGGGCCCTATAGGCTGTGCCCTGGAGTATTTTTGGTGCCTCAAGCAATGGGCTCAGTTCTGGGGTCCATTTTTGGGTAGGCAGTTGTAGTAAAGTCAGGAAGGAGACATGGGGAACAAAGAACTGACAGCCTCCAGGACTGACTGTGTCCCTCAGCCCAACTAATGGACACCTAGGGAAGAGAGAATTTGGAGATTGGGAAAAGGCTAAGTGTGGCCTGGTTTAGAAATAAACTTCTTGACTTATTCCTTTGCCATGATATTTTACTTATGTTTCATTTGGCCTTTTTTATTTTCTTTTTTGAGACAGGGCCTCACTATGTAGTTCCAACTGGTCTTGAACTCACAATGTACTATGCAGCCCAGGCTGGCCTTGAGCTTGTGGTGATCCTTCTGCCTCAGCCTTTGAAGTGCTGAGATTACAGACATGCACCACCATACAAGATGCCTTTCCTTTTTTCTTTTTCTTCCAGGGATTATTTTTCTCTTTTCTCTTTCATGATTTCTTCTGATCCCTCCCCTACTTTGGCTTACACTCCTTCAACTTATTTTTGGTTTCCAAATGGAAGCGATCAGTTGCACAGGGGCCAAGGATATGGTCAGGAAGGTTGGCTGGTACCCCAGCCAGCCTTGCAAGGAAGCACTGATCATGGATAACTGACCATAGTCCTGATCATCCCAGAGTGGGTGTGACTCTAGGGACAGGGGAGAATACATAGTTACTCATGCTTACATATTTGGAGACAATGGTACTTAAAATGAAAAAAACTGTTTCCTCAAGTACAATGAGAAATGTAACTGCCACGCAGCTCCTACATTCTTTCCATTAATGCCAGCAAATTGTATGAAAAGCTGGCTTATCAGAGCATCAGAATAAGAAGAGCCAGCTAGATGATTCTTGTAATATATACACGTTTCCCAGTTAGGCTGAGGCATCTCAACACCAGGACTCTACCTGCCTTTGGCAGACAAATTAAGCATTTAAACTTAGATACTGTGGCGGATTGCACTGACCAACAATGGCAGTAAGAATTCCTCCTGTTCTACATGATGTTCCACGTGCTGCTTTGCCACTCTTCCTTCAAGAGGTGGGGTCTAATTTGTTTACCTGTGAATCTACACAGGCTTGGGACCAATTGGACCAATAGATCTGGAGGAAGTGAAGCTATACAACTTCTGAGGCTGTCATGAAAGGTGATGCAATTTTGCCTTGCTCGCTAGAACCCTTGCACTTGGTTCCTGAGCCACACTAGGACAGTTGTCTATCCTTTGCCCCAATCTTTGAGGTCACAACTGAGAGATCACACACAGGCACTCTGAAGAGCATCCAGATTTGGAATCATCCAAGCTTGGAGTGAGAATATGAGTAAAGAAGGCTCCTGATGATTCAAGTGCCCAGCTGTTGAGTGTGTCCAGCCATCTGTCTTCCCACCTGAGGTCCTAGGCAACATGCAGCAGAGATAAGCAATCCCCTCTGTGTCTGGTTCAGATTTCTCATAGACAGAATCCATGAGTGTGATAAAATGGTGGGTGGTTGAAGCCTTTAAATTTGAGGTTACTTCATTTCACAGCAGTAGTAATGAGAACAAACACCGTTTCCTACTCATAGGATCCCTGTTTTCCTGTGTTATTCTCCTTTTCTTATGCTTCTATGGCTGATTAAGCCTCATTATTGGCATTTTTTTGCAAAAATATTACTATAAATATAGAAATCCAAGATTCAAGACAAAAGGTACTCACAATCCTTTCACTTGAACAAATATTTTTCCAATACTTGTTATATTTCTTTAAATTCTTTTTTTTTTAGATTCATGAGGGCTTCTTACCTCACTATTGTGTAACAGAAAGCAAAGTAACATTCCCTCCAACAAACCCATCTTTTCCAGAGTCCAGTCCAGACTCATAAGTTTTTTCTCTAATACTTTAGAGCTGCAATCAAACCTGCTTTCTTGAGATAATTTTTTTCTCTTTAAAGTTGTCTCTGATATAACTGATATTGATCAATTGAATATTAATTTAGATTAAAGTCAGAGGATGTTATTATTTACTTAATTTTCAAGTTATTTTTATCATTGGTGGTGCCACTTACTTGTCACCCCTATGGTTCATGTTCACTAACTTTTGTGTTGTTGGCTTTCTTTCCTTTTATTACTACTTTTTTCCCAAAAGATGGATGTTTGAATTCTATTAGCTTGGGAATGACGGCTTAGTAAAATCTGTACTATCTAGATAAGTTGAGAGGAGGATTGCATCTAATAAGAGAATCATATATGATAGGAATCTAGATAAACAGAGTTGGTGCATGTTCCTGATCTAGAACCTTTTCCCATACATTTATGTATTTGTTTGTTTATTTAACAAATAAAAGCTGGATATTTGTGGTGTAAAAACAGGATATGGTGAAAAATGTTTGTATGATGAATGGTTAAAGCAAGCGAACGCATGCATTTGTTGTGCTTGTTGAAGGTTTTCTGTGCTTTTTATTTATTTTTTTTTTATGGAGAAGGTGTCCTTAGCTTTGTTTAAGATGGATCACAAGACCCAGGGCCTGGACAGGGTAAAGGTCACCTATCTGCAGCATAGGATTTGTTTTTAGTTAAAAGTTCGATAATTTGCTTAGGGTGGATTTTCCCATCCATGTTGATTTTTTAAGAAGAGTCTATAACTTTTAAACAAAGCATTGATTTTGACTGCTGAGTTTTATGCCTTAGGCAAGTGTCTCAGTGGTTCCCCCCTGACCAGACCACCTATTGTTTCCTCAAGGGTTTATTTTCTGCCTGGCCCTTGTTTATGGGGTAGTGGAACAAATAGCAGCCCAGCCCCTCCTCACCCTCTGCCTTTTCATTGCTCAGTCTTGCTCTGCTCCATCTTTGCCTTATCTTTCACCCTTGTAAGGGCTCTGTCCTATAGATCCGAGAACACATGAGAACTTGGAGTTAATGTCTGCACCGACAGCAGGAAATAAAGACTAAGGTGACAAATTGGTTAATCGGATCAATCAACATAGCATGACTCCCAGTTGATAGATGTAGTGTAGTGAAGTAACTTTTTCTTCCCATGAGTTATCAGAACCATTGCAGCATTGCTAGCCCTGAAATGGACTCCACCATAACTCAAACAGAAGGACAACTTGTAATGCAAACATGTCAATGTTTCAAGACTGTCCAGTCAAATATATGAATAATTTTTAAAAAGACAGTGATGCATGCCCCACCTGTCCCCTACCTTAATCTTCTCATTCCTTATGTAGGGGTTTGAGTGACCAGTAGGATGGCTTGAGACTTCAGAAAGAGGGAAGTCATCTCTTCCACTTATTTCTAAAAGAAAAGCAAACAATTTTAAAACAAGACAAAGGAATCTTTCCTCAAAACAGTTATCTCACAGCAGCAATATAAAAAATGTCATGTCCTATTTGGCTGATTGTAGGCTCTCAATCTGGACTTGTTATTATGGTTGCTTATTTAACCTGAAAACTAACACGGAATAAAGCTTTGAAAGAAAAGGTAGTGAAAAGGCAAATTTCTCTGACATTATGGGTATTGGATATGTATGGGCTTTTTCCTCCGTGTTCATTCTTCAGCATTCTTCCTCGTCCCCTTCCTTGCTTTATAACTTGATTTTTCCTTCCTCCCTGTCCCCTTCCCTCTCTTTTTCTCATTGAAATGCTGAAAATGATTAAAGTCTGCCTGTTAGCTATTTATAGCAATGCATTGCACACATCCTAATAAACTGGAACCGTTTTATACACATTTCAGACACTGATAACTTTGGTTTAGTACTGATAATATGTTTTTGCTTCTCCGGATTAGGCACAAAGGAGAGACTCTCCTCTTCCAGTGTCCCCAGCACTGTCCAATTGTCCTCCCACTGCACGGGGAGAAAGCATGTGGGTGTAGACTGCCTCATAGTGCAGGGCATGTCAGAACATCAACGTTACTCATTCCAGAACATGTTTTGACTAAAGCTTAATTCACCCTCTAAAGGAATTTTAAATAGATTCTTTACCTATAATGTGTATTTGACAACACTATGAATTTTAATGTGAACCTGTGAAATGTAGACACAACTAAATCTGGCAGCATATTAATGTCATAGATAGCACATTTTATTTATAGGATTTACCGTCTCCCCAGTTTGCAGTCAGAAGCCCATACACAGTAATTAAGCCATTATAAAGACACAATAGGATATAACATAATAGAGACATCCTGCTGTCAAGGCACACGGAGTGGGGAAATCAGGGGGAACACAAAGGAACAGAATACTTCCAATTTAGTCCTGCTGTGGAAATGTCACAAACCAGTACCCTCCGCAGGATAAGTAGGGGAGAAAAGTAATTTCCACAGACAACTGGGCATTGGGCCGTAATTTTTAGAAAACAACAAACCAACCAGAAAACCAATCAATCAATCAATCAACAAAATCAATCTTGAGTGAGAAGCGATAAATACAAGATGCAGTTTTTGTACTCAAGGGGCTTATAATCATACTGGGAAACAGGCTTAGAACTAAAGTACAGTACAACAAGATTACAAGAGATATCACAAAAAGAAAGAGATTAAGCAAATAATACAGAAACACATGCTTCAAAAGCAAAGGAAGGCCAAGTTATTATGCTCCAAGGAGGCCAGAAGTGTCTTGTTTTAAAGAAGTAGAACTTGAACTGGGTCTACAAGGAAATGGAAAATTTGAATACCAAGAAAAATAAAGGAAATGGCATTAAAGTAAAAAATTGGGAAGGCAGACATGCAAGAAAATATTTATATGCAAATACTTGGTGTAATGGCTTTCAAAATAAAATATTAGACGTTAATAAATATATTATTTTCCTTTTACGATGGATGGATTTTCTGATAATATGTACTTAAAAATAGTTACATAATGGTGTTTTTTTGTTTTGTTTTGTTTTTTGTTTTTTGGGTTTTTCGAGACAGTGTCTCACTATGTAGTTGAAACTGACCTGGAACTCACTATATAGCCCAGGCTGTTCTCAAACTCGCAGCGATCCTCTTGCCTCAGCCTCCCAAGTGCTGGGATTACAGGCGTGCGCCACCACACCCCGCCACACAATAGTGTTTATAATACTTAATCTTTAAAAGAAATTCATATGTATCAGAGAAGAAAGCCTAGAAGAAAAAACAACTGTTTTAATAACTCTTAATGGTTGTTAAGAATATGGTAATTTATCCTCTCTTTAAAATTTTCTGTTTTCTGAATTCTAATGTAAACAATAAGATCTATACAATGAAGCAAAAACAAAAAGAACAAAAAGCTTAAAATAATACGCATCTGTATATAAATTTTTGCATACTACCATTATTTCACCCATAGATTAATGGGCAGAGTGTGTTAAAAGAATTTTTCAATGATGCTATGGACTTCATTGTGTTTCCAAGAAGTTTGTATGTTGAAGTCCTGATTACCAGCATGACTGTATTTGGAGCCTTTGAAGAGCTAATTAAGGTGAAATGAGGTAAGAAAAGTGGGCCTTTAATCCCACAGGACTGGTGGCCTTATAAGAAAAGAAAGAGACACTAGAAATGCAACAAATAGAGAAGGCAACAATGGGCAGTGAGGGAGGTTTCAGGAGAGATCAAACCTGCCAGCATTTGATTTTGAAACTCCAGCCTCCAGAATGCAAAGAAAATAAGTTTCTCAGATAATAAGCTGCTCAATTTGTGGTATGTTGATATAGTAGCGCTAGCAGACAAAGATAGTGTCTTTACAGAACTTACAATATGTGGGAAATACTTTTTGCCCATAAACTTTTAAAATATAAAATTAACAGAAGACAACTCATGATGTTAACCCATCAGAAACAAATTTTCATATTATTTATATCTCCTGTTCTTGTCTTCATTTTCCTGAGCACCACCAGAAAATCTGCCTTGGAGTGAAGACTGAAGAAGCTGCAGCCTGTTCCAGGATACACAGAGGATGGCCCCTATAGGGTTGGTGGACAGAAGAACATTATACCTATGGCCACCGCTGATCACCTGGAAAGACAATGCAGGGAGAAGATCCCATCTGTTTCTCTCCCTGGTTATGTAGTTTTACTCAGATCTTCCTTCAGGATCTACTATCCCAGCTTTCAGGCCTGCTCCTGGCTGACAGCTCTCTTCTGGGCGCTCTGGGAACTACCTGTTACTGAGGACAGCTGCTTCACTCAAGGGCTGTCTTGTAGCTGAGGCAATCCTCCATCCCAAGTTTGGTCAGTGGCTGTGTAAAAAGGTCTAACTCCCATGTCCCAGCTATTTCTGATAGGCCAGCCTAGTATCAAATCTCCCTGTGGACGAACTGAGACCTTTGCTGAATGAATCCACACCATATCCTTGGAAAAATTCTGTTTCTTTTTCTTCTATGGATGTTAATCCTGAGAAGATGGGTAAATTTCCTATTTGCTAACCTGCCTTCGGAGTTTCTAAAGGACCAACCTATGGAAATTCTCAATTTTTCTGTACACTTATTTCTGCCGAAAACAAAAGCAAAAACCCCACATTGCTTATTTATGTACTCTCAAGGCAATTATCTCTCCACCAAAGATCAGTTAACCTTTTTATAAGGTACCTACATATCATTTCAAGACATATGGTGAAGAAAGGAAATTTAAAAACATCTAATTTGAAAGTATCCTTGAGCTCTGAGGTCAAATACTGAAGATTGTTTAGCTCTATTTCTCTTTCCTACCAAGTAGCTTTATCCTAATCCAAATACAGGAGTTTAAAACAGGAGCCTAAATAGGTCTCACTTGGTCCTAAGCCATTGCTCTCTTTAAGGACTTTATGATTTAAAATGTCAAATGTAGAAAGCACCTTAAAATGATCCAACTCTAGAATGACTGGGGGATTTTAATAGCTGTAATGACTTGGATTATTAGTAGTGGCTGTGAAGAGCTGCCATGGGTAAGAACTGAATGGAAAGTATGCTGTGGTTGGCTAGTATCCTATGGGTGTCAGGCAGTGTGAGCAGTGGGGACTGGTGGCTGTCACCTGATCAATGTCCTTGAGAGTTCCACTTGCTCTTTTCACTGGAGATGAAACTGACCCAGAGTAAGATTTATTCAAAGTTGTATGGCCAGTTACAGGAGTTTCAACCATAGCAAACACATCCCAAGTAACAGCCCAGACCTCTCCCTCCCGCAGATGTAATATTTGTCTCTCTTGCACAACCTTCTCTGTCCAGCCATACTGGTTACCCCAGCACATGACTCCTGAGTCAGATCCCAGATCTC
This sequence comes from Fukomys damarensis, assembly GCF_012274545.1. Classification (NCBI taxonomy): domain Eukaryota; kingdom Metazoa; phylum Chordata; class Mammalia; order Rodentia; family Bathyergidae; genus Fukomys; species Fukomys damarensis. The sequence goes on along the minus strand of NW_022900950.1, from coordinate 43,657,001 downwards.
TCCTTCTTCCTGATTGTTCTGTGTTGCCAGATGTGAATATGGTTCCTTGGGTCAAATTCTTACAGTTCCTTATGAATGGTCTCTGTTTCCTTTGTGTTTTTTTATAGTTAAGCCCAAAAAAGTTATAGCACTTGCAGATGGGTAAGTCTGCTGCCTTTGTCCTGCTTCTTCTCTCATTCATTACTCATTAAAATGTGTTTGAGGCGCTCACCATTGGGAAAATTGAAATTCCTACCCCAAAACCCACAAATGCCTTTGAGCAGTGAGCAGTGACTTAAATGTGCAATAAAGCCCAGCCTGCCTTGTAGTAGACATCATTTCTTTTTTTTTTTTTTGCTGATTGCATCCTATCCTTTACTAGCCACCCTTCCTCCTATTGTATGTGATTCTGTTGGAGTTGTCAATCATATCAGCCCATAACAGCCCATATCAGCCCATTCCCTGGCTTCACAGGTGCATATGTGATTAAATCCTGCTTGCAGTTGTCCACATAATCCCACACCCATGGTGATGCTCTAGCTCCAGAATCTGTGAACACATGCTGTATACATTCATGTTAATTTACATATAAATATGACAGGGGCATATAAGGGCTGTTACATGGCAAAAGAGCCTTTGCTGATGGAATTAGAGTGTAGACCTTCCAATAAGGTATTGTCTTGGATAATCTACATGGTCCCAACATAGGCATATGACTGTTAAAAGTGAAAGAGGAGGCAGAATGGTCAGAAAAACACAACCACAGAAAAAAGAAACAGGAGACTTGTGAATCATGAGGGAGACTTTGACCCACAGTTGTTGGCTTTGAAGATGAAGAAAAGTTCTCTAAACCACAAAATATGAGTGCCTCTAGAAGCTGGGAATGGCCCATAGATGGCAACCAGCAAGAAAACAAGGACCTCTGTCCTCTATGCCCAGGAACTGAATTCTGTCACTGGGATGACAGAGAAAATAAACACATTCCCCAGAGATCCTACAGAAAGAAAAGCAGCCTTCTGACAATTAGATTTTAGTTTGGTGACACCTCCATGGATATTTGAACTTCAGAACCATGAGTAATGTGCCCTGTTTGAGGCTGCCATGCATAGGATGATTTCAGAGTAGCAGTAGAAATGAAAATGTCTGCCAAATCTCTTGGTGAGAGTGACTGACTCATGGGCATGAGATAGAAGTAGAGCCAACAAGAGTCCTCCCCCTAAGGAAGAGTTGCTTTTTTTTTTTTTTTTTTTTTTTTTTTTTTTTTTCACCTTGTGCTTTTGAGCAGGCATGGTGTCACTGAGTTAAATCCCTAGCCCCAAGAGATGCCTTTTGATGGAGAGCTATAAGGGTGTGTGGCCCAGAGGTGCTGGAGACACAGCACTGCCAAATGGAGAAACTGGAAAGACAGGGGAAAACACACAGGTGAGACCTGTTGTGTGAATCACAGGATATCCTAGAAAAGTTCTCTGCTGTCTCTACCCTTCCCTGCCCTTCCCAGTCACCTGAGCCAATTAACCTCTTCTTTCACTCAAAGTCACAGTTGATGTTCTACTACTTGACCAATCCTATTTAAGTTCAGCCTCCTCTGACACCAATCTTTGGCTTCCATGCTTAAATAACTTCTTTTTTTTTCTCTCTCTCATTGAGTTTGTTGGTACATTCTAGGTATACAGTGCAGTTACATTCATCATTGGGATCTTGTACCTTTGCATGACAGGTCTTGGTTCTCATTTTTCCCCTTGTCCCTACCCTCCCTTCACCCCCTCCCTTCCCTATTTACAAATACTTTATTTCCATTTTATCATTTTCTCAGATTTTTTTTGTTTTCCCTTATTACCTTTCCCCTTCTTAGGTAGAGACACTTTCTCTCGAAAGAAAACTGACAAATGCCTATGTCCACTGAGAAGTTGGTATATTCGCAAAAATTAGTATATCAGATGGTCTGGTGCCATCGAGGGATGACAGAGCCCGAAGGAAATGTTGAACACGACTAGGGGGTTCTGATGGAAGAGAGGGTGGGGAGAGATCTGGGTCATGGTGGAAAGAGACCAAGAAGGAGGGCGTGATGAGGGGTGAATGGGAGAGTGCAGTGGACTCAGCCCAAGCCAACCCTAGACACAGAGAGAAGGGGAGAGGGGAGATGGAGCCTTTTGACTCTGATGACTGATTTTCCACTCACACATTTTCAGCCATCCATGGCTCCTGTGACAATATGTTCCAGTCAGTTCCAGTTGTAGGTACTTAGCAGTAGACCCATGCTTGGAGGGGAAACAGCTGTTCCTGGCTGTGCCCCCAGGGCTTCCAATGCTATCCCCATCAAATGCCTCTTCCTCCCGCTGGATTGAGCAGCCCAAGCCCAAGCTTTACCTCTTGTATGATGTGCCCAAGGTAGAAAAGCAGAGGCACAGAAAAGTGACACTGAATAGACTCCTTGTGCCCATTGGTTATTGTTGGAGTTTGAAGTTCTGCCAAGTGTTCATACTTCTTGGTTGTCAGCAGTTTAGCCTGAGACAATAGAGAAATCAGCCCTGTTTGGCCTCTGCCTAAAGTTTTAACAGAGAAAAGAACAGTGTCAGAAGTTGAACTCGAATAGTCTCTTTACCTTATTTGCCCTGACCCGGGGTTGCACTGCACTAGCAAGGAATCTAGAACATGGGGCTTGGGAACGCTGTGTTTACGAGATGAGACTCAGGCTTTCACATTCTCTGAGTCACACAGCCTCTGGAGCTGGTTATTTAGTAGGGATGTGGGAGGGAAGCGCTTTGCCAACTTGAGAACCCCCTTCTTGAAATCAGCATTTTAAGCAAACATGAAAACTCAGATCTTTCAGCTTTGAGGGTTTATTTTTCTCTTGGAAAATGTCTGGATCTTTTTTTTTTCCCCTTCCTTGTAAGATGGGAAAGAAATGACTAAGAGTAAAGATGACAGGTTTACTTGGACATGAAATCACTGTTGGACAAATGTTTTTTGCTGAGTTAAGTGTCAAAAAAAAGGTCTGTAATTTCCAGAATAAATTTTCCTGAAATTACACAGAGGGTGGATAATTGAGAACAAACTACTTGAGCTGTTTGGCTGTGGCAGCACTGCCCCTTCTGGGAACTTGAGTACCTCCTCCCCAGCCAGAGCTCCTGGAGAAGATTGTTTATCTTGAGCACCAGAATCTGATCCAGCTGCTCACAGCTCCAGTTGCTGATATTGCCAAAATGCCCTTATTTTGGAGCAGGCATGAGCATGGATTGTATTTGTAAGATCAGCAAGTGTTAGTTTATTTATACTGTCCCTTGATTATTTTTAAGTGATTCTGAGGGAAACTTGTGAAGAGTTCAAGCCCTACATGGCTTAGAGAGGAGGTGATCCTCCCTATTTAACAAAAGTGATGGACAGCTTCTCTGTGTGTAATGGGCTGCTAGTCACTGATGGCTTTACACCAGAGCAGGGAGCTCTCTGACATTGTCCATTCCTACGGACAATGGTTTGGACCCATGGCTGCCTGACTGCTTGTCCTCTGGATGGTTTGAAACAGCAGCCTTTATCATCTACGACCCACCCAGAAGCCCAGAAAAGGCCAAGAAATATGACTTCAGCACAGAAAATGGATTCTTTCCGATAGTGTGGGCAGTAAGAGCTCCCCGGAGGCGCTCACTTAAGCTTTGATGCTTGGTTCAACAGCACCCCACACCTCCTAGCATGGAAAGGAGACAGTTCCAGGTCGCCGTGGCACTAGGCTTTCCCACATGGGGCCCTATGGCACAGGCCAGCCTGCTGTACTTTGCCACATGGTCTTTCCTGTGAGAAGGAGAACTGGAACCACTGTGGCCCACAGGAAGGGAGTAGTGTTCTGAAGTGGAAACGCCATGGGGAAGTTCCATCCCTCTGATATCAGTTGGTCTGTGAAGAGGCAAAAGCTCCCCAGTGGATCATCTTTCCCTAGCCTCTCCCGACTGAAGTGGAAATGATGTCTGAGAACAGAATAAGCCAGTCAATGAATTCCTTCTTTGAACTTCTCGGTCTGAGACTTTGAAAATCTTCAAAGATCTCAGCCCATGAAATCAATAGTTCTTCTTCTTTTTTTTTTTTTAAGTTGCCAGAGTTAAGACAAGAATTCTGCTGGGCAAGAAGCAGAAAGGTGCTCCTAGTTGAGTCCCTAGACACTGAGAAGATTACTGAGAGAGGAAAGCCACAGATAGGAAAAAGCCACAGGGAAGCATCTAGGAGTGGATGAGGGGCAAGGTCGCCCTCTCGTACAGAAAGTTGTTAGGGTCCAGCAGAGGGGCAGTGCAGGGAAGAAGCTGAACTATGTCCCATGCTTATGCACATCTTGACTGATATTTATGAAAAAATAATAGTGATACTAAAAGCAATATTTATTAAGCGCTCACTAAGTATTAAATATAATGAGCCTATATGAAGCAACATGGCTCATCTCACTTAACTCTTATCACAAATTCTGAGATTTGTAGAATTATTCATATTCATTTTCAGATGAGAGATCAGGTAGCTTATCCAGGGCTCTTAAACTAGTTGGTACAAGAACTAGGAGATAAAATTCCATGTCTCTCTGGCCCCAGCAGCTTCCTTCTGAATCATCTTTATTTTTCCAATTATTTGTTGTGAGGTTTTCTTTGTTACTAAGACCTGAAGAAGAGTCTGACAGCTCTGGGCCCTCAAGGGTCTACCAGGAGTCAGGAAATCTTCCTGTACCTCTCATATGCAGAGCCTGGACTCAGGGCTTGACGAAGTATGGTCAGCTCCCAGGTGCAGAGCCTGACTATGCTGTGAGATCTGTGCACTGAGCATTTCTCTCCCAGTCAGGCTGGTCCCTTTATCCACCTGCCTTATTGATTTTTCAACTGACAACAGGTTGTGTTATATTAAAATATATTAAAATTTTTAAATGCAAAAAGAAAGATGAAAACAGGAAACAAAACTGAGAAAAGAGGAAAACTGTGCACTTAAGAGAAGGGAACACATCGGCCTTGAGGCAACGGAGCTCTGAGAAGGTGAATGATGACTAGGGGCCTGCATGTCTCGTCCCCTGGAATGAGGTGCTGCAGGAGTTACAAACAGCTCAGGCGGCCCCACATGTGCCCATGAAGAGTCTAAGCTGGGTCTCTTGTCTGTGGAGAGAGTGTGTCTTAGCCCCAAGCAGGATGCCAACCAAGTCTGCAGCACCCAGAGGGCAAACAGTTGAAAAAAACACACACTGATGAGAATGTTCAGCTTACAGATGTCACTGAGCTGCAGCCATAGTTACTCAGAGCAGAGCAATCATGGCTTGATACACTGGATCCCCAAATCCTGATGCTGTCTTTCCTTACTCAGGACTGAGAGGGCTACGTGAGAAGTCTTGCTTCTTGGCAGCAAGTTCCAGGAATACCATTTTATGTGTTGAAACTGCTGGAGAACCACTCACAAGTCAGCCCACTGCTGCAAGTAGTGAATGGTAGGTAGTAGTGGGCCATTCCATGTTACCAGTGAGAATACAAGGAGAGCAAGAGTCCTAGAGCTCCCAGCTGGTCCTGCTAAGTGTATTCCCTTTAAACTCAAGGAGGCAGGAGAGGCAGGTGGCTGTTGCTTTATGCCAAAAGGGGCCTGAGTGTGTTTTCTTCTGCTTTCAGTGCACATGTGCTTTCATGATGTGCGCTCAGGCTGCATAAAATCTAGCAGACTTTGGGCACCTGTTTTTTCCTGGTGAAGAAGGTGCTCAAAATCAGCAATGGGATTTGCGAACAGCAGTCATGGAGAGCACCCCAAAGAATGCTCTGAATGTGTAGATGTAAGTCATGCTTTCACATACCTTCCTGTTTTAAAAATAAGTTTTCAAACTGGGCGTGGTGGTGCTTGCTTGTAATTTCAGTAGTCTGGGATGTTGAAGCAGGAGGATGACAAGTTAGACCTTCTATTTAGTGAGACACTATAAAAAAACAAAAACAAAAACAAAAAACTTTTCAATGATAAGAATCAAAGAAAATATTTGTCCCCATGATTGGGAAATTGAGGAAAAAATACAGCCATAATCTCACTCTCCTAACTTGCCAAATATTATCGGGTTTATTTAGTAAGTTCTAGTCTTAGATATTTCTTTACACTGGTGGTTCAAGTCCACAGACACTTCCTGAGCACTTAACATGTACTAGCTACAGAGGCTGCTGAGGAAACTGTGAAGTTTTGGAATTGACAGTTTAAACAAATGGTAAATGGTTCAGATATGACTTTAAATAGTAAAGGTAAATGTTGTTATACTACATAGTACAGTTAAGTATCTACAAAATGCTTCAGCTATTTAAAGATGTGGAATGTTTACATATACATTGCTATCTTGGGGATAAATCTCAAATCTAAACAGAAAATTCATTTATATTTCATATATGCCATAGATATAATTTTGTTTATCTCTTTACCCATTGATGGATATGAAGATAATTTTATACAATATTTTTGGTGTGCTTGTATTATGAATATGACTTTTCACTTGGGGTCAAGTGTGGAGTTTTTTACCTGTTGTGTAATATTGGCACTCAAAAAGTTTAGATTTTAGAACTAGCCCAACTGCCCATCAACTGGAGACTTGATAAAGAAGATGTGTGTGTGTGTGTGTGTGTGTGTGTGTGTGTGTGTGTGTTTATAAAGTGGACTACTCCTCAGGCATAAAGAACGAGAAACTAAAGACATTTATAGCTAAGTGGATGCACATTGAGGCCATACTCTTAAGTGAAATTAATAAGACACATGTGTAAATCCTGAGTAGTTTCTCTGGTGTGAAAAACTAAAACTGTAAATAAGGATCAAAATCTGTAATTGATATTGTGTAATTGGAAGAAAAGATCTAAAAGAGTAGAGGAAGTGGGATGGGTAGGGAAAAGAACAAATATGTAAAAAGGAAAAACATGGAAAAATGTCTTTGAAAACAGAGAAGGGTGGGGGGAAGGGAGGGTAGGGATAAGGGGAAAAAATGAGAACCAAGACCCGTCATGTAAAGGTACAAGATCCCAATGATGAATGTAACTGTATTGTATACCTAAATTGTACCAATAAACTTAATAAAGATAAAAAAGAAAAAAATTAGATTTTGGAGCATTACAGATTTTTATATTAGAGATATTCAGTCTTACAAATGAGAAAATAAGCATAAATTCAATTTTACTACAAATTAAGACTTCAAGGATAGCATACACTTCTTCTATATGAAAAATAGAATAAACAGATTATAGGCAAGAACTTCTGTAGCTGCCCCCCAAGTGGTTGAGATAGTTGCTATGAGAGATATGAAAACCAAAAGAATTTATGAGTAAGAATGTCAAGGACAGAGTAGAGAGAGAGGTTCTTATCAGGGGAAATTGAGAGGATTTTATAATTAGTGTAGATGGGGCAAGAGGTAGATCAAAGTATTGGTATTGTTGACTATTTTTCTTCAATAATTTCTAGAAATAAGATTGATGGCTTTTAAGCCACATTGCAACACATTGTCTTTTACAATATCTGGATGATAATGCAAATGGCAGTATGGTGTTTGGCCCACATTGATTGAGTTCTCTGTGTTCTAGGCATTGTGCTGATCTTTTCACATATTATCTACCTCGAGTTTTACATCCATTTATGAGGTAGCTTCTACTATTACACTTCTGCTATAGAAGGAAAAACTTGAGGCTCAGGAAGATGAGGTAAATTATCCAGAATTAAAATAGCTTTTCAAATACCAGCATCCACATGGATAAAACATCAGGAGGACATCTTCCAAAACGAAGAGTTTATATGGACATAACTAGCAACTATTTGGTTTTATTAGAGTTCATGAAAATGAACATTTCTGTGTAATCTCTTGTTTTAGTCAGCTTTCCATTACTGTGACAAAATACCTGAGATAATCACTTCATGAAGGGAAAAGGGTAATTTTGGCTCACAGTTATGGAGATTTCAGTCCATTATCAGTGGCACCATTGGTTTTAGTGCTGTGATGAGGCAGAACATCATAGTGGGGTTGTAGGGGAGAGGACCTGCTTACCTCATGGCATCCAATAAACAGGAGGAAGGGGGGAAGTGGGGTTTCACTATCCACTTGAGGAACATGTCTCCAGTGACCAAATTCCTTCCACCAGGCCCAACCCCCTAAGGTTCTGCCACCTCCAAGTAGTGCCATATGCTAGGGACCAATCATTTAACTCTGGGGGTCACTTATCCACCCCAGACATCTATCTTTTTAGATATTTATATTCCCTTTTCATGCCTTTTTAAAAAATTTAATATTTTGGTAGGAAATGTTGAGGCAAGCATGGCCCTTTGCTCTTAGGCTCTCTTGCTTTCTCTGGAACACTCCCCTCCTGATGGCCTTGCTTCCACCCCCTCTCCACGCCTCTGAAGTCTGCTGCCACCCCTGTCCTCAGCCAGGTGCTGCTTTCTCGTCTGTCCATTTTTAGTTTTGTTGCCTTCCCTCCCAGTTACTTCAATATGTCCCACAGAGAGCATAGGTGTCATCTTGTAAGGATACTGGGAGCTGCTGTGCACTGAGTGGCAGATACCTGTTCAGTCTTCACCATAGAGCTAGTTCATGTGTCTTAGTTACTTTCCTTGTTGCTGAGACAAAATACCTAATACCCAAAGTTAAAGGAGAAAAAGTTTACTGGAGCGCACAGTTTGTAGAGGTTTCAGCTCATAGTTGGCTGACTTCAAGGCAGATTGGCCTGGCAGAGGAACATCGCAGAGGAGAAACAGTTCATGCAAAAGCAGAGCAAGCAGAAGGCAGCAAGCAGCAACCACAGCAGCCCTATTTCTGTCCCTTATAGTATATCCTGGGGCACCCTTAATCCTACCATGGCACCATGAATCATTCTCAGCATTGCACCCCTAATTTCAGCATCACACACCCTAGACCCAGCCACCTTTGAAAAACTCCACCTATGACAGCATGAGGCTTTTTGAGGGGGCATCTGTATAGAAGCCATGACAGCATCTTATCTTGTTTCCAGCAGACAGCATGTGTCATGCCCATGTAGCCCTTGATCTCTGTGCTCATTGCTCCTGAGTGTGCAGCTAGGATCCAAATCCACATCTGTGCAGTCCCAGGTCTGTCTCCTTAGTGCAGGAGATGTTGCTTGTCATACCAAGACCTGGGAAAGAAGTGTGTTCTTGGCCTTCCTCTTGACAAATTGGGACATAAGCACCCATTTGTGCCACTGCTCTGTTGTTTCACTAATAGTCAGGAGGGCTCTCTGCATCATTGTTGGTAAGGAGCATGGCCTCCAGAGATTCAGGGAGTTGAGGCTGAATCTTTCATTTCCATGCACTGGCTTGGTGGCTTAGGAATGAGGCCATCACCTAGCTCATTGTGCTGCAAGGAGGAAATACATCCTGGCTTATAAATAATGATAGTTTCAGCAGTAGCAATAATGATAATGATAATAATGATAGATAACAGACAACTTACTCCATGTCAAGTGCTGCTCTAAACCCTTTACACACATTAATCCATACAACTTTGCAACGGCTCCTCTCAGGTAGGTGCTATGATTTTTTCCCTCTTGTGGCTTGCAGAAACTAACACATAGATTAGGCGAGGGAGAGCTCAGTTGGGAGAACATTAGATTGAAGATTAGGCAGCTTGCCTGAGAGCTCAGGTTTAGGAAGTGGTCAAACAGTAGTTCGGATGAAAGCTGCTCACTTTAGTGCTTGGGACAACTCCACTCTGGTCATCAATCAGGCAGGATGACCCCCTTTTCCCTCCCTGTCCCTTGCTTTTGTGCTTTGTTTGACTCTCTGAGTGCTGGTGGCTACCCTCTTCTGCCTCCTGTTCTCCTCCCCTCTCTCTTTCTCAACCTCTCTCCAGCCTCTGGTTCACTCCCTTCCAGTCCCCAGATGCCTCTGTCTCTGCAGCCTGAGTTGCTCCGAGGCTGCCTCCAGGTGACAGAGCCCTGCTGCCTTGCTGCCCACTTGTGTCTTGTCCCCTGGCACCTGGGCCTTCTCCTTTGGCCGCATCTGCTCCTGAACTCACGGTCTGCTGTGAGGAGTGAGTTACTACCTTGCCACCAATTAAGCCCATGTATCATAATTGTACTTTTTTTCTGCCGAAAGCCAAATGATGAAACTAATAGGGTTCATGCTGAGAACAGATGTTCTTACTGCTGCCCAGATGCTGTACATGGCAAGGATTCACTTGTGCTTAGTGTCAGTGAGATGCTTTTGTACTTTCATTTGAAGTGTTTCTGGTTGAAGGGTTCTTGGGAAGGACTGAAAATATCATGCTGTCCTTACATCAAGAGCCGGGCACCGGTCTCAGAGAGGGGGGTGAAGCTGCCATCCTTGGCACTTTATAATCCATCTGCTTTGTGAGGACATAACCCCCTTCTTTTTTTAAAAAACTGCCTTTGTTTGCATTTTATAATTAAGCATTCAGATTTTTGCTTTTCTGGTTGTTTCCATCTCAAGCTAATGTGGCAGTTAACAATTCTATTTTCTGCTTTATTTCCTCATCTCTCCTGACTTAGAATTATGGACAGTCCCCCTCCTATTAAAGACTTTTTAGACTTTAAATATATTATATCTTTCATTCACTGAGAATCTTCGATGTATAGCATTTCCACTTTCATGAAGCCTATGTTTTGGCCTGGGGAGGCAGATAATAAACAAATAACTAAACTACCTGGCTTCAGATTGGGAGAATGCTATATATAAAAAAAAGAAACAAGCTGATAAGAGAGAGAAACTTGGAGAATTACTTTTTTTGTTTTTTGTTTTCTTTTTTTTTTTTTTTTTTTTTT
>NW_022900950.1:43631358-43645905 GCF_012274545.1 Fukomys damarensis | reverse complement strand
TTTTTTTTTTGGTACCAGGGATTGAACTCGGGATCTTATGCTTGCCAGGCAGGTGGTGGCACCACTGAGCTCATTCCCCAGCCCAAGGGAGAGTTACTTTGTACAAGGTAGTTGAAGGGAGTCTTTCTAAGGAGGTGGCAGGTAAACTGAGATGAAGGGACAGTGTTCTAGAAAGAGGGATCGGCATGTGCAAAGATCCTGAAGCAGGGAAGAGTTGGTAATACAGAGGCTCATGATAAAATCCATTGAGGTTGGGAATACTAAACATGGTAAAGGGGCATAAGATGAAGTCAGAGGTGGGTGAAAACCACATCTTGTGAGACTCTCACGCTTCCTTCCATTCCCCCCAAATAACTTTTGAAAAGGAGTCAGCAAAGGATAATCAAACTAAAAATATTCTCCAGGAATTGGTTTTGAGTTCTGATATTCTTTCTGTACCATAAAGTAGGTGGTTTCTTTGGTTTCTTCCAGTTTCCCCTTCCCCAGCTCTCTTTGGGTGTACTTTGTCCTATGGGCTGCAATGGTGAAGGAGGACAACTTAGACTTCCCCGTACAGGCCACAGATGGTTTTTCTCCAAACTGTGGTTAAACTGGAACACAGCCACAACTCGCATTTCCAAGTATCGCGCAAAGGCATCAAACTTTGTGCGCAAAAGAGACAGATCAAATTGTTCAGCTTTTCTTCATTGCAGCACATGTAGAGGCTCAGAGAAAAATGTGTGTTTAATGTCTGTTATGGCTTGTGTTTAGATATCCTACGAAAGCCTCATGCAGTCTTAGGTGGGGCTTTTTCAGAGGTGGCTGGATCTAGAGTTGGTGATTTGGGATTGATTCATGATGCAATGCTAGGATCAAAGGCACTAGGATTAAGGGTGTGATGCTACCCACTTTAAGTAGGCTGGATAAGATAGAAGGGATAGAAAGAGCTGTGGTTACCCTGCCTACCATGTACTCTTTCTCCTCTGTGATCCCTGACTCTCATGCCACCCTGCCTTGGAGTCAGCTGGTTAAGCTCTGAAACTTCTATAAATTGTGAACTAAGTAAACCTTTCCTCCTTTAACTTTGGGTGTCGGGTATTTTGTCTCAGCAAAGAGGAAAGTAGCTAAGACAATGGAGCTTGGTGAAGTCAGGTGGGGGATTGGGGCTCCTAATCACTGTCCCTGTTCAGAAAAAGCTGGTTCTCATTTGTCCTGCTCAGACCAGGTGGAACCCACGTTTTACCATGGAGTGGTTTCACCATGGTCAGAACTGTGCTGCAGCCCTTGGGCGAGCCTGCAAGGGCCAGCTCACAGCACAGGTGGTGTCCTCCCTCAGAGCCCTCTGCTCTTGTGGAGCTTGCCCAGCCTCCCAGCCACTGGTCACATACCCAGCTCGACTGATAAAATGGAGTCAAACCATCTTCAAAGATGAGAAACGTTGTTATTTTTGGCTTTTATCCAATTGGATTCATGAGGAAAATAAATCTAAATACAAACTAGATCTATATCTGCCCTAGAAACAATCAAGTGGCTTTCTATTCTCCACAGGTTTCATAGCTGAAGGTTTAAGCAACCTCAGACAGAAAAATGTTCCAAAAACATTGTGTCTTTATTGAATATATGTATATTTTCTTCTTATTAGTCCCTAATCAATATAGTGTAACAACTACTCACATAAAATTACATTGTACTAGGTATATCTATAAATGATTTAAAGTATATGGATGATAATGTAGGTTATGGACACACACTACATTTTACATAAAGGACTTGAGTATCTGAAGATTTTGGTATCCACAGGGGACCCTAGAACCAATTACATTGGATTTGCTTTTTGTCACCCTGGAAGGCAGAACTACACCAAAAATACCGATGGCTTACTAATGCACAACATTGAGTGAATCCCATATCCAGGACTAGCTATACTCTACAAGTTGTCTCTTTCTTTCTTTCTTTTTTTTTCTTTTTTGTACCAAGGATTGAACTTGGGTCCTTCTGCTTGCAAGGTAGCAGCGGCACCACTGGGCTAAACCCCGGCCCTATAAGTTGTTTCTTAAGCACTCCCAGCCCTCTAAAGTCAGTGCTAAATGTATCCTCCCTTCACCCCAAAGAAAACAACAAACTGAGGTACCCAGACATTCTGCCTTTGCCCTTGGTCACAAAGCTAGCAATATAGTGGGTTAGGACTAGAAATGTCACCTTTCTTGCTCTAAAATCCATGCCATCAATCTCCACACATTTTCACTTTGTGGTGAGAAAGAACATTTTCAAACAATGTAGGAGAAGTGACTTCTTTGTTCCGGGAGGTGGTTAAGCTGAGACACTGCCCAATTGTGGGTGGTAGGGAGAATTTTTATGCTGAAGGTTGGGCAGAGATGTGGTCTCATGACTTCTGGATCTTCTTTTAACTGTGAGATGTGATGACAGTTGAGGACCTAGGGTTCATGGGCCAGCTCTTTCCCAGTTGACAGAGATGGAGAGCAAGGAATAGCACAAACTCATCTGTTCAGATCTGTTCTATATTAACAAGTTGTCTCAATGGGAGCCTATATGAATATTTTCTACTCTGTCTCATAAACTTCAAGCCTATAGAAAGTCAACTTAGAAAGCCTCAGCTACCGCCCCAAAGTTATAAAGAATTTATTTTGTATTGGGAAACAGTACTCAGCTTGAGTACCACAACTATTAGGTAAGATTTGTTTTCTGCATAAAGAAGTACTTCTTTTAGCCAGGAATGGTTGTGGATTCCTGTAATTTCAGCACTCTGAGATGCTGAGGAAGGATAAGAAATTCTAACTAAGCCTGGGCAGCTAGTGATTTAGCAAGACCCTATCTCAAAAGGAAAAATGACAAAAGGGTTGGGGATATAGCTTAAGATGAAGCCCCTGGGTGGAATTCAGTATGGGAAAAAAAAAAAAAGAGAAGCACTTCTTTGTAACTGTTAGAAAGTACTTGAAGCTTATAAGCACACCACTCAATTTCCCCATTCTCAAATATTATGATCTAGGTAGGAAAATGGTAAAAAGGAAATGTGTACAAGTAGAAAATTGTTATAGGTAAAAAATACACCAACACATAGGCCTAATCTCCTAGACCTGCCCCAAACCTGTCCTTTAGATATGGTTTCTTTTGAGTCAGAGGAAAGGAAGATCTTTGCCTACATTTGGTAGTATAAAAGTAACAATATCTATTAGTTTGAAACTTTGGAAACTACCACTTTTATAGGTCAAAAAAGTCAAATATGGTAACATAGCACAATAGTAATGATACTAATAATTGAGCAAGTAGTGGGATATCGAACATATTAATTAGCACTCAGATGTGCAAAGAAGAAGTTTAATGTCTTCTCATTTTCTTTCAAAACCTCATTTCTCATTTCGTAGCAGAAAGGAAAAAGAAAGAAGAATGCCATGCAAAAATTTTCCAGTGAAGTGTAATCCTGTCTTCTCGTTTTTCATATTAACTTAGTCTATTTTGGGAAACTAGTGGTCTTTGGTGGTTTCTTCTCTTTTTCACTTTCCCTTCATCTGATGATGTCTGAATTTAAGGGCAAGTTTGTGCAGTATTATGGTGGTAAAGGAATTTTTAAGAGTAGTTAACTTTCCAGTTGCACTGAGCAATAAACCTAGGAGACACTATAGGATATATTTTAGAAGCCACATCCTTGATGTCTACCACGGGCAAGACACGGTGCCTTGTACACTACAGACATGCCTTGATTTTGTCTTCCTAAACTTAAACAATCAGCTTATTTTGTTGGTATCCAACTCAGTTGTAACGATTGCATGACTGGCCTCTAGGTAAGAGAAGAATAAGCTCAAAGAATAGGAATTTAGAAACAAGACCATCAGACTATAAAATGTGAGGACTTCCCCTTAGTTTTGGCAATCACCACATGCCTGAACTCTTACTAATGCGCCTACCGCATGTGTATCATACTACAATTTTTATGGGAACACCTTAAATCCTCATGTTTCTAAGAACATAACTCCAAGGGAAAGAAGAACCTCAGCTTTTTTGACTTGATGTTAATATTTCAACGCATAAGTTTTCTACTTCAGTCTTATCATCATTTGCGTAACCTGGGGCTTATTTCCTCTCCTCCATTCTGAAAGGCTCCTTTGTTTGTGTGCATCTTTCACTGTCCATTGAGCTGGTGGCCAACAGTCCCCGAGTCTCGCTCCCACATACTGCCTTCTCTGTGCAACTGTGCAGAACCTGGTGTTCTGTTGAGTCCTGGTCCTGTGGTTGGTGTTGACTCAGGGGCCACATGGCTGGGAGAAGCCATGGACAGCAGACACATCTGGAAAGCAGAACTGGAGAGCACTGTTTCGAGTTGAAAGGATGGAGAACTCCACACTCAAGAGGCAAGTAGGGAGAGCTCTAGATGACAAATGATGTCAGCTCCCACACAGCAGCTGATGGTCTATGTGAGTTCAAAATGGAAAAGGACTGTTTGTCACACGTTGGGTGTCTGGAGTGGACCTCCCTGCCAGGCAGTGAGGGTTATCCCTTTGTCCATCAAGGGCAATGACCAACACATGAGCTCAGCTCTTGCATCTCACTAGGCCATCCTGTCCGTACTGTGAGTGAAACTTGGGGAGCTGGAGCCTGGCTGACTCATGAGTACCTGTTGAAAGCACAGGTGCCATAATTCTTTCAGAAACAGAAGAGGACCTGTGTGACTTGCCCTGGGGATCCACATCTGGGTACTACATATGCTGTGTGGGCTCACACAGTACAGTAGACATTTGAGTTGGCTTCTGAAAAATGAGCACAACTTTGCCAGATAGTAAGTGGGAGAGAAGGTATTGTCAGGGAGAGGGAAAAGCAAAGGCACATGTGCATGGTGTGGGGACTGGAGAGCACTTTTTTTGCAGAGCCACAGCCATTGCCTATGTGTTCTTTGGCGATAGTGTTTCCTAATCCCAGGTGCACTTTTGAACATCATTATGATGACAAATGTCTTCCTCCCAGCTGTTTCCTACTTCCCTACATGAGACTGTCCTCTTCAAACTATGCCAGTAGGTCCAGCGTATCTTTATCCTTACCATCGACTACTGATAGTTATATCTTACAGAGAAGAGGCCCAAACAAAAGATTTCTGGTTTATTTATACTTGAGCTTTTACTCCATAGCCTTTGTGTGGGTTCCCATAAACTCATAGGTAGGCTCAAAGACTAAGCACCTGCCTAGTTTTACTGTTTTTTCTCCAAACACTTGCATCCTTTTCCAGGACTGAAGTTCAATAGTGGGGACCTGTAGCATGCTGTAAAACTGCCCCACTAAAATAATTGATTATCTGTTTGAACTGGCTTCTTATTGCATTATTTTTAGAAAATTCCTTCTTTTAATTATGACTCCTGAAATTGCTTCCCTCCCTCTGTCCTTTGATGTGGATGCGGTCTCTCATTCCCATAGATCCTCAGTTATTAGTTCTCAACACAGTTCTTTGTGCTTTTTATCTTGTCAATATCAGAGGCAGTTTCCTTTCATTTATTCATTCTACATGTATTGAATATCTGCTCTGTACTGGGCATTGGAATATATTGGTAAGCAAGGTGAAGTCTGCCATCATGGTAGTTAAATTTTTTTTTTTTTTTTTTGGTACCGGGGATTGAACTCGGGTCCTTGCGCTTGCAAGGCAGGCCACCGAACCACTGAGCTAGATCCCTGGCAGTGGTAGTTAAATTTTAGTGCAGGGAGATTCACGGTGCCCAGATAAAGAAATTGACAGGCAAGATATTTAAAAACTGTGAGGTGTGTCAGGAGGCAAAAAGGCTAGGGTGGTAAAGAAAACTTGGTAGGGGTAGCTGAGGCCAAATGGGATGACCTCTCAAGGGAGGTGCCATTTGAAAAGAGAACCTAAATGATGGACATCACACAAAGAAAATAATTCAAAAGCAGGAACAACAACAACAACAAAAGCCAGAGGCAGGAAAGAGCTCAGAAACTCATACTAAGAAATGAGGTATGAAATGAGACAGGAGAGTAGGACAACAGTCTAATCTTGGAGAGCAGGGCAAAGAATTTGGGTTTTATTCTAAGAACATACTCTTTTGAACTGTGTGATATGGGATCCACATTAGTTAGGATGGTGTTATAGATTGAATCTTGAATGCTCACCAAAGGCCTTGTGCAGGAGGCATGGTCTGCAGCCTGTGGTGCTATTGAAAGATGGTGGAACCTCTGGGAGATAGGACCAAGTGGAAGTAAGTTAGGTCATTGGGAACATGGATTAGAGAGGAAGGAAACACTTGTCCTTCCTCTTTCTGTCTCTTTGCTTCCTGGCCACCCTGAACTCCTCAGCCATGACCTTTTCTCATGAGGTACTGTAGTGCCTTGGGCCCAAAGAAATGGAGCCAATCAGTCATGGACTGATATCTCCAAAAGGATAAGTCAAATTAAACCCTTTCTCTTTGTAACTTGATTTTCTCAGGTATTTTTTCACAGTGACAGAAAGCTAGTTAACACAGGTGGATGAATTAAAACATGATTGCATCGGAAGATCCAAAGAGTGTGCCGCTTGGCTAAAAGCTTCAATGAAAGCAAGAGATCCAGGTTGTGAGACAGAAGAAGAAGCCTGTGCTTCTTTTAGTCTTCTGGGGGCTATGGAGACAGGGCTGATTTTATCTTAAAATCCCTCATCAAACCAAACCCATGAAATCATCTAGAGGATAAAGACTGCTATCAACTCCTCATCCTGCCAGTCTCCTCCTTTCTCTTGAGAAGAGGTACGAGCTGAGTGAGGTTTCAGTGGGAGCCCCATGTCTCTACTGTTGTGTGGATAAAGTACAAACATTTCACTCAAATTTTATTGATGAACTAAATTTTAACTATTAAAAAGCTGTCATTAACAACCTTAGTATAGGTTTGTTTTGTGTAAAAGCTCATTCACTGGAAATAACCCTAACTCGTAAAATCCTACTGACACATCTGCTCATTTTTTTTCTCATTGAGTTTATTGGTACATTTTAGGTATACAGTGCAGTTACATTCATCACTGGGGTCTTGTACCTTTACATGACAGGTCTTGGTTCTCATTTTTTCCCCTTGTCCCTGCCCTCCCTTCACCCTTCTCCCTCCCCTATTTACAAATACTTTGTTTCCATTTTCTCATATTTTTTCTTTTCCCTTATTTTCTTTCCTCTACCCTTCCCACTTCCCCTACTTCTTTAGCCCTTTCTTCCTATTTTACATTGCCAGTTATACAATTTGGATCTTATTCACACTGTTAGTTTTTCACACCAGAGAAACTACTTGATATCTACACATGTGTCTTATTTATTTCACTTAAGAGTAAGGTCTCAATATGCATCCATTTTCCCATGAATGACTACTTTCTCATGCTTTATGGCCATCTTGTTAAAAAGCTTCTGCTCAGTTTTGTAAAAACAGGGTAAAGCTTTTCTTATTATTTCAGTTGAATTAAATCTTTTCTGGGTCCACAAGATGACCTATTATTCAATAAGTTATTGTTTGTAAATTCTTACCTGTGTAAATCAGCATTTCATTAATCCAATGCAACAAGATATAAAATAGATTCATACAACATAGCAACTGATCTCTTAATATAAGCAGTAAGATCTTAAAATATTCAAATAGTCTCATTGCCTCTTTTAATTCATTTTTGTACATCATAACTACCAGAGATATTTGAGTAACTATTATCACAGACAAAAAGTGAAGGAAAGTAACCCAAAATGAGAAAAACAATGCAGAAGGCGGGAGTAAGGAAGTCATAGGAAGATTGGAAGTGTGCTTTTACAGGTCCTTCTTTTAATTGTGATTCCTGAAATTGCTTCCCTCTGTCCTTTGATGTAGATGCTGGCTCTCATTCCTGTATGTCTTTAATTATTAGTCCTCAACACAGTTCTTTGTGCTCTTTATCCTATGTCAATGTTAGAGGCAGTTTCCATCCATTCATTCATTTGATATGTATTGAATATCTGCTCTTACTGGGCATTGGAATATATTGGTAAGCAAGATGAAGTCTGCCATCATGGTCCTAGTCTCAGGCATTATTATTTTACACCTGTTTGGAGAACATGACTTCAACAACTTTACATGTACATATACATATATCTATATATATGACATCTACATATATGTATCTCTATTACATAAGACTTATAAAGTAGTTGTTCTTCATCTGTGGGGAATTGGCTCCAGGATCCCCCTGGATACTAACATCCAAGGATGCTCAAGTCCTTTATGTAAAATGACATAGTAGTTACATAGAACCTATGTACACTCTCCCACAGACTAATGCAGTGTAAACGCTATGACTTTTTAATATTTCCAATTCACAGTTGGTAGAACTTGTGGATTTAGAACTCATGGGTACAGGTGTCCAACTGTATGTTTAAATGTATATTAAAAAACTGCATCAAAAAATATTCAGCCATTGTCAGTTGACAGATGTTTGAGGATCTGAAGGGTGCCAGGCACTATTTCAAGCAGAAACATTATTGCTCTGAAAAAAATAAACAGATCACCGTGTAGGTAGAGTTTCCACATCTGTGCAAAGAGATATTAGAATATCAATATCTAATATGAACATTAGATAATAATGCATAAAGAAGAAAGTAAAGTTGGGAAGGGAGATAAATGGTGGTTGTAACTTAGAAAATGACCAGAGAAGCTGAAATTTGGGTAGAATCCTAGGAAAAAGACAGCAGGCCCTGTAGGCATGAGGGGTAGAAGGAGTGAACAGGAGGAAGAGTGAAGCATATTAAAGCATTCAGATTAAAAAGAACAGAGGCAGAGACAGTGAACAGTGGGCATTCTTGACACTCAGCGTCAGCCTGGATCTCTCCCATAGGGGAGGCAGTGCAACAGGTTAATGTACCCTTTTTGTAGGCCACCTTTAAACACTTTTTAGATTAAACCAAACAGTACGAAATATATTGCAAAATAGCTTTTTGGGTTTTTTTTTGTGTGTTATGTTATTGCACCAAATTTTGCACACATATGAATATATTTCACCGATTTCAATAGTTCTACAGTATTTGTGTGATGGAAGTACTGTATTTGGCTTAGCCATTCTATTTTTGGCCTTCCAGTTGGGTCTAACAAAGCTGAAAATTGCTGCACTAAATATGTCTTTGTACATATTTGTGGGCAGACGAGTGTGTCTTTAGGTTGTGTTCTTTATGTAAAACTTTCACAAGAAGCTATTTTCCCCAATTAGAAGCTTTTGAATAAGTTTCATTATGTTTTGGTTAATGTTGTTTTTTGCAAAGGCATAAAGTCATTTCATAAAAGATTAGGCGAAAACTCCTCTAGGCTGCTCTGTTTCCCTGCCTTTTGCCATCTGCCTAAATAAATGAATATATTTTAAAATGTCTTTCTTGCTAACAACTGCTTTTGGCATAACTAGAAGCTGGACTTGGTGGGGGCAGTCAGAGAGCTGTGCTTCCAACTGTACAATTTGTCAAACTTTCCCACTGTGGTAATCGTGTTTTCGCAAGATCCAGTGAACCTTTCAAAGGCCATCTCTCCCTGTCATAATAGGATGCAGCAAAACCTGGCAGCATGGCTGCCTTTCTTCCCTTCAGTACCTTCCCAGCTCCCCTAGATCTACAGCTTCGTGGAGATCATTCATTCCTAGTGGTGTGGTATTGTGTGGTGTCGTAGGCCTGTTCCTTCTTTATTGCATATATTGAACAAGGCATGTCACAGTGATGGCGGGAGGATCCCCGCTACTCCCCCCACCATGTGTGTTATGTGTAGCTGTGTTGTGATCATGAAAGTGTGCTTTTTGGATGACTGATGGAAAGCCATTCCATTTTTGTGTGATACAGTAATAATAGTCACTAGCAGAAAATACAGTGGTATGCTTCCTTGGTGCTGGGCAATGTGCTAAGCCCTTGCTTTTTGTTTCATTCTCATAACAAGCTTAGAAGGTAGGAACTATTCTCCCTGCTTTGCTTGTGAGAAAATCAAGCAATAGAAAAGAGCAGCATACACAATTAAAAGGCAACAGATCTGTGATGGGAAAACAGGGTTTTTGAACCCTGCATTTCCTGAGGAGGTTGTGCCTGAGACATTTTGTATCGCAGGAGCTTGCTCTCTGTGACTCCTCTGGTACAAGTCAGAGCCACCATCATTGGCCAGTACTGGGGTTCAAGGAAATCATGAAGTTTTCTCTGATGGCTGATGATAACTATGACTTATTTTTCAATTTTGACCTACTATGGGGACAGAAATGATTTAGAATTTGCTGAGTCAAAACACTATCAGTTAATGCTATCATATCTATCTATAGATAGATAGATATGATATATGTATATCATATCTATGTATCTATATATCATATATATTATTTCTTGGTTTCCTAACTTGGAAAATGTGACCAGAGTAACTTTGCCATAGTTTGCTGTGGGGAAGGACAAGGAGATGGTACATGGGTGGTGCCTGGTATCCACTAACAGCTAATTGTATTACCTACTATTGTTCCAAGGAAAACAATGATACAATTCCAGGAGAAGAAAGGGCATTGGTTTACGTTCCTTACTGAAGAAATGAAAACGATTCAGAGAACTACAACATCAATACACTTTGAATAGCTTGCTAAGTGAAACAAGCCAACCTCTGAAAGGCCGCATATTGGGGGATTTTATTTATATGAAACATACAGAAAATGAAAATCTATACAGACACGAAGTAGTTTAGGGGTCACGTAGGGCTGAGAAGTTGGGGAAATCAGGAGTAATTATAATAGAAATGGAGTTTTGGGGGGAGTGATACAAATATTCTAACATTGATTGTAGTGATGGTTGCACAATTCTGCAAACATACTAAAAATCATTGCATCATAGACTTAAATGACCTTTGGGGTATGGAAATTATATCTCAATAAAAATGTTTTTGTTAAAAATATATTTCCATTACATATTTAGATAAAAGAAATTGAGAAATGCCATAAGATATCATGTTGTACTACGTATGGAATGCATTTAAAAAAAATTATTAGCTGGGTATGGTGGCACAGGCTTGAAAATATCAGCATTCTGGAAGGCTGAGACAGGCAGATGTCAAGTTTGAGCACAGCCTGGGAAACTTTCGCAATGCAGGTACTCTGTCTTAAAATTAGAATCATTTAAAAAAGACCGGGGATGTATCTCAGTAAAAGACCCGGGTTCAGTCTTTCTGGTACCACACACATTTACACATACACATATAAGCTGAACTGCCTCTTTCTCAGTGAAGACACTCAGAAGAGTATCAAAAATGTTAAAAAATAAAAGCATGAAAAGCAAAACAAACTACGGAAGAGAAGCCAGAAGGAAAAAAGTAGAAAGCAAGGAATGAGACTGACTATAAGTCTACACCAATCCTGACTCATGCTGAGCAGGGTGCGCGTTTGAGTTGTTTGAGACCAAGTAATGGGTCTGCTGTGATTCACCCTCACCCTGCTGTGGGGACCTCGTGAAGAAGCAGTACAATTCTGCCCCATGAGACCCAGTTGTATGTACATTTGTGAGCTGAGGCAGGCTGAGGACATTTGGTGTTTATGGACTCACACTGTGGTGTCTTTACCCTAATTAGCTGACCTATCTGTGTTGAACTCTATTGCGCAGTTCTCAGCAGGTGTAAGACTTGGCAAAATATGAGAAAGGGCAGAAGGACCTTGGTCATAGGTATGATGTCTCTTGTCTCAGCAAAAGAAAATATCCACAGAAGCATCTGGATCACGTCAGGACTTAAGGGGATGTTTGTGAAAAGCGCTGCTGTTGGAATGAAGCTTGTCATAAAATGTCCCATTCCATGACTCTTGTGTCATTGGCAAACTCCCTTTTTGCTTTACATAATGATAATTTGAATCTTTAGTAGTGTGCTACAGTTCATAGAGTGCTTCTATATTGGTACTGCATTTATGTTTTTAGCAGCACTGTGGAGACAAAGAATGCTGGAGAGTAGACTCCGAGATGGCGAGTGATTTTGAAGGCCACATGGCCCAGGCAGAGGACTTAGACCCGAGCCTAGCTCCCTTTTCAGGAGGCATGAGCTGAAGTTTCCAGATCCACTTACTTCTCACCTTTAAAAGGGATTATGGTGATGCTAACTAGCACCAGTTACAGTACTATCGATGAAAAGATCACACATGACAATTTTGGGGAGAGAACGACCACTTCTTGAGGCCATAATAACAGTGAACTAAGCCTATAGGCAGAGATTCCATCATCTATAAATGATCATCTAATATTATTATTATAAGATCTTTGTAAGGATTGAGTATGCCTGGCACAGAGCACATGCTTATTAGAAGCTATTTTATTCTTTTCTCTTCCTCCTTTTTTTAATCTCATTCTCATTTTGTGAGCCTCTTCACTGCCATTTTCTCAGGACAGTTCAGGGTCATTTGATTTGGGGCAGGGCCAGTGGCTCCTTTTAGGTTAATAACTTAATACTTGAAAGCCAAGGTTAGTCTGGTTGTGCTGGTTCTCACTTTTCTCCCACTGCCACCATTCATCCATTCCATTCTTCATGCATTCATTTGTTTCTTCTTTGTCATATAAGCCCCAATCAAGATCTGAATTTAACCCTCAAGTAGTCCGACCAGTACAGACCTGACCATCTGCTGAGCTGGAGAAAGTGGGTGGGTCTTTCAGTGCCAGGTCATTAGAAACATAGATCAGAAATGACCAGGGAGAATTAGGGCAGGATGGCAGCTGGGCTTGGGATTGGGCTATCTCATGGGCACATAGGGCAAAGAACCTGGTTGTGATATGGGAAATGGGATTGAGATTAACATGAGCAACACAGAAGTACAGTGGCAGTCAGAACCAGAAAGGATGACATCCCAACAACCTGAATGGAGTAGAAGAACTTCCAGGTCCAAACAGGGCAGCAAGGACAGGTAGGAATGCAGTGAGTATGTAGCCAAGGCAAGCTCTCAGGTGTGGAGTCTGAGGCAACAGGGACCAGTTTGATTTCAACAGTGCAACCTAAGCATTTAGAAACGGGCCCTGGGTTGACAGGCTGAGACATCACTGCAGTGTCTGAGGAGGGTGAATGGTCCACCCAACCTCCTCTGATGTATTAGAGAACAGGGAATTCACTCCTCCACTCCCCACTCCCCTGCAGGCCCCAACCCTAGGCAGCCTGTGCTAACAGAATGTGTTTTTCCTCAAGACAGAGCACCATCATTCAGAGGCTGGAGCTGGCAGCAGTGGTTCCTAAAGGAAATCACATTAGTTCTCAAATGCCCGAGTTTATTATGTATCTTCCTATGAAATTAGAGGCCAACATAAACTAATAAGAGGCTTAAGTTGACAGTCATTTGATTTTCAATGAGTGCAGGAGATACCAATGAATACTATTGATCAGCAAAGCCTCACAGTACCCAGAAATCAAACACTGTAGCTACGAAGAATCCCTCTGCACAGTTCAAACATCTCTCCTCTTAGCTTCTGCTACATTTTTGTTGAGTATCTGTGCAACAAGGTGAAGTACATTCTTTGCAGTTTGTCCAGTTTAAATGAATATTTGCTCTAGGTGAAACTGATGACAAATCTGTACCTTGTACAAAATGTTATAACCGTGTGTTATTGAGGAGAGTGGAAAATACCCCTATCAGAAGGGCTTCTTAAAATGCAGGTTACTGCTACCTTGTTTTACCCCTGAAGAGCTAAGGATGTTAAGGATGAGTTCAAAACTGCCGCTGATTAACACATCTAGCTTGTCATGTCTTATTTGAAATATTTGTAAGTATAAAAACATCAACTATGTCGTGTTGAATCTCT
Source organism: Fukomys damarensis (assembly GCF_012274545.1). NCBI lineage: Eukaryota > Metazoa > Chordata > Mammalia > Rodentia > Bathyergidae > Fukomys > Fukomys damarensis. The sequence continues at coordinate 43,632,175 of NW_022900950.1, read as the reverse complement.
TCCTTTATCCTTTGCTTTGTCTGCTTTTCTTCCAAGCTTGGGGTGGCTGGGGTTACATTTTCTGATTTTCTATTATTTTTCTGCACTACATGTGCAACTGAAACTGGGGGAAGTTGGGATGGTCATTGTACTAGCTTCTCAAGGTAAACTTCTCTTTGCACAGACTTAGCAATATGATTGGTCATGCATGTAGGTTCTTCCTCTCCCCACCCCTTATGTGTCACCCCACCTTACCAATAAACACAGAAGCTCTAGCATGCTTCAATTCAATGTTTTCTAAAAGCTCTGCTGTTGAGGAGAAACTAGAGTGAGAGGTAAATTGCTACGAAAGCCCACAGGATGGTGGGAGATGAGCAGAGCTGGGATAGGGTGGTTTCTCTAAACTGGTATTGCCCCTGTCTGGCTGTGCGTTAGCATCACATGGGGCGCTTTTTGTAACTACATGTGTTCAGGATGTGAGAGTCTGATTTGGTTGATTTGAGATGGGACACTTGCCATGGGAAAATTTGCATCTCCCCAGGGAGTCCTAATGAGCAACCAAGCCCTAGACTTGCTGTTCTAAACCAATTTTATTAAGAACACCTGGGTGTTCAGCACAGCTGCATTGTTGCGTGACTCCTTTTAACAGCCACAAGCCATGTCAAGGTGGGCTGAAGGCTGCCACCTATAGAGAAAGATGTCAGTGCTACAAACATCTTGGTTTAGACAAGTAAAAGCAGAAGTAGGTGTCTTGAGACTAGGGGAAAGATAGAAGGAAAGAAAGAGAGAGAGAGAGAGAGAGAGAGAGAGAGAGAGAGAGAGAGAGAGAGAGAGAGAG